>NW_007249756.1:11398-88461 GCF_000164805.1 Carlito syrichta | reverse complement strand
GCTACCACACCCAGCTAATTTTTGATTTATTGTAGAGATGAGGTCTCGCCAAGTTGCCCAGGTGGGTCTCGAACCCATTAACTCAGGCTGTATTTATCCCGCTTGGAATTAACTAGAATTTTTGCACCTAAGGATTGGTGTCTCTTGTTAATTCTGAAAATTTCTCAGATCCTGTCCACTGCTGTCCAAGGGGACCATGTGTCTTTGCTTCAACTTGTGACCCCCTGTGACCTGCAGGTCCTGGGAGATCCATAGGAAAGATGCTGGGACACCCAGAAGCTGGGAGATGGCCTTGCTTTCTCTAAGCCAGACCTGATAATATGTCTGGAGCAAAGGAAATAGCCCTGGGATGTGAAGAGACACAGTACATTACCCAAACCCCCAGCTGTGACTTCTTATTACACTGGAGACCTTTTCCCAACAAAGCACAGAAAAGTCCCTGACAAAAGTGATATTGGAAGAATATGGGAGATTTGGCTGTAAGAATTCACGCTTCAAATTTGAAGGATGAGAACATGTGAGTCCAGGTGTGAGTGAGTGAGTGTACGGAAAATTTTGTATACGTACAGGTGAGTGAATGGGCATGTGGGTGGCTGACTGAGTGAGGGCTAGGGATCTAGTGGTCAGGGCTCTCCTGGTGCAGTGATTGGTGCACAGCTGCTGGACTTAGACCCTAGTGACTCCCAGGATGCAGAAGCTGAATGACATTATCTTTTTCTTTCTTTTCTTTTTCTTTTTTTTTTATTTTAAATCAACAGACCTTTCCTGGGAAGAAAATGCTGGAAGAGACTGTAAGTGGGGGCCTGTGAGCAAGTGGCCAGGCCTCTGGTGCAACAGCTGGTACTGCAGTTTCTCTGCTTCATCCCTGGCTCTTCACAGGTTGCAGAAGATGAGTGTCATTATTTTTTTTTAAACAGACAAAGGTTTTTCGGAAAAAAAAGCAGCAAGAAGAAACATCGCCCCAGGCTCTCCCTCACCATTGCAGCAGGAGAGAGACTGCTGGCTCCTGGTTTTGCCTCACCACTTCTGTGCCTGGCAGGGCACTAGCAGGGGCTGCAGATGGAGTCCGGAGGCAAAGTCCCATGAAAGAGGACAAGAGAGACACCTCACCACCATCTTGAAGATGGGGAAGGAAAATACTCTGACTTGCTCACCACGGAACAACAGAGCTGATTTCCGTGACTGGCAAATCCACGACTCAGGGATTGATCATGACCTAGAGGGAATATCCTGAAAGCACAAACAATGGAGGGATCTGAGGAGTGCTGAGTTCCAGGTGCCCCACCCCCACCCTGACTCAGCCATGGGACAAAGGGTGTGGCCAGAAAAGGATGAGAAGGAACTCCAAAGAGATCAGTGGTGATACCAGGGCTGACCCAAACTTCCTTCTCCCTGGCAATCCTTTGAACATCAGACCCACACAGCTGAGCCACAGTGAGAGGGACAAACACAGGTGGAGCCTAGACGTCAATCACAACAGGAGAACTCCATTCCAGGATAGGCCTGGATGGGGCACCCCTGCGAGTACATACCTGAGGAAGAGACGATTCTGTACCTCACCACCAGAGAAGTTCTCCCTGTGAGAGGGTAGGACTGCAGCCCCACCCACCTCCATTACCCCTCCTCCTTCCCTGCTTTGGACACTAAGGAGAGAGTGAAAGAGGTGGCTCTGCAGGAGAGACCTGATTACAGGAACAATTACAGAGTCTGACACAAGAGGGCAGGTTTTATTTTTTAATTTTCAATTTAAAATTTTTAAAAAATTTTTTGACTGTTAGTTTATCCATTTTAAAAATATTTTTCCTTTGTGCATGAATCTGTATGTGAAGGTTTGATCCACACCCTCCCCATTTTTTTCTTTTCTTTTTGTTTCTTTCTTCTTTTATTTGTTGTTTTCTGTTTATGTGTGTATTTGAATCGAGTGTTCATCTTTCAATCTTGTTGCTGTTCTTGGTTTGTTTTTGCTCTTTTGTTCTTCTGGATTTTTCAGTTTTCATTTCTTATAGATTAAGGTGAGTGTCAATATATGTGTGAGGGTTCAACCTGAATTCCTCCCCCTCTCCCTACCTGGTCTTTCTGCTTTTCATCTCTATTCACTTTGTGCTAGGCATGTGTGTGTGTGTATTTAGTTTACTTGGTTTTTTGTTATTGTTGTTTATTTTGTTTCACTTTGCTGTTATTCCAGTTTGTTTGGGGTTGTGTGTGTATGCCTGTGTGTGTATACATCTGTGTGTGTGTTCAATTGTTGTTTGCATTGGTTTCTGCTTTGCCTCGTCATATAGAGTGGTCGTGGGGAGTGGGGCTCAGAGAACACATACCACAATAAGTGAACATTGCAATTTGCCCCATACCCTACTTTATTTGAATTTCAAAAACTACCAGAGACAGCAAAACTTCCCATCCACTGTCCTATTTCAAAATAGAACAAATCCAGAGTTCAGATCAGGGTAGAATAAAGGACTGAGCAAACATCAGAAGGGAAAGCCTCTCCCTCTGACACCGAATAACAGAACTAAAGAGAAAAACAAGAGATTAGTCACAGATGAGAAAAAACCAAAGGAAAACCTCAGGCAATTTCAAGTGTACCAAAGAGAAAACCCCTGAAAAATCAGACCTTGGTGCCCAAACAATGGAAGTCACCAACAACTGGCCTCAGAAATTTTTTTTTCTCTTTTAATTTTTATTTTAAAATTGTGGAGTACAATTTAGGGTGAGCTATATAAATATTAATTGTGCAGGTACCCTTGTTGATGAGGTGTGCCCCTCCCCACCCCAGGCAGATATTGACTACTGTCAATCCCACCTCCTCACCCCACCATCGCTGTTTCCTGCTATTGGTCAATCCTTTTCTTATAGTATTATGGTAGTTGTTCAAGGTCCACTTATGAGTGAGAACATGTGATACTCAGTTCTTTGTTTCTGTAATAGATCACTCAGTATCATAAACCTTAATTCCATCCAGGTTTCTGCGAAGTTTATGATTTTGTTCTTCTTTATGGCTCCGTAATATTCCATTGTGTATAGGTACCACTTTTTTTATCCAGTCCTCCTTTGTTGGGCAGCACAGTTGGTTCCATGTTCTAACTATTGTGAATAATGCTGGGATAAACACACATGTGTAGGTATCTTTTTTGTAGAGTGATTTGAGTTCTTCCAGGTATATTTCCAGTAGGGGAGTTGCGGGGTCATATGGAAGGTCAATTTTTAGAACTTTTAGGAATTGCCACACTGATTTCCACAGAGGCTCTTCAAGTTTACACTCCCACCAACAGTATAGAAGTGTTCCCTTTTTGCCACATTCTCTTTAGCATCTGTTATTTTTTGAGTTATTGATGGCCATTCTGACTGAAGTTAAGTGGTATCTCAGTGTAGTTTTAATTTGCATCTCCTTGATGACTGGTGAGGCTGAATTTTTTTTCATGTATCTGTTGGCTGCTCATATGTCTTTTTTAAGAAGTGTCTATTCATAGCTTTTGTCCACTTTGTAATGGAGCTGTTTGTTTTTTTCTTTTCAGCACATTTGAGTTCCTTGTAGATCCTTGATGTTAGGCCATTGTCAGACATGGAGTTAGCAAATATTTTTAGCAATCTGTGGGCAGTCTCCCTGCTCTCTTGATGATTTCTTTGGCTTTTTGTCAGTTTGATGAGGCCCCACTTGTCTATCTCTTCTCTTATGGCATGGGCACTTTGAGTTTTGATCAGGAATTGGTTGCCAGTTCCAACTTCCACAAGAGTGTCTCCTGCATTTTATAAGGTTCTTACAGTTAGAGGTTTTACATTTAGGACTGTGATCAATTTAGAGTTAATTATTGTGTAAGGGGATAGGTAGGAGACCTGTTTCTATCTTCTGCATGTGGTCAGCCAGTTTTCCCAGCAACATTTACTGAATAGGTTCTGCTCTCCCCAGTAATGGGTGATGGAGACTTTGTTGAAGATGAGTTGGTTGAGAAATTGAGGTTTTGCTACTGGAATCTCAATTCTATTCCATTGGTCTATATGCCTATTCTTGTACCAATACCAGGCTGTTTTGATTATTGTAACCTCATAATAAAGTTTAAAGTCTGGGAGTGTGATACTTCCTGCTTTGTATTTTTTTTTTTTGCTGAGGATTGTCTTAGCTATCCTTGGTTGTTTGTGTTTCCATATGAATTCCTGTATTATTTTTACTAGGTCTGAGAATAATGTTGCTGGTAATTTGATGGGTATTGCTTTAAATCTGTAGATTGCCTTAGGTAGAACAGACATCTTAACAATGTTGATTCTTCTAATTCATGAGCATGGAATATTTGTCCACTTGTTTGTGTCATCTTTGATTTCTATGAGCAGTGTTTGGTAATTTTCATTGTAAAGATCTTTCATATCTCTGGTTAGGAAGATGCCAAGGTATTTTATTTTGTGTGTGTTTGTGTGTGGCTATTGTGAATGGAATTGTGTTTTCATTTGGGTTTCTGTTTGTTTATTATTGGAGTATAGAAATGCGATTGTCTTTTGCACATTTATTTTATACCCTGAGACTTTGCCAAAGTCCTTTATCTGTGCAAGGAGGTTTTTGGGAGATTCTCTTGGGTTTTCAAGGTATAGAATCATGCCATCTGCAAAGAGAGTTAACTTGACTTCCTCTTTTCCTATTTGGATACCCTGATTGCCTTCTCTTCTCTGATTGCTCTAGTTAGGACTTCCAAAACTATGTTGAACAGGAGGGGTAAGAGTGGGCATCCTTGTCTTGTTCCAGTTTCAGGGGAAATGGTTCCAATTTTTGTCTGTTTAGGAGTATGCTGGCTGTGGGTTTCTCGTAGATTGCTCTACTATTTTGAGGTATGTTTTACCTATGCCTAGATGTTTGAGTGTTTTTATCAAGAAGGGGTGCCGGATTTTATCAAAAGCTTTTTCTGCATCTAATAATATAATCATGTGATTTTTGTTTTTATATCTGCTGATGAATTTAATTATGTTTATAGTATTGTAAATGTTGAACCAGCCTTGCATCCCAGGGATGAAGCCTACTTGGTCATGATGGATGATTTTTGAGATGTGTTGTTGAATCCAGTTTGTTAGGATCTTGTTGAGAATTTCAACATCAATATTCATCAAAGATATTGGCCTGTTGTCCTCTTTCTTTGTTGGGTCTTTACCTGGCTTGGGTATCAATGTGATGTTAACCTCATAAAATGATTTGGGGAGAATTCCATCTTCTCAATCACCTGGAATATTTTCAATAGATTTGGTATCAGTTCCTCCTTGTATGTTTTATAGAATTCTGCTGGAAAGTCATCTGGTCCTGGGTTTTTTTTTTTTTTTTTTTTGTAGTTTGTTTTCTTATGACATAGTCAATTTCCTTGATTGGTATTGGTCTATTTAGGGTCTCAATTTCTTCTTGTTTCAACCTAGGCAGGTTGTGTGATGTCAGAAAGTCCTCCATTTCCTTAAGGTTTTCAAGTTTGTTTCCATACAAGTGTACATTGTTGTCTCTGATAATCTTTTGTATTTCTTCAGGGTCAGTTGTAACTTCATCATTTGTGTTTCTGATTGAGTTTACTTAGGTTTTTCCTCTCTTTTTCTTGGTCAGTTTGACTAGGGGACTATTGATCTTGTTTATCTTCTCAAAGGACCAGCTTTTTGTTACACCGATTTTTTTTGTATTTCTTTTTGTCTTCTATGTCTTCGATTGGAGCTTTTATTTTGGTGATTTGTATTCTTCTGCTGAAGTTAGGGTTTTGGTGGTCTTGCTTTTCCAGCTTCCTTAGGTGACCTGTTAGGCTGTTAACTTTTGATCTTTCCATTTTCTTCACGTGTGCTTGTAAAGATACGAATTTTTCTCTTACTACTGCCTTCATGGCATCCCAGAGGTTTTGGTGAGATGTTTCTTCATTTCATTTGTTTCCAGGTACCTTTCAATTTCTATTTTGATTTCATTGCTGACCCAGGAGTTGCTTAGCATCATACTGTTTAGTGTCCATGTCTTTGTGGGTTTGAGGGGAACTTTTTTGGTGTTGATATTTATTTTTATTCCACTGTGGTCTGAGAAGGTATGTGGCAAACTTTCATTCTTATGAAATTTGTTTCTGTTTGATTTATGGCCAATGATGTGGTTGATCTTGGAGTACCTTCCATGTGGTGATGAGTAGAATGTATATTCTGTGGTCATTGGGTAGAGTGTCTTGTAGGTTTCAATTAAGTCCATTTGTTCAAGAGTTTCATTGAGGTTCTGGATCTCCTTGCTGATTTTTTGTCTCGATGATCTGTCTATGGCTGTGAGTGCAATATTAAAGTCCCCAGCTATGATAGTATTAGAATCAATATCTTTTTTAGTTTGTCTAGAAGCTGCTTTATGAATGTTGGTGCTCCTCTGTTGAGTACATATATGTTTAGGATGGATATAATGAACATTTTGTCATTATATAGAGACCTTCTTCATCTTTTAAAATTTTTGATAGCTTCAGGGGTATTTTGTCTGAGATTAAGATTGCAACTCCAGCTTTCTTTTGTGTTGCATTCACCTGAAATTTTGATTCCCATACTCTTACTTTAAGTCTGTGAGGGTCCTTTCTGGTGAGATGAGTCTCTTGGAGATACTATATTGTTGCCTCATGATATTTTATCCATTTTGCCATTCTATGTCTTTTCAATGGTGCATTTAGTCCATTCACATTCAGGTTAATTATTGAAATGTGAGAGTTTATCCCTGTCAAGAAGTTCTTATAGAGGTGTTGTTGTTCCTATTTGTTTGTTGTATTTCTTTTGAATTGGGGGTTGATTCACATGTGTTTTCAATCTTTTTCCTGCAGTCTTGTGATAAATATTGTTGTTCTTTTTTCCCTTCTTCTGTGTTTAATACTTTCTTAAGTGTTTCTTGTAGTGCTGGTCTAAAGGCAGTGTAAGTTCTTAGGGATTGAATGTCTGGGAAAGATTGTTGGGAGCCAACATCTATAGTTATACAGTTGAGGCCTATGAAGGCCCATGTTGGAGATCTGCTTTTGACACAAAAGCATCAGTGACACCTGTAGTGCTGATATATGAATAGTGACCAGATTGTATATGTGACATAAAAGCTTATATTATTTGAAAGTAAACCTTTTAACCAGTTAGACTAAAATTTCGGGTAAGGCCTTACAGCAGAAAACATTCTGTACTTTAAGTTTCCATTTCTCTCTGACTCTCTGAGCCATTCTTAAGTTTCTGCTTCCCAGAAGTAACCATGCAGCTTTTGTCCTGTAAGCCAAAATTGCTTAATAGTTTGTTTTCTTGCCTCTAGCCAGGCAGAACATTCCTAGTTTCATTAAGTGCTGAAACTCTTAGCCTGCCTCCACCCCTAGCCATTGTCATGGCAACTGTGCTTTTTCTTGTCCATAAGTGTGACAACTACTATTTGATTAATTGACTTAGATCAAATTTTCTATCAGAAAGTTTAGAAATATATATATACACAGTTCAGTTACCCACATATAACACTATGTGAACCTGTGCTTGCTACTTCACTTCCTTCTGCTTGGAATTTGCCCTTTAATATGCCTGGGTATGGTAATATGAAACTCACTCACGGGCCTGTTGGAGAGTGAAGTCTAGGTACTTTCTCTTACTTTTGAATTTCAATCTTGCACTATGAATTTCTGCTTAGAGGCGTTGACTTCAGAGTCTGGCAGACTTCAATGGTAAAGTAAGCATTGGGTTTGTCGTTCACTGCAGTTAACGTTTTCTGCCTCTCACTATTTGGCATTTCATGAAGGACTCTGGAGTACAGTGTCTGTGACAGGCTTTGAAGATTTAAAGTTTAAAGCTTGTGAGACACTGAGACTAGCGTCTCTCTATTTTCTTCTTCTGACTAATGTATGTTCTATCATTTTATTACTTAATAATAGGTATTTGGAGATAATTTTTAGTATACAACATTTATGGCTGGTATAAGTTTTGTGCTTAGGAATTATCTCCTGATATGCTTGTACATGGCAGATAGAGATCCAGTCACAGGTGTATCAGGGGACGAAATCTTGGCATACTTTTCACTTTTATAGGAAACATATATTCACATAGTAAGTTGGGGGATGTTGATAACAGTGTCTTTCTCTTCCGTATTTTATATGGATTTAGAGTTTGAGGGACACTGTACTCAGCGTTCCTATTTCTTCACTCAGTTTATGCTTAGTTAAATTAATCTTGAATAGTAAAATTTAGTTATTATTATGGTTATTCATTGTATAAAAATAGTTGTTAATGAAAGTTTTGTGAAATCATCATGCTTCAGAAAGTTTGTTATTAATTGTGCTTGAAACATGTGAATTTTGTAATGCAGGTTTTCATATACATTGTGTGCATCATTGGAATCATGCGCCCCCAGCAGAAATATTTCACACTGCTGGAGGTTAAGAAAAATGGTGTAAATTCTGGTGTTAAACTGAGAATAAACGGACTCAGTCCTGATCAGACTGATCCCAGAAGAACTGCCTCCTAGTTGTTTCTTCTCACTGTGTCCTGACTCTCTGGTACAGGTCCAACCCCCCTCTCAGGTCGGAGTTGGTCTCCGACAAAAGATTTTAATTTTCCCTCAATGATGGAGCTTAGTTTAGCTGGGTGGGTTATTCTTGGTTGAAATTGCTTATCTTTGAGAACTTTGAAGATTGAAATCCAAGCTCTCCTAGCCTGAAGTGTTTCTGTGATAAATTTGCTGCTATTCTAATTGGTCTTCCCCAGTAGGTAGTCTGACCTTTATCTCTTGCTGCCTTTAGGATTTTTTCTTTTATATCTACTTTGTTTAGGTGAATTATTATCTGTCTAGGAGTTGGTCTTCTCATTTGTTGTCTTGATTTGCCTCAGAATATAACAGGGATTTGAGAATGGATGGAAAGTGTGAATAAGACTTAAAAAGACAAGATGCAACATGGAAAGAACTTGTAATAGAGAGTTTGGCAGTAGCAAATTTCATCCAGGAAATAAATAGCATGATGACAAGCATGGAAAGCAAAATTAATCTAGCTGAAGAAAGAATCTCAGAACTTGAAGAACAGAGCATGGAGTTAACCTGATCTGTAAAACACATAGAAAGAAGACTCAAAAACAAAGAACAAAGCCTGCCACAGACATATGATTATATCAAGAGGCTGAACCTATGCCTGATTGGTATCCCACAAGAAGAAAGGGAGATGGAGAACAACTTGGAGTAAGTATTCCAGGAGGTAATCCAAGAAAACTTTTCCCATTTCACCAGAGATGTAACCAGCCAAGCACAAGGGACATAGAGAACCCCCACAAGACATCAAGTGAGAAGACCAACCATAAATACATAACAATTTGCCTACACAAAGTAGGCACAGAAGAAAAAAAATCACAAGGCAGTAAGAGAGACAGATTAGACTACCTCCCAGGGAAAACCAATCAGAATAGCAACAGATCTATTGGCAGAAACACTACTAGCAAGAAGGGACTGGAGTCCTATAGTCAAAGTCCTCAAAGAATAACAATTTCTTTTTTTTTTTGAGTTGGAGTTTCACTTTGTCACCCAGACTGGAGTGCAGTGGCCACTCCCAGCCTCTCCAGCCTTGACCTGCTGGGCTCCAGTAATCCTTCCACTTCAGCCTTCCAAGTAGCTGAAATTACAGGCATGAGCTACCACACCTGGCTAATTTTTTATTTATTGTAGAGATGAGGTCTCACCAAGCTGCCCAGGTGGGTCTCAAACCCGTGGGCTCAGGCAATCCACTCACCTCAGCTTCCCAAGGTGTGGGATTACAGGCTGAGTCACCGAGCCTAGCTAAAATAACAATTTCAACCAAGAATTTCTTATCCAGTCAAGCTCAACTTCATCAGTGATGGAGAATTAAAATCCTTCTCAGACATCCAATCCCTAAGAGATTATGCAGCTTCTAGATCAGCTCTACAAGAGACACTTAAAAACGTTTTAAATGCAGAATAAATTAAAAAAAAGAATGACCTCCCACTTCCCAAGAGAACAACAGAGCACAGAATCAATAGCGAATATAGCACAACAAGAAACTTGAAAACACTCACATACATCAACCCCAAAGCCAAAAGAAAACAACAAAGAAAAAATTTTATAAGAACCCTGTGACAGTGATAAACAATCACATTTCAATAATCAACCTGGCCGGGCTCAGTGGTTCAGCCTGTAATCCCGCACCTTTGGGAGGCTGAGGTGAGTAGATTGCCTAAGTCCGCGGTTCGAGACCTGCCTGGGCAGCAAGACCTCATCTCTACAATAAATCAAAAAATCAGCCGGGCGTGGTAGTGCATGCTTGTAATTCTGGCTACTTGTAAGGCTGAGGCAGAAGGATCGCCGGAGCCCAGCAGGACGAGGCTGCGGTGGCCGGAAGCGGCCACTGCACTCCAGTCCGGGCGACAGAGTGAGACTCCAACTCAAAAACAAAAACAAAAAACAAACAAACAAACAAAAACAAAAAAACAATAATCAGCCTGAATGTGAATAGACTAAATTTACCACTGAAAAGACAGAATGGCAAACTGGATAAGAAACCATGACCCAATTATTTGCTGCATCCAGGAGTCTCATCTCACTACAAGGGATGCACACAGATTCAAAATTAAAGGATGGAAAATGAGTTTCCAGGCAAATGGATCACAAAAGAAGGCAGGAGTTGCAATCTTAATATGAGACAAAACAATCTTTAGGCTATCAAAAATTGAAAAAGTTGCCAAAGGACACTGCAGAATGATAAAAGTTTCAATCCTTCAACAAGAAATATCCATCTGAAACATATATGCACCCAACACAGGAGCACCAGCATTTATAAGGCAGCAACTAAGTAAACTGAAAAAAGATATTGACTCTAACACTATTATAGCAGGGGACTTGAATACCCCACTAACAGCCCTAGATAGATCACTGAGGCAAAAAATCAACAAGGAGATCCAGAACCTAAACTTGACACTCGACCAAATGGACTTAATAGATACCTACAGAATATTCCACTCCAAACACACAGACTATACATTCTACTCATCACCATGTGGAACGTACTCCAAGATTGATCACATCCTTGTCCATAAATCAAGCCTAAACAAATTCCATAAGGTTGAAATCTTGCCATGCACATTCTCAGGCCACAGTGGAATAAAAATAAATATCAACACCAACAAAATTTTCCCAAAGTCCACAAAGAAATTGACACTAAACAGCATGATGCGGAACAACTACTGGGTCAACACTGAAATCAAGGCAGAAATTAAAAGATTCCTGGACACAAATGAAAATGAAGAAATATCTTATCAAAACCCCTGGGATGCCATGAAATCAGTTATAAGAGAGAAATTTATATCTCTGCGATCACAGATTAAGAAAACAGAATGATCACAAGTGGAGAGCCTAACAAATCACCTAAGGGAGCTGGAAAGAGAAGACCACTAAAACCCCAACTTTAGCAGAAGAATCCAAGTCCACCAAAATAAGAGCCCAAATATGGGCATAGAAGACAAAAATATAATAGAAAACATCAACAAAACAAAAAGCTGGTTATTTGAAAGAATTAACAAGATTGATGAGCCCCTCCCCTAGCCAGAATGACCAAGAAAAAGAGAGAAAAAAAACAAATAAACACCGTCAGAAATACAAAAGATAAAATCACAACTGACCCAAAAGTAATACAAAAGATTATTAGAGACTAGTATGTACACCTATATGGAAACAAACTTGATAACTTACATGAAATGGAGGACTTTCTGACATCACACAAACTCCCCAGGTTGAAACAAGAAGACAATGAGACACTACATAGACAAATAACAACGCAGGAAATTGACTCTGTCATATGAAAACTACCTACAAAAAAAGAAAAATAAACCTTGGGCCGGATGGTTTTCCAGCAGAAATCTACAAAACATACAAGGAGGAGCTGATACCAATCCTATTGAAAGTATTCCAGGCAATTGAGAAAGATTGAATTCTCCCCAAATCATTTTTCAAAGCTAATGTCACACTGATATCCAGGTAAAGATCCAACAAAAAAAGACAACTATAGGCCAATATCCCTTATGGACATAGATGCAAAAATCCTCAACAAGATTCTAGCAAATCAGATCCCAAAACACATCTCAAAAATCATCATGACCAAGTAGGCTTCATCCCCAGGATGCAGGGCTGGTTCAACATTCGCAAGACCATAGATGTAATTAAATATATCAACAGATGCAAAAACAAGTGCCACATGATTATCTCATTAGATGTAGAAAAATATTTTGATAAACTCCAAGAAGCTTCTTTATAAAAATCCTCAGATACCTAGGTATAGAAGGAACATACCTCAAAATAGTAAGTGCCATCTATGATAAACCCACAGCTAACATATTGCTAAATGGACATAAATTGGAAACATTTCCCCTGAAAACTGGAACAAGACAAAGCTCCCCACTCTCCCCCTCTTATTCAACAATGTGTTGGAAGTCCTAGCTCAGGCAGTTAGACAAGAGAAGGAAATCAGGGGTATCCAAATAGCAAAAGAGGAAGTCAAGTTATCCCTCTTTGATGATGATATGATCTTATACTTTGAAAATCTGAGAGAATCTCTCAAAAACCTACTTGCACTGATAAAGGACTTTGGCAAAGTCTCAGGGTACAAAATAAATGTGCAAAAAGCCATTGCATTCCTATACACCAACAAAAAGCAGGTAGAGACCCAAATTAGTAGCAACACAATCCTATTCACAATGGCCACAAAAAAAAAAGAAAGAAAAAGAAATACCTTGGCATCTTCCTAACCAGAGAAGTGAAAGACCTTTACAATGAGAACTGCAAAACACTGCTCAAAGAAATCCAAGAAGATACAAACAATGGAAAAAATTCCATGCTCATGGATAGGAAGAATCAACACTGTTAAAATGTCCATCCTACCAAAGGCAATCTTCAGATTCAACACAGTACCCATTAAGTTACCAACATCATTCTTCTCAGACCTGGAAGTGACAATACAGAAATTCATATGGAAACATAGATGACCACAAATAGCCAACACAATCCTTAGCAAAAGAAACATAGCAAGAGGCATCACACTTCCAGTCTTCAAACTTTACTATAAGGCTACAATAATCAAATCAGCCTGGTATTGGTACAAGAACAGGCATACAGACCAATGGAATAGGATAGAGATTCCAGAAGCAAACCCTCAATTTCTCAACCAACTCATCTTTTACAAAGTCTTCAACCATAACCACTGGGGAGAGGATAACCTATTTAGTAAATGTTTCTGGGAAAACTGGCTGATCACATGCAGATGATTGAAACAGGGCCCCTACCTATCACTATATGCAAAAATTACCTCTAAATGGATCAAAGACCTAAATGTAAAACCTCAAACTATAAGAATCTCAGAAAATGCAGAAAACAGCCTTATGGAAATTGGTGCTGGAGTCCAGCTCCAGCAGGTCAGGATTTCCTGAAAGAGGGACAGCGTAGGCGCAGGAGAAAAAGCTTGGACACTGACTCTGCTGCAAGCAGGACAAATGCCGATTTATTGTCTTTTCCAACTCCTTTTATACCCTACATGTTTTTTGTTTCCAAGGCAATCAGTTACAATTGAATGGACCGGATGGACAACGTATCTTTGTTTATCCTGTTTTGATCTTAAAACATTATCATCCTAAACTATAAATTTTATAAATTTCTAACATTTTTTAATGATTACCATTTCTTAATGTCCATACAAAACTTACTTATTCCTATAACTATTACATTATAAATCACTACAAAGTTCTAAGCACTATAATTGTCACATAGATTAACAAGTCACACCTGTGACCTTCACACAGCAATTTGCAACTAGCTGGGGTAAAGCAACATTTTCAAGGTTTCTTAGCTGCAAGTTGGCCTGACTAGTTTTCCCTAACTTCACACCTGGTGTTTACAATCTGCATTAATTACTTCCTGCCAGGGAGAATGAGCTTCAATGTTTGTAAAACAAAAGACCTCTTGGGCTCAAGTCACCAGAATTACAAGCCTCCTTAACGAAGGGAAGTAAAGGCAAGGGGTAGTGGAGTCATGAGTGGAATTTTGCTTTCCATCCTCAGACTATACAGAACTTTTTGGCTGCACCAATAACAAAAGTAGAAGAAGCAAGGGTCTCAGCTGCCCAGGTTCGCTTTGTGACCCAGGGTCTTCAGCCCCTTGGACTTTGTCAGCAGGCAGGCCTCCATGGCTGGCTCCCAACAAATTGGCACTGGCAACCAATTCCTATTCAGGACCCTAAATGCCCATACCTTAAGAAATAAGATAGACAAATGGAACCTCATCAAACTGACAAACTTCTGCAAAGCAAAAGAAGCCATCAAAAGAGCAGGGAGACAGCCCACAAAATGGGAAAAAAATATATTCCAAGTGTATATCTGACAAAGGTCTAACATCTAGGATCTACAAGGAACTCAAACGCGCTGAAGGGAAAAAAACAAACAGCCCCATTAAAAAGTGACCAAAAGACATGAATAGAAACTTCTCAAAAGAAGATATACAGACAGCCAACAGGTACGTGAAAAAGTGCTCAGCCTCAATCATTATCAGTGAAATGCAAATCAAAACCACACTGAGATACCACCTAACCCCAGTAAGAATGGCCATCACTAATAAAACAAACAACAACAAATGCTGCCAAGGATGCAGAGAAAAAGGAAGGCTTCTACACTGCTGATGGGAATACAAACTAGTGCAACCTCTTTGGAAGACAGTGTGGCGGTTTCTGAAAGAACTAGAAATTGACCTTCCATATGACCCAGCAATTCCCCTATTGGGAATATACCTGGAGGAACTCAAATCATTTTACAAAAAAAGATACTTGCACACGTATGTTTGTTGCAACTCTATTCACTATAGCAAAAACATGGAACCAACCATGCTGTCCATCGAAGTTGGACTGGATAAAAAAAATGTGGCACATATATGTAAGGTAAATGAAAACAGACCAGGCGAAACGGCAACAAAGGAGCCAAGAAAAATTTATTAGCGCAACCCTGGGTGAGGTTCTCCAGTCCATATAGCTGTGGGCTGGAGAAGTCGCACCCAGAAGATGGGTGACAGGTTTATAAAGGGCACATGGAGAAAGCTGTGAGGGGGACTGGGGAGAGCGATCATTGTTTGGGACAGCTGTCACGTCTGCTGGCGATTGGCTGAACGGGGTTGCTAGAATCGCTGTAACAGGTACTGGCTGGCTTTGTGGCTGGGGTCTTAGTTCTGGTTGCTCATTTTTGCTGGCTCATTTCCGTCCATTATTATCCTGGTCCAGGTTGGAGTCATCTTGTTGAGGCCTGCCCTGCCTCTGGTACCTCCGGCCTTACAATATACACAATGGAATATTATGCAGCCACAAAGAAGGACAAAGATATGGACTTTGTAGCAACTTGGATGGATTTAGAGTTGATTATACTCAGTGATCTAGCACAGAAACAAAGAATAGAGTACCATATATTCTCACTTATAAGCGGACCTTGAACAATTATAATACTATAAGAAAGCAATTGGCAGTAGTGGGAAACTGTCGGGAGGTGGGGGTTGGGATTGGCAGTTGAGGGAAACTACTATGGGAGGGAGGGGCATACCTCATCAACAAGGGTACCTGCATAATCAACATTTGTATACCTAACCCTGATTGTACCCCACATCTTTATAATAAAAAAATTCTGTTATTATTACTATTAATCATTGCCACTGCTCCATTATTATATTTCTTCACTTTTCTTTTTATATATTTATTGAGGTATAATTTATATACCATGAAGTCAACCCACTTAAAGTAGAGTTAAAGTTGTTTTTTTTGTTGTTTTTTTTTTGGCCACAAATCTCAGGACATGTGTATTTCTTTAGTTTTAGGAAATTCTTGGCTATTATTTACTAAAATATTTCCCTTCCCTTTTTTCAATTATGTTCTCTAAAATTCTAAAGTTTGAAACTTTTAATTATCTCTTACATATATTTAAAATTTTCTTTTCTATTTTACCTATTATTACTTTTCAACTTGTGATTTCATTTCACTTAATATTTACTTTAGAGTTGAGATATTTTATTTTCTATTGATTGAATATTGTTTTAATAACTATATGTTAGATATACATAGATATATAAATATACCTATCATATGATGAATTATTCTTATTTGTTGGATGTAATTCATTTTATCTCTTATATGAAGCATGCTTCTTTAAAGTTTCTTCCAGTTGTTCTATTAATACAATGGTCATATTTACTAATCTTTCACTTGCTATTATTGTTATCACTCTTTTACAGGGTTGGTTGTCCTGAAGAACTAATTAATTTCTCATTGCACATTCACTTTTTGTGGTAAATATTTTCCTTAGGCCTGTCAGGTTTTGGTATATTCTTGTTTGGGGAAGGCCTTTGCCTATGATTGCACGCTTAACTTATTGCTCTCTCTTCATACCTGCTTCCTTCTTTTAGGTAAATTGTAATTTATCAATTCTTAAGCAAAAATTTCTTGTATTATTTTCAGGTCCAGTTGTACACTTATTAGTTCAGTTTTAAATACACATTTTATGACTGGTTGGATTTGCCATATATTTGAATTTACCATATATTCAGCATGCCATTTAAAACCAAAAGTTTCAACAAGTATTGAAGCTTGGTAAACAATAACTTTTCTTTTTTTCTTTACTTTTTTTTTTTGAGTTAGAGCCTCACTCTATTGCACAGGCTGAAGTGCAGTGACACAGTCATGGCCACCTCAGCATCGACCTGCTGGGCTCAGGCAATCCTTCAGCCTCAGCCTTCCAAGCAGCTGGAACTACAGGCACACACTGTCATGCCCCGCTAATTTTTTATTTATTTTAGAGACAAGGGCTCACCAAGTTGCCCATGCTGGTCTCGAGTCCGCAGGCTCAGGCAATCTACTCGCCTTGGCCTTCCAATGTGCTGGGATTATAGGCTGAGCCACCGAGACCAGCTGACAATAAATTTATTTGAAATTTTTAGACTTTAATTTAATGCTGAGTATTATTTTTTTACTTAAAAACTTTTCTTCAAAACAAAATTTTATAACACTTTGAAATTATTATTTTTTGTGTGCTAAAGTAAACTTTATGGGAGTACAACCATCCTTCTTCACTCACAGGTTGTCCGTGGAAGGCTATTTTAAATTTTTAATTATTGTGAATACATGCTAGCTGAACATATTTATGAGGCATATGTGATATTTTAATACAAGCATACAATATATAATAATTAAATCAGGTTAAATAGGGTAGACGTCACCTTAAGCATTTTCTTTGTATTAGGAACATTTCAATTTCATTTTTAGTATTTTGAAATATGTAATAAATTATTCATAAC
This sequence comes from Carlito syrichta, assembly GCF_000164805.1. Classification (NCBI taxonomy): domain Eukaryota; kingdom Metazoa; phylum Chordata; class Mammalia; order Primates; family Tarsiidae; genus Carlito; species Carlito syrichta. The sequence goes on along the minus strand of NW_007249756.1, from coordinate 71,174 downwards.
TATAGTTACCCTATTGTGCTATTGCATACTAGATCTTATTCCTTCTACCCAACTGTATTTTTGTTCTCATTAGCCATCTCCTCTTTATCCTTCCATTATTAGTACCCTTCTCAGTCTCTGGCAACCAACATTCTATCTTCTATTTAAATTAATTTTTTTTAACTTTCACATATTAGTGAGAACATATGATCTGTATCTTTCTTTGCCTGGCTTACTTCATTTCATATGATATCCCTCAGTTTCATCTATGTTGTCACAAATGACAGAATTTCATTTCATTTTTTTATGGCTAAGTGGTATTACATTGTGTATATATACCACATTTTCTTTATCCATTCATCCTTTGATAAACACTTCAGCTGAATTCATATCTTGGCTTTGTGAATTGTGCTGCAATAAACATGAGTGCATATATCTCTTTTTTGGTGTTGTTATGTTTTGAGTTGGAGTCTCACTCTGTCGCCTAGGCTGTAGTGCAGTGGCACACTCATGGTCAACCCAGTGTCGACCTACTGGGCTCCAGTAATCCTTTCGCCTTAGCCTTTCAAGTAGCTGGAATCACAGGTGTGCAATACCACACCTGGCTAACTTTTTTTTATTGTAGAGATGAGTTCTCGCCAAATTGCCAAGGCTGGTCTCAAACATGTGGGCTTAGGCAATCCACTTGTCTTGGCCTTCCAAAGTACTGGGATTACAGGCTGAATCACTGAGCCCAGTCATATATATCTCTTTAATATATTAATTTCCTTGTTCTTTTTGGATATATATCCAGAAGTGGAATTTCTGCATCACATGATATTTCTCTTTTTTTCTGTTTTTTACTTTTTTGAAGAACTTCCATATTCTTCTCCATACTGGCTATACTAATGTATGTAACCACTAAGAGTATACCAGGTTCCTCTTACCTCACATTCTTGTAAACATTTGTTTTTTCTGCTTTTTTGATAAAAGTCATTTTAACCAGGGTGAGATAATATCTCATTATAGTTTTATTTGCATTTCCCTGATAATTAGTGATGTTGAACATTTTTCAGATACCTATTGACCATTTTTATATCTTCTTTTGAGATCTGTCTGTTCTGATCTCTTTCCCATTTTAAAATCAGACTATTTATTTTTTTACACTTGAGATCCTTATATATTCTGGTTTTTAATAACTTGTCAAATGGGTAGTTTCCAATTTTTTTCCCCCATACATAGGCTGTCTTTTCACTTTGTTGATTGTTTTCTTTTCTGGAGAGAAGTTTTTTTAGCTTGGTGAGCTCCTATTCATGTTTGCTTTGGTTATTTTTGTTTTGAGTTCTTCCTCAAGAACCAAATCAATGTCCTGGGGTGCTTCTCCAATGTTTTCTTATAGTAGTTTCATAGGTTCAGGTTTTAGATTTGATATTTGCATATGGTGAGAGATTGAGGTCTAGTTTCATTCTTTTGCATATGGATATCAAATTTTCCCAGCGCTATTTATTGACAAGACTATTCCTTCCCCAACATATGTTTTTGGCACCTTTGTCAAAAATTAGTTGACTGTGTATACGTGGATTTGTTTCTGAACTCTTCATTCTGCTCTACTGGTCTATGTTTTTGTTTTTATGCTAGTTCCATTTTGTTTTGGTTACTAGAGCTTTGTAGTATAATTTAAAGTCAGGTAGTATGCTGCCTCCAGCTTTGTTCTTTGGGCTCAAGATTGCTTTTGCTATTCTGGGTCTTTTGTGACTTCATATGTATTTTAAGACTTTTTTTTTCTATTTCTGTGAAGAATGTCATTGATATTTTGATAGGAATTACACTGACTATTCTTAAGGAAAATCCCATTTCCCCACTACTGTGTTCCATGAGAATTGATTTTTTTTTCAAGCCCTCTTAGCCTCCCTTTACTTCTTTTTTTTCTTTTAAATTTTGTATTTTAAAGATGTGGGGTACAATTCAGGGTTAGGTATACAAATGATCATTATGCATGTACCCTTGTTGAGCTCTGCATCTAAGAAAACATAGTAACTCATTGACTGGTAAATTTGTATTGGCATTTCCCTTCTACTTGGAAGTGAGTCCATATCCAGAAAGAAAGACTTCTCTGTTACTCCTTCAAATTCTAAGTCTTATTTGTTTTGTGGAATTAGACCTAGCCAAAACTTGCTTAGAGAGGGGGCATGCTATTTATAGAACACTTTCAGATGCTGCAAAAATATTAGTGGGTGATAGATAGTATTTCTCTTGAATATCATTGAGAGTAGAAATGTAGCAGCCACTTTGGTATCCTAGACCTAAATATATTAAGTGAACACTTAAGATAACATCCATCTCTAGGATTTAGTGGCATTCTCAAGAATTATAATTAGCTTTCACGTAGCCATAATGCATAACTTAGTGTCTAACTAGCAATAAGATCAAATAAATGTTTGTTGCATGAATGGTGGGATGGATTGACGAGTAATTATAGTGGCATAAAAGCACTAAACATCTGAGTTCTAAACTTAATGAATTTTTCCCTTAAGAATATAATGCAAACTGAGATTTGGTTTCTTGATCTTAAAAATTAGGATAAAAAAATTATCTGTATTTTTATTCCAGTGTTGCTTGGATCCAACAAGTTAAATAAACTCTAGGAATCTTGAAAACATATACAAATAGATGTGACGATGTAAGTCTTGCCAGTACAGGATAGTCATTAGAAGATTACTAAATTTTGCTTTAATTTTGATAAAAAATTGTAACTAAAGGAAAACATCAAGCAAACGGGTTATTTAATATTACTGTTATTTTACTGAATACAGCTTAAGAAGAAACAATAGAATCCAGAAAAACTGTTTGTGTGTTTAGACACCATCTCATTGTCCTTATTTATTGTTAATTCTCCTCGTGGGAACTGTTCTCTACACTACTGCTGAACTAAATGCCAGATAAACCATCTCTCTCTTCCATATGGTTTATTTAAGCAGAGGAACAACATGGAGAGATGCCTTTTAAGAATAACGATAAAAAGAAGCTTCTTTACTGGCATTAATATAGAATTCATAGCAGCTAAATTACATGAATACACAAATCACCAACCTGGATACGTATATACATCTTATTTAAATTCTGGTAGCAAAACCTATATATTATTTCTCAGTTTAGACGTGAGGAACCAAGATTCAGAGAACTTAAGAAACTTTCCCAAGGTCACACAGAGATGCCAATTTACATACCTGTGTCTAACAATAACAATTTAATTTAAGCCAATATTTTTTAAGTTTGCCAAAGAGGAGAGCAGGGGGAAAATGACTTTCCTTTCCTTCTTGGTCACCTCACTCTAGGGCAAGTTGTGCTGTGCAAAACCATTTTGGATCCCGGATAACCAAATGTTGCTTGCTTTTGCTGTCAGGTCTTGCCAGTGCAGGGTAGTCATTAGAAGAGATCTAGGAGTATCTTCCTTGGGTTCAGTTTCCCAGAAGTTAGTGCTCTTATGATCTTTCTATAATGAGCCTATTTTTTTTTTTTTAACCTGGACACCAAGCAGGGCTTTTGCTGGACTGATTTGGAGAGCTTCCAGAACATTTTCTTTTTTAAAATACACACAAATGTCTGGAGAGATACCCACAAAACCTGCAGAAGAACTCATCTTCCTGGAGTTTGAAACTCAGTCAGATCTTCAGGCTTCTTTTCAGATGGAGCAAATAATGAATCTCTGCCTAATTTCAATCAGTCCCCATGGCATATATCCATGTGAATGATTGGACAGGAGAAAATACTGTCTGTGACCTGATGCCAGTAGCTTCAAGCTGTTCAAATAATGTTTCTTTCTTAGACTCTCTGTACTAAAATTATACAAGGAAGGCATAATATTAGTTAACTCCTTCGAAGGTATTTAAATTATCCAACTATTTCATGAGAAATAAATAATTCTGATGGCAAAAATGCTCAACTTTTTCGAGAGCCATTGCTGATGAGGAAAGTCCGGGGAATCCTTATCCAGAGAAATACATTTAGTCTTAAGGGGGGAAATGTTGGCGCCTTCCTTCATAACCCCTTCCCAGCCCCCCTTTTCATCCCCCAACTCCCCAAGAAAGAAAGCGAGGTAACTGCAGTGTGCAGAGCTCCTCATTTCCTCTGTAGGAGCAAGCACTGCAGCAAGCTAGAAACCTCATATTCACAAGGCAAACAAAGCATCATTTTTTAATGACTCTTCTGAATACATTTTTGCAGCAGCTTCCCTAGACCTGCTTGTCATAATGGTTTCTTCAAACGTTTTTTAAAGCCTGTGATGTTCAAGGCCCTAGCCTTCCCCCTCTCTTGCTTGTTTTTTATGTGTCACAGTTGTCAACTAAAATAGAGCACCTAGCCTTTGTTTCAAGATGGTACCTGATCAATATCATCAATCCGTCTCACTCCCTCTCCCTCTCTCTCCCTCTCCCTCATGCACTCTCTCTCTCTCTCCCTCTCTCTCTCTCTCTCTCTCTCTCTCTCTCTCACTCTCTCTCTCTCTCTCTACAGCTGTATCCATTTCCTCCTGGCAAAAAGGGACTTTATGAATAAATGATACTGAAATGCTGAGGGTTCAGATACTAAATAATGAATTTCACCACCAAAAACACAACAACTTCTCCAATCATAAAATACCGCTCCTTCCATATTGATTGTGCTTTGGCAACTAGATGCAGTGCTAGGCTTCACTCTGCAAGGTGTTTAAAAAGAAAAACAGGTTTACCCAGGATTTATCATGTATGGAAAAATGTAATCTCTAAGTAGGCTGTCTGCTAATGTCTGGCATAATGTTTCTTCATAATGGTTAACCCTTTTTCAGGGAGTGGAATAATGCAAACAGTGCCTCTCTCTAGATGGGAACTTTGCTTCATGGGACATTACAGTAAGTGTGTCATCTGTTCTGTGCTGTTGTGTGAGTACTAGCTTATAATGATAATGCAAATCTCCTTTTATTATTTTTTTAAAGACCTGCTGTGTGCAGGGAATAGAGCATCCTGCAGCAGGACAGGGACTAGGTCAGAGTACCTGCAGTGCCTGTTCATTCTCACGTTGCTGGGTGCTGGGTGCGCGGCTCACTTACTGTTGCATGTAGTGGGTCAAGGTTTGGGAGCATTTGTTGTCTGCTCAAATGTGACTTGCTTTCCTATTTCCCTCATGAATGGTCTCTGCTGGCGTATTTCTGATGTGCAAAGAATGCCAGTATCTGCTATCTGAGAGATGACTGGGGTCAGGGAGGGTAGATTCTTGGCATGTGATTGGCAAAACCTGCCTTCTCTCAAGTTGTAGGCTAACTTTTTTGACTGAAATGTTCTGTGTCTGCCTATAAATTTGCTTTACTGCCTATTAATGTCAGAGAAGCTTCATTTTTAATTAGGTAGATTCAAGTAGACTTTGTTTTATGGGGAACGCTCTGCATTTCAACTACATATTTTGATATATACATTGTGTAGTACAGGTTATCAGATGATGTCAGTTATATGAAAGGAGCAAAGTAAGTTTTAAGCATTGTCTATGCTGTGTTTATTTCATGAAATTTTAGTTAAGCTGGGTTGCTATGATGATTTTAATGTCGAAAAGCACAAATGTTAGTTTTAGCTTCCTTTTTTGTGCATTCATCTCTTGTAAAAATAAATTTTTCCTTCTCTTTTTTTAATTGTCGGGTGACAACAAACAAATGTTTACTAATTTACCTGTAGGCTAAATGTATACTAAAATAAAGTACATATTTCCATTTTATTTTGTAAAAAAACGTAATTTAAAGAAAAAATACAGGCATTAATTTAGAGCTACTGATGCAATGAAATGGAGGAATATATTTGAGCTATTAGCCGTTTCAATCTCCTGCCCACAAATAATTGATGAGTTTCTATTAAAGATTGACAAGCTAGCAGAGTGCAACGCATTTTTACTAGAAAATGCAGCATGGGCAGTGAATATGCATTATTCCTTTTATTCTACTGCTCCACCTTAATAGTTCTGGAATTAAGCTTTATGTTTCTATAGACCTATTGATTAGCATTTAGCTAGAGAGCTACATGTGCCTACTCATGGTTCCCTCTCTCTATATAATAATAATTTGAAGTCTCTCGGTCATTATTCACAGACAGCCTGTTTTCATGTTAGTATTTCAGATACATGAGGTTTTCATTTGCTTCTACAGGGCTGGTAAGGATTTAATGCTATGTTGAAAAATCTTAACTTGCCTTCCTGACAATTAGGGTACCAGGTAATGTCACCCAGAGACTCATCAGGACTTATGACTGGACTCGTTCTTCCTCAGGGTCCTAACTCTGAAAGTCAATTTCAGTTGTCATTGCTAATGAAGGGTGGATCTCATTTTATAGACTGTGTTTTAAGTATCGTGAACATCGAACAATTGAAAGAAATGCATAGACATCAGATGCGTAGCCTTTACATCTTTTGTTTTCAATTCATGGAACAAAACATTTATCACAAGGAAGCAAATATTATAGAATTTAAACACCCTTTCAGGGCGTGTTTGACATTCTTTTCAAGTTTACTTCCATCAGGTAGTTCACTGGGACTTGCTGAACAATTTCATTTGATAAGATTTGGCTTTTTTAGTATTATTGTTGTTTTTTTTTTAACTGCCTTCCACCTTGCTTCTTGGTCTTCCTCTTGTTTTGAGAGCAGTACTTTCAGCAGCATCCCTCTGATAACTAGTAAAAAAAAATCTTTCTTAATGGGACAGAAAATGCTTTCCCTATGTTAAACAACAGCTTTTTAAAAAACTAAATATGCGGAAAATCTATTCTTCAACATTCCTTATCACTGATGCTTACCAAATCTGCCTACAAAATGCTTTAGGAGTGCTACCCTTATAAAATCACCAGAAAGAAATTGAATACACATTTAATTAGCACCTTATTTTATTTGGGCTTCCCCATTACAGACAACTAGTGAAAGTGGGTGCAACTACATTATTTTTCCACAAAGTGTACTTTTTAATAAAATTCTAGTATACACCTCATTTTACCTAGGGCAATTCTCTGCTGTGTTTGCCCTCTTAGGAAATCATATACAATGACATCGAGCGTGCGGGCTGACATGCTGTCTGTAAGGACAGGTTCAATAACATGCATATTTCTTTGTAAACTAACTGACTACATAAATATAACAAGCGCTCAACTCAAATCAAAAGTTCCTAGGCCTGAAAACTTAAACATCAAATTATGAATGTGAATACAGCTTTTTAAGGAACTGAAAGCTGTGTTTTGTGATCTATGAACTTTTTACTTGAACCTCATTCTTATCTTTAGATTTTTGTGGTTGGTTGTTTTGGAGAATCAAAATCAATCTGACACCTTGAATAAAATTTAGCAATATACCAAAACCTCAAAAAATTCTGGAAATCTCAAAAGCATTTTTGGTTTTATTTTCATTATATGGTTACATATAGTATGTGGCAAGGCATATGAAGACCAGGTATAATTTTTGGTGCACATGTGATATTCTTTGGCATTTATGAATACTTTTTTTTCTGTAGAAGAATAAATAGGTGAAAATAGTTCACCACCATATGATTTGTTTTATCCTTAGGCATTGCCTGAGGTTACTGGAACATTGGTGGTTTTTAGTATTGAAAAGTGAAATGCACAACAATGAAAATTTTATTAAAATGTATGTTAACCCATTACTGTATGTTCATTTTCAATTCTTCATAAGAAAGCATGATGTATCATTTTGTGCATGTCATTCTTTAAAAAAAAAGAGATGAGTCAAGTAAAAGAGCAAATTTAATGGGGGAATTTTATGGGAAACATTATACAAATGGCAGTGTGTGTGATTTCCATTATTAAAATAATTTGTCATTGTGTGAAAAAAAGGTATAAATTTCAAGAAAGAGTCTTCTTTAGTTATCTGCCCTTTTTTTTAATGACAGTGGCTTTTGTGCAGTAAAGACAGACACGTTCTCAGGCAAAGCCCATTTCAGGCCAGAATTTCTGAAAGCCCTATTAATGTTTCATGCTAATCAAGGAGAGTGGGAAATAGAGCTGACAGGTGCTTTCTACTCTGCTTATTCCTGTCTTCCTGTATTAGACATTACTAGCTAAAAAAGGGCCAATGGGGTTCTTTTCCAATGCATATAGTAAGAAGGGCAAGAATAAATGATTCTTGGCTTGTTTCCTGTTGTTTTCCATCTTGGATCAGCTGATAACATTCTTGGTCATATGAGTGCATTGATTATTAATAAATTTGTTTTACTCTAAACTATAACCTCAAAAGAGATCTGCCATTTGAACCTAGCGTTCTAGTAGAGTGAGTCATGCTATTTCCGAATCTATAAAAGTTCCATCTGGACTTCTCATGTTAAAATATTTTACCTATATGTAATTTGAACTTTTTGCCTCTATCTGGCATGTTAAATGGGAATTTCATAGTTGATAACATGCATTCAATCTCCTCCATGTAATCTAATGACATTATTTAGTTGAGAATAATAATGCTAGAATGAATACATTCCATCACACTTCATCCAAAAAAAGATAATTTATTTATTGTGTGGAGTTTTATTATTTTTTATTGATACAATTTTAGTTGATTGAATCTATTAATTTGTTTTTAATATTTCTGATTAAGCAAAATCAAAATACCTTACTCCTATAGGAAAATTTTCCTTTATCCTAATGATTATGTGCTTAAAGATGGTATAGTAATAGGACTGACTTTTCCACATCTTTTATTCATAGAAAAACTTTTTTTTTCTTAAAGTGCATTTAGACATGCCAAGGACTATTAATTTCAACTTTAGCTACTGAAAGTCTGCCATTTTCTGACACCTGGTGTTTATCTTAGGAAGGTGGAAGGTGACATGTGATGGCTTTGGGATAGAATAAAGTGCTACTGTGAAAAGTTTTCAAGTAGCAAGGGTGAGGTCACAAAAATACCCTGATGGAAGACAGAACAAACTACAGTTATCCATATTGAGAAATGTCAATATATTAAGCTATTTTATCCCTGCCTGAAGATGAAAACTCATTTAAAGTCAGTTGCTCAAGAAAAATAACAATTGCTCTATGATTTAAAAAGAGATATAGAAAGGTCTATGACAACTACATGTATAAAACCAAAGAAATTACTTTAAGTTATGAAGCCTATCAGCTTGACAAAAAATATTTTTCTTTTACTTTCTTTTTTTGGCCCAGAAAATAAGGAATATTTTACGGCCATGTCTGCATCCCCAGGCTAAAGCAGAATATGGAAATGAACTTATAAAATGCAAGATGATGAAAGTTAGCTTTCTATTCTTCTTGGCTTCATCGGATAATAGCAGTTCTTGGTTGAATTTCGCATAGTCTTAACTTAAAGAATACAGTCTCATATAAAAAGCTTGAAATTCTAGAATTAGGAGAAATGTATGTTGATACAATAGTATTGTCATTCAAATGATTTTTTTTGAAGGCAACCATTCTTAATTTTGGGGTGGCAAACTCCTGCAATATCTGATAAAAGTTATAAATCCTTTTTTGAAAAATGTATATGCCCTCAAAAATTTTCTTATGATATAAGGGAGTCCACTTAAGATTACTTAAAACATATCCATATAAATTCGGGGAATACAGCTAAAAAATTCCTCCATTCTTATTTACCTAAGTAGTATTGAGAACATAATTCTTTTAGAAATCACTACACAGTTTTCCATAGAGGTTGAACTAATTTGGATTCCTACCTGAATTGTAGAAGTGGTCCCTTTTCTCCACCTCCTCGCCAGCATCTGTTGTTTTTTGTTTTATTAATGATGGCCATTCTAACTAGGGTTAGGTGGTATCTCAATTGATTTGCATTTCTCTAATGAGAAATCTAATAATGAAATTCCTTGTTTTATTTGATATCAATACATTTTTAAAAATCAAAAAAAAGGAAGAAAAAAAAAGAAAGAAAGAAAGAAAGAGAGAGAGAGAGAGAGAGAGAATATAATTTGGCCCAAACTCAACTTGTATAGCTATACAAAGCTCCAAAACAAATGAGTGAAGCGGGGACCAACGGGAGACCCAAACTTCATCTGTTCAATGACTACTTATTTACTTAATCCTGAATAGTACCCACATCTTTAAAATAAAATATTTTTTTTCTTAAAAAGCTCCTTTTGATAGGAATAAAGGCAAATAGGAGCATATTACTCCACTCTTTTCTCAGTGATCATACTTGATCACTCGGTCAAGGCTTACTCTTCATGGCTGTTAAGGGTGCTGTTCCTTCCTAAAGAAAAGGACCCTTGCACAAAAAACTCAGTAATTGTATGAGGAGTAATAACAGAAAGAACTGGATGTAGAGATGGAAACTTTTTGTTTCTACCATGCAGATCTTTATCCTCTAAAACTCTAGTTAAGATTTTTGTTCTTGAACCACATAGAACTTCTACTTTCAGAGATTATTGTACGAGAATTTATCCATGACTAACCCCTAGATATTGGAAGTTGCTTTGGGTGGTGGGCCTGTCAATATCTAAATTAATGTATCAGATTTATTGTAGAACATCACTACAATAAAAGAAGTCAAATGCAGTAAGACATTTGACTACTGATATTTTGCTACAAAACTGGTATTTTGTTTTGCCATTGACTGAGTGATTTCAACTCTGTCTAGAATGACACAATATTGCTAATTACTCATGAGACTATTCATTTCATTTCCAAATTGGGTCCCTGGTTCTTCCTCAGTCCAGTGACTGTCACATAGTAGATACCCCGCAAAAATCAGTGGCTGGGTGATGAATGAATGAGTGCATGAATGAAAATGATTCTACAATTCAAAAGGCAATCTGAGTGGATACTGGAAACTTCCAATGATGTAACAAAAAAAAATTATTTAAATTGAACTTCAATTTAAATAACTTTTTTTTGTTACATCATTGGAAGTTTCCAAAGACTCAAAAGACTCATTTGCTTTGAGCTTGTATAAAGATTTCAAAACATTTAAACAGTACTTGCTTTTATTTAGATTCTCCTTCCAGTCTTCAGTATATTTCTTTAAGTTTCCAAATATTCAATTCTTGCATCATGGGAGACTAACAGTTAAAAAGATGCAAATAAATTTTTTGAAAACTTACCTCCAGCAAAACTTTGCTGGCAATGGGTGGTATCAAAATAATTTTGAAATCTTGACCCCAAATATCACTTAAATTGTAAAGGTATCTATAACTCTTTTCTAACAATTTCTAGAAATGCACATGAAAAGCATTTTATTGTTTTATCATGTATAGTTATATAAATCTTATTATTCAATATATTTAATCTTTATTACAACATTTTATAAGATTATTGTTCATTCATCTAAATGTGCAACTATGATTAGTCTTAATAAATTGTGATTATGATTAATAAGTAGCATTAATCAGTAATATTTAACTAATTTAGCTCCTCTGTTGTGGATTTCCAATTCTATCTCTATAACTTTTCTGTGAATGGAAACAATCTTACAACATACTGGCTTTTCCATTCAAGCTTGTTATTTAAGTTTTGACTTAAAAAAAAATTCCAAAGACCTAGAAGTGTTCAAGGTAATCCTTGAACTTACATTGAATTATTTTCTTTTAAAAGGCAAAATAAATAAAGTTTTTAAAGTGACAAAGATTTTATTTTGAATTAGATATTTGCAGTAATTGCAAAATGATTTACAATTCAATAATATGATCAAGTTTCCATCAGATAAAGTTTATCAGTACTTTTAAAACTATTGTGGTAAGGATTAGATTTATCTATCTTTGATTAGCAGATGCAAAACAAGTGCATTCCTTCTGGCAGTCTATATTTTAAAGTTCATTTTTTTTTAAGTTGGAGAGAAAAGAAAGTTAATTTTAGTAGTTTCACCCCTACCACATGCCTGTCATTTTTTAGAAAAGCAGAGCCATTTCCAGAGTATTACTGTCATTGCTAAACCAACTAAACGCAGTCTCCTAGCGGCCACAGAATCCCCTGATAAGGACAAATAGGTACATAAAGACAAGCATTAAGATTGCAATGTCACACCCTAGAAGCTATTTCCGTGTAGTTTTCCAAAATGGGAGAAAAACACCTCAATCTGATTGTCAGGTACATATCAGATGACATAATTACATTCTGGGAGACTCTAGGCAAATCCAGAAATAGTGACAAGCACATTTGTGATGAAGAATTCACTTCCAGCAAGGACAAGCTCCATCGTTGTTGTATCTCACAGTACAGGCCAATTCCAAATGAACCGCACCATGAGGGGAAAGAGATCCTTCTCTCACCACCAGAATGACAGGAAATACACAGAGTAGCTTGACCTGGGTCTCAGACCACATGGCTAAGAGAGGGCCTCTGCAATCCTGTAACTGGCCACTATAAGAGAACGTCTCCCCACCTAAATAGCCTGCAAAGTGTGCTCATCTCAAGCAGAACTGTACTGAACCTGAAGGTGTTGTAGGTGCTAGAACAGGGAGCAAATGTTAAGATGGGTTGCCAGTTGGGTTACTTGGGTTTAATGTTCCATAGCTCTTCTCCCATTTGCAATTTAAGAGCAGCTATCCAGGGAGAGGAAAGTAGAACCGAATGGACACAAAAAGATCTATGCCCCTTTTCATATTCAACTCTAGTAGTCAAATTCATGCAAGCCAATGGATTAACTCTAATTGACCAAGTAATCAACACATTTGCTTTTCATAGGTAAAATAAGAGTAGAAAAAAAAACAATAGAAAGCACAGTAGTAACCAATACAGTAGAAAGAAGTTAAATCTGGAGAGTAATCCTAAGATGTCTATTTAAGTCATTCAAATCTGGGAAACTGTTTAAGTAACTGTAATAAATCATTAATGAGTGAGCAGTAAAACACTGTTTAATCATTAATTAGCCATGTATTAACAGTAGAAAATATTAGTAGTTCATCCTTAATGCACCTAGTGATAACTACAATATCAAGTGCTTTTGGATTCATCTAATTAACTATTCAATTTATTTTCTAGTGAACTTTTAACATAGTTATAATTAAGTTATTAGAATTTTGCTTCTATTAGCCATTGAAATAGCATGGTGGTTTACCTGGTGATTTTCAGCCTAGCCTTGCTGTCTTCATGTTTTGCTTATTGTTAAAGTACTATTTTATATAAGTGTAAGTTTACTTAAAGGGTAAAATATTCCCAAGATACTATTTGACACAGCTTTTATATGACCCATTTATTTTTATGCACACATAAAGCCTTTTATTTTTTCTTTTTCAGTTTGACCAAAATGATCTTTACTACAAAATTAGCTTTTATTTGACTTGAGACAACTGTAAATATCTAGATGATCAATTTTCCTAAAATAATTGACATATAAATGTTATTCTCGGTAGAATATAAAAGAAACTCACAAGGGCTTTTGCATATTTAAATTAAAGTTTTCAGCTAATACCGTGCCATATCTGTCTTTGAAAAGTGGCTAGCACAACTATTTTTATTATATGGAACAGTATAAAATAAAGATACAATATGTAAAAATGAAGATGCAATGTTTTAATTTTAAACATTTGACATCAGACATTTTAATAAAAAATATCTCATCCTGAGCAATGAAATTCCATTATATTTACCATTGTAATAGAAATTTCTTCAGAGGATATTATTTGAGTTCACTAGAAAATGATCCAGATTAAATGACATCTTATTGCATAAACTAACAAAGGAGGAGTAAATTGTGGACATAATATTATTTTTTTCTTCTTGTTAACATTATAACAATAATTCTTAAAAATTATATTTGTGAAAAACATTAACTTAGTCATGTCAGAGAAGTGAGAGACACTTCATTATCTACTGTGGAATCATAGATGCAAATATATATTTTAGTACAATATAACATTAGCATTCTTAATCAAAAGTTTACAGAAATAAAGATTTTAGTTGACCATCTGAACAATAAAAATGTTTGCAGTCAGTACCCTTGTCTTTTGAGACTCTACACCAATTAAAAGGGGGCATAAAGAATAAGAATAGAAGAGAAACTGAGATATTTTAGGTTAACCATTGGGTATTTAAACATATTGAAGGTGAAAAACTGTATTTACAGAGCCATCAATTCCCATAACAAAAAGATGGCCCTGTGGCCTTTTTACACACTTGTCAATCAGTCCCCGCCATTATCCAATCAGATGGGAAGCAAGGGAACCCAGACCAGAGGGTAAAACATTGAGCAAATGGATTTGTCTATGCTAACAAGGCTGCATTCGCCTTAATGACTGCCCAACCACTGACTCCACCTCTTCTCCCCACAGGCAGAACATTTTGGAACTGTCATAAAGAAAATGCCATTGCTGGGATGTCAAACATTCCTTTTGCCCTGCTTTGAAATTAAGTTTCATATATATACAAACATAAACGAACTGACTTTAATAAAAGCTATTCTGAGAAAAATTGTGTGTGGGCGGGAGAAGCTGCTTATAATAATTGGAATTTTTTTGTGTGTGGGGACAAGGAGAACACCTGGCTATGGCAGAAATAAAGCTGTTTGTTGGTAAGCTAAGTTTCTGTTCATGATTCCAGAAAAATAATTGATTAATGTGGTCCAGAGTGAAGTGTTCTTGCTTTCATGGAGCAAGAGCTCCCCATAAAATGTGTCTTTTCCAAGGATGGCATACTTCACTATTGGACATTTGAGCCAGAGTAGTAGTGGTGGAAGTGCAGTGCTAATAGAACAAATCTGCAGCTACAGAGAAAAATTCTGTTCCCGACAACTGAGTGCACTTCTATCCCGGAACGGCCTTGTCATTGACCCTAAGCAAAATCGGGCTGTTGAATGCCCAATTATCAAAATAACTCTTGATGGGAAGTGAACTCCAGGTGCCTGTCCTGTTGGTTTGGCAGCAGGCTCCGCCTCTCCATGAGGATGGGACCCTGAATAGTGCTGAAGACTTTCTGAAGTAAAAAGTTAGTGTAATAGGCCAACTTGACTTGGCTTCCTAGTTATCCAAACCCAGTAATAGGGTAATCTGACAAAAGCAGAGAGCTCTGCAGAACACTGCAAGCATTAAATGGCTTTCACATATCACAAACACTGACTCAACAGAAAGAGCACTAAAAAAAAAAAAAAGCCTTTAGCTTTGGAAGTCAAGCAACTGGAAAATAATAGAGTTAGAATTTTTACTCCAGACTTTCCATGTTAGCACTAAACTTAAGCTCCTTGAAGCCCCAGTTGCTGTTATTTTTATCTTAGATAACCCAGAGTTCATCACAGTGTTTCCTATCCTGTAGGCTAGCACTGTCCAATAGGATATAAAAAATACAAAATAATTATGTAACTTTAAATTTTCTAGAGGTCACATATAAAAATAAATGGATAAAATTAATTTTAATAATATTTAATACAATTGATAAAAATTATACAATTGATAAAAACTTTTTTAATTTTTAAATATATTCTTTTAAAATTGTAGGGTAAAATTCAGGGTAAAGTATACAAATATTCTTTATGCAGGTACCCTTGTTGATGAGGTGTGCTACCCCCTTCCCCAGGCAGATTCCAACTACTGTCAATCCCACGTCCCCGCCCCCCCCCACAGTTTCTTTTCTTATAGTATTACAATAGTTATTCAAGGTCCACTTATGAGTGAGAACATGTGATACTCAGTTCTTTGTTTCTGTGTAAGATCACTCAGTATTATAGACTCTAAGTCCATCCAGGTTGCTGTGAAGTTCATGATTTTGTACTTCTTTATGGCTGCATAATATTCCATTTTGTATGTACCACTTTTTTTTTTATCCAGTCCTTTTTTGATGATTGGTTCCGTGTTCTTGCTATTGTGAACAATGTTGCAATAAACATACATGTGCAGGTATCTTTCTCATAGAGTGATTTGAGTTCTTCTGTGTATATTCCCAGTAGGGGGATTGCAGGGTCATATGGGAGGTCAATTTTTAGATCTTTTAGGAATTGCCACACTGTTTTCCACTGTAATAGTTTACACTCTCACCAACAGTGTAGAAGTGCTCCCTTTTGCCACATCTTCTCCAGTATCTGTTATTTTTTGAGTTATTGATGAAGGTCATTCTGACTGGAGTTAGGTTATATCCCAGTGTAGTTTTAATTTGCATTTCTTTGATGACTAGTGAGATTGAACATTTTTTTATGTATCTGTTGGCTGCTTGTACGTCTTCTTTTGAGAATTGTCTATTCATTTCTTTTGCCCACTTTGTAATGGGGCTGTTTGTTTTATTCTTTTCAGTACATTTGAGTTCCTTATAGAACCTAGATGTTAGGCCTTTGTCAGACATAGAGTTGGCAAATATTTTTTTCCCAGTCTGTGGGCTGTCTCCCTGCTTTCTTGATGGTGTCTTTGGCTCTGCAGAAACTTGTCAGTTTGATGAGGTTCCACTTGTCAATCTTATTGCTTATGGCAGGGCGTCTCCTGCATTTTCTAAAGTTCTTATAGTTTGAGGTTTTACATTTAGGTCTCTGATTCAGTTAGAGTTGATTTTTGTGTATGGGGATAGGTAAGGGTCCTGTTTTAATCTTCTGCATATAAAAATAAATGAATAAAATTAATTTTAATAATATATTTATTTAATACAA
Organism: Carlito syrichta; assembly: GCF_000164805.1. Taxonomy (NCBI): domain Eukaryota; kingdom Metazoa; phylum Chordata; class Mammalia; order Primates; family Tarsiidae; genus Carlito; species Carlito syrichta. The sequence continues at coordinate 54,683 of NW_007249756.1, read as the reverse complement.
TTGATAAAAAATTATCATTTCAACATGTAATCAATTTAATATATTAATGAGAAATCTGATGTTTATTTTTCAGTTATGGCACATCTGAATTCAGCATTGCTATAAGAATACATGGGCAAGGCATGGTGGCTCATGCTTATAATCCCAGCAATTTGGGAGGCAGATGTAAGAGGATTGCTGGAGTCCAGGGATTTGATACCAGCCTGGACAACTTGGTGAGACCTTGTCTCTACAATTAAAAAAAAAAAAAAAATCAGCCAAGCATAGTGGCGAGTGTCTGTATTTCCAACTACTTGGAAGGCTGAGGCCGAAGGATTACCTAAGCCCAGCAGACAGGCTGCAGTGGCTGTGAGTGTGTCACTACACTCCAGCCTGGGTGACAGAGTGAAACTTTGAATCAAAAAAAAAAAAAAGAATACACAAAAGAATGATTAAGTGAATAAATAAATGAATATAAATAAATACAAAAAGTAATCCATTAAGCTTATTTCAGTTTATCTTATAGATGGAGGTGATAAGCCATCAAAGTTTTTAAAATTAAAGTATATTTTTGTTGGATGAATGGGATGCTGGGGACCACCATATGTCAAATTCTGAACTGCCTGATTTTACAATGCATTTTATTTGGATTATCAGCTAATTAATAATTTTCTGCCAACTATTTGCACCTAAATTATAGGTCTTTAGAAAAAAAATGGGACTTTTCCAGGCTTATCATTTACTATAATCTTAAAACTATTCTAGGTAGATTTTTCACTGCAAGTTAAAGTATATTTCAGAGCAATTCATTCTGGACCAATTATGCAACTTGTTGCTTTGGTCTGAATATAACTTCAGGTCTGGTAATAAAGTACTGTGTTCTCACCCAGTAGCAAAGACCTTATAGACAGAACTGGTTAATGTTAAACACCCCTGGCCACACAAGTTCTTTACATCAGGTTTTTTCCTCCTAGTAACAATTGAAGGATTTATAAAAGAGGAAGAGATTATAAAGGAGAAAATTAAAGACATCTGTAACAATAGGTTATCTTATAAATATGTTCTATATAATACAAAATTGTATACCTGGTAGAATTCCATGAACCACATTAAAAGACATTATATAAAAACAGTTTAGAGGTAGAGGAGGAGAAATTATTTTTTATTGAAAGATTATTTTATTATGATTGAGATTATTTCATTATGATTTTATTATGATTTAGAAATCTTTTAAAAATCAATTCATAAAATGTTTCTCTCTGTAAAAAGTTGATTTTAATCCTTTCACAGTAGGATAGGTAGAAAAGAGCCTTTTGTAGTGTATCAGTGCAAAAGTACTTAGGCAGCATAGGTCAATCATTCCATTTATAATCCAAATGTCTCAATGACCTGAATAGCCCTGATGTCTTTCCACCTTCTATTTTAGTCACTAAGCATCATCATAAATATTGAAGTGTGAAACCAAGGATGGAGAAAATCAGTAGCTATACTTAAGACATTATATCCATATCATCTTATTCATCTGCTATACTCCCCAGTAACTGTAACTGTCAGGACTATAAAAGGATGCATTTTAAAATTAACTTTTCACGGATTAAATAACATAATGTATTATGCTCTAATGAATGGATTTAAGGCCTTTCTGACTAAATCTAATGGTTCTATGGCCAGTTAGAGTTTGCTGAATTAGATACATAGCCACCAATTTGATTCTTAAATTAGCAAACAACCTTTCTCAGAAGCAACTATTTTACTTATATTAATTTATACTTAGTCCCCTTGGCTTGAGACAGAATGCAGACTAACTGTATTTCCTCAGAGTAAATATAGTAGTTCTCTTATTTTAGAGTTGGAGGAATTTTTGTGATTTTTTTTTCATTTCCAAATACACAAGTCATCTTGTGCAGTAAAGCATGCTTGTCAACGTACATGTCAACCAACTTTAAAAAGAATAGTCTAAGAAAAAATAAAAAGTAAATTATTTAAGTGGAGTTGTAGAGGAAGCTTGAAAGAATTCTGTTTGGAAGGTTTCTTTGCTTCTCTCTGCCAATAGAAGGGAGACTCTGGATCTCTCACTAGTGAGCTTCTGTCATAACTAGGGCTGACAGTTCACATTGAAAATTCTGTTTTTTTTCCTTCCCAGGAAAGCAAGTCAAAGTTAAGCCAACAAACTGTTGTTGGCAAGTGCCTTACTTTTGTTTCCTCTTCCTTAAATTAGCCATTTGAGTTTGGTACAATATTTGTGAATAAATTTCTAGTATTTGGGACCACAAATTTGTGTAGATATTAAACATTTTTTAAAAAGTGAAGGACCACTGTGATGAAAAGTATGGTCACATGAGTGTAGCATTTGAGATGAAAAGAGAAAACTCCAAAAGCATTGTATGGAGGAAAAGGACAGGAAATTACCACATCAAATCACTGTTAAAATGCTACAGATGAATTTGGCAGTGAACTGTTTTAGGATGGCATATGAGGGGGATCCTACGAAACCCAGAATTATCTTTTGGAGAGTAGTTCCTTCTGGAACAAGTTCCAGAATTTGTTCTTCTGGATCAAATGGTCAACAAAAGTTTTTATCTGGAAATTTTGAAAAGGTTGCCATGATTTGCGGAAGAAATGTTCGGAGTTGTGGCAAATAGGTAACTGCTTCTTCCACTATGACAACACACCTGCTCATATTGTGCTGAGTGTTCAGCAGTTTTTAACCGAAAAGGCATGACCCCTGTACCCCACCCTCCCTATTCATCCAATCTCTTCCCCAGAGATTTTTTTTGTTTTGCCTGTTTAAAAAAGTCCTTAAAGGGAAACATTTTGTCAATGTGAAAGAGGTGGGAAAACAAACAAACAAACAAAACCGGCAGAAGCACTAGAAGGCACCAAAATTGACAAGTTCAAAAACCACTTTGAGCAGTGAAAAAAAGCATCTTGACAGGTGTATTGTATAAAATGGAGGGTTCTTTGAAGGTGAGTGAAGTTTAAACATACAAAAAATAAATACACAATCTTTAGTGAGTATATTCCGGGGTTTTTGGACCCTCTCCCCTCCACATTCCATTCGAGATATCTTTCAAATTTATTACAGTTGTTAGTTGAATTCCATTGACTTTGGCAGAGTAACTATTACAGGGAATGCAAGAATGGTTTAAATCTCTAATGTACAGCATTTTGCTCTTGTGCAGAAACTGTTAACAACAGTATTTGTGTCTCTATTTTATTTTACTTTTCAGCGCTATTCCATCAATGAACAGATTGGCATCACTGTATTAAGCTTTTCCAAAGTATTTACAGAGGGTAAATTTATACTTTATTACAAGGATTACTGCAGACACAACTTATTTTATAAAAACACTACTTATAAAACTCCAAACCTAACAAGATAGATAAAAAGGAAGAAAGGTAATATTTCTCACGCTAATGGAAAAAGTGATAATTTTACAAAAAAATTCACTTTATGTTTAGGAACTTCCTCTGCATATTAAATATAAGCATTCTATTTTCTAATGGTCAGTTACCCTCTAACTTTTGGGGTATGTTTTATTTATGCTTCTACTATGTTACAGACAATTTTATAAAATATTAAATCACCTCCAATTACATTACAATCAAGGAAGTAGCTAGTTGTATCTATATTGTATATGAGGTACAGACAGACACGAGAGATGAATAAACATATAAAACACCTATACATAGATTTTGTGTTTGTTTAATGCCCATATTTATGTATGTTCACCATGTGTACATATAACTGTGTTGTTCCACTAACTGACTTTTCTGTAGATAATACAGTATTTGCGAGACCAGTTCATTAAGGTTAATTTGTTCAAAAATATTAGAATCATTAATTTCTGGCTTATAGCTAATGGCTATTCTCAGCCAGTGTCTCGCTTCATCATTAGTGTCACTGAGATTATAACTCACACCCAACTGTTTTTACACTATCTAATAGAATCAATTGATGCAATGGTTGACAAGATGCTGTTTTGCATTTTGTCATCACACTAATGTACATGGCTTAAAGGCATTGGCATCCATAATGTGGGGCAGTTTTGTAGGAGACTGGAATAGGCTGAAGCTGCAAGGGCCATTTTCATAAAATATTAATGAAATTGAAAAATACACTGGGGTTGAAGGCTTGTCTGCTAAATGTAAGGTAAAATCTATTCTGTTCTGCTTTCTGATGACTGTAATTAGCAGCCCTAATTAAAAATTCAAACCTTGTGTATATTTGAAAGCATGAATCTTAGCTCGCATCGTGTTTATTTCCTTTACAAAGTATTTTATTTTACAACACTAATTGAACAGGAGCCTTCCTAGTCCGACAGCCGCAGCTGGCTGGAGCCAGTTTATGTATCCAGTCTCTCAAGACTACTTCCTTTTGTAAGCAATAAAACATCTTTAAAAAACATGTATACGCTCTCTGTGAGCCATTAACTCTGTGCCATCCAGCACCAGGCTGGCCCTCTCTCCACACATTGTTTTTTTTTCTTCACTTAAATGTGACCTCTTTGAAGAGGCTGCTTTTTTCTGATCTTCAATATTTAATGTGGATTTACTTACATTAAATGACCACCTTACGAAAGGAGCGAAGGCCCACTTCTGACATTATTTATGAACAGCGTGCGCTGTGCAAAAATACGGAAGGAATTGCCCGAGAATACCTATTAGTTCTGGTAGAAAAATCTACTTCTTATCATTGTTTTCTAAACTTATTTTCAAATTTGTGGTCAGAATGTTGACGCCTCACTGGGGAATGCACAACAGCAACTAAAGTCCAAATTGATTAGAGTCATGTTACTTAGAAACTAGAGAGACCAGGCAGGACCAGAGCTGGAAGTGAGTCAAAGCCAGCATCTGAGTAGGTCAGACATGTTAGAACGTTCTTTTTTTCAGTAATGACAAAAATAAGTTTGTTTCAAATTATGCCTATTACTGACAAAAAGAAGAAAGGTGTCTAAATTATGTTTAAAATTACTTTAAAAAGGTAACATCTCTCTTTTGTTTGATCTGCATATCCTTTCATCTCTGGATTTTAATTTCCTCAACTGTAAAATGGGAATGCTTATAAGCTCTTTACTTAGATGTTCCATCTTCCAAAGAGAGTTCTTCTGAGGACACAAATGATTGGATTTACAAAAGCACTTTGTCAACTCTAGCATGGCATTCAAATACCAGGGATTCATTAGAAGGGCACTCATTCTCATTCTCTACAAGTAGCTCAAACCAAAAACAGAAAATGAAAGCAAACTGGTGATCAATATGATTAGAATCACCCTTAAAGTTTGTGCAACCCAATTCACAGAACTCATTTATTAATTTGAGCTGGGATTCCAAAGAAATGTTCAGAGAACAAAGAAATAAGTTCTTTCTGTTATACCTTAATGAAGTTTTGATTTTATTTTCTTGGAGACTCTATTTCCAATGTTATTGAAATTCATATGAATGAAAAAGTTGAATATTACATTACACTGAAATATTATAGCTTATCCACCAATACCTTGCTTTAAATGATTAAAAGAATAAATAAAAACTATAGTTAACGGTAAAAGGTTAGCAGCATTATTAAAAACCAATATTTTTCAATATTGGGAATTAAACAGTTTATTCTGTGCAACAACAAACTATTTAGATTATAGAATCATGTAGTCTCTGCCTCAGGCATGGGATCTATATTCCTTACACATGGAGATTTCTCACCAAAGGAAATGAAAGTTTTTCGAGAGTAAGGAGTATTGAACATGAAGCTATTAAGAGGATATGAGGCCTGCTAATATTTGGATTATTGATTCCTCCAATTGATAAATGTTACATCGCCCCCTCCACCCCAAATACACATTTACTTAATCTATTGAATTGTGAGCTTCCTACCTTTCTATCTGAAAAAGAAGAGTGGAATTCATAATTTTGTATCATGGAAGAGAATTAGAATCAACGATTTTATGGTACCTGGAGGAGAGTAGTCTGTAGAAAAGCGGGAGGTGAGAGGAGGAGGATCGGCTAGAGTTCTAGGCCTGGACAAAGGCTCTTACAGAGCACCCTCCAGGCTGAAAGCCCTGGGCTGGGCAAACGCTGCTGTCATGAAAGATGAACTTCAGATCTCAAGGCACATTGTCACCTGTTCTTGTGCTGCCTCTCCTTAGAGGGCTTATGAGGTCGAGCAGCCTCCTCATTGCTGAATCGAGTAAGCTAGAGACAATCAAACTATAGGCAATGGGACCAGGGGGAGATGTTTCTCTCTTCCCTGTGCCCAGGGGATGTGCAATATCCCCTACCCAGCTACACAGAGAAACAAAGTTCACTGCCTTTTGTTCCCATCTCTGCTCCCGAACCATTCCAGAGGCCTGGCCATAAAAAACAAACAAACAAACAAACAAAATCTATCCTCAGCTCTGTCCTCCAGCAGAGTTTCACTTTGTTGCTTCTACAAACTTTTACCCAGCCGGCTCTCATCCAAGGAACATCCCTACCCAACACCCAGTGGCATTAGAAATCCTCCTGCAGAACTGTTCTTTGTTGCTGGCAGTCAGTTCACCTTGAGCCCACCCCTAAGTGCCTGCCTGGTTACCAGACAACTAGAATATGGTGACAGCTGGCTTGCTTCTCTGAACCAGAAGGCTCAAGTTCCAGGAGTTCAGAAGGTGAATCACTCCTCCCACTCCACTAGCTGCTAGCCTCTAGCCTCTACTCTTTTTCTGCAGAGTATGATGCTAGAAGGATGTGTGGCAAGAGTTGAATAAAAGTTTAGAAAAAGCCCATTTTGGAAGATTTGGAGCAGCACCTATTTGTGTGGGGTTTGAGGAAAGCCCTCCTATCTGGTCTCTAGGTTGTTGGGAAGGGTCAACACGAAAGCACTTTGTCAACTGTAAAATGGCATGCAAAGACCAAGGATTCATTAGTAGTGTACTAGATCCCTACCAGTGGTTCAAATCATAAACAAAAAATGAAAGCAAACTGCTGATCAGTACTATTGGAATTGCCCTTAAAGTCTTTACAACCCGATTTGCACAACTCATTCATTAATTTGGTCTGGGATTCAAAAGAAATCATCACAGACAAAATTTCAAACCCTGCCAACACTTCCATTGAAGCCTTCACATTTCTCTTTCCAGCACTTTATAGTATAACTTCTCCTCTACTTGGCAAAAGCCTAATTACTTTATGTTCCCTTTGGATCAGACTCTAATTCTTTGTTATAAATAGGTGAGGGTAAAGAGAGACTAAAGAAAGTTAAGCTTTCTATTCTCTTTCTCAAATTGCATCTGTTCCAAAAATTGTTTTCCCTCTTTCCCTCCCTCTTCCTCTGTCAAATCCTACTTCCTCAGTGGGGATAAGCTGCAACAGAGTTAAAAAGGAAGTAAGCTAACTGACTTAACTAGCTCCTTCAAGACTGTGAATGATCTTCTCTGACTACCTGCAGCTTAACAGAGGGACCTCCATGAGAATGATTATAAGTGACTCTGAGTTTGCACCAGTGTCACTGTCCTATGAATTGATCTAACTGACCACACATGCTTTGCCTCTGAGGAATCTGAATGGAATAAACAGGGCTGTTAGTGTAGTAGAGGCTTCCAGAGCCCCTGACATAACTTACTTCATATCTGATTAGTATCCTTGGGTGATTGCTCCATTTTGTGCGAGTATATGCTCATGTAGCAGGCTTCTCTGCTCATAGATGAAGAAAGATTGAAAGGAGCCATGTTCGCAATTGTAGGATGACGAAAAGAACATTTAGTTGTTCTTGGTTTTGTATTGGCCTATGCAGGTTGAGAATGTGGTTTTTTGTTTATAAATTGGTATTTGGTGATTACATATTGATTTTTATTTTAAATCCACTGGGGGAGAAGAGTTTACATTTTATCTCTTAAAAGACATTTAGTATTTTACTAGGGTGTATTCAGAAGTAAACCAGGAGTGGAGTGGGACCCATAAACAAGAAATGGGCCCCACAATATCCCATACAACTATAAAGTCTTAGAAAGATCTTGAATAATAAAAAGGTTAAGAAGTCACTCTTTAGATGATCTTACTGTTTTATTTATCTTCCCCTCTTCAGATCAACTCTAACGAGCCCTTTTTTTAATTCATTGGACTTTGTGAGCCAGGAATAATGTGAACATTTTACTTCAGTAATCCACCTTGCCTACCCATGGATGAAGAACTGGTAGGGTCTAGCCAAGACTTGAGATGAGAGATGCACACAAACTACAATTCACCAACTTGTTTTTGCTGTATTATTTATTCTCTGTATACAATATTTCTTCTGAGGTGCCCAAAGTACTTTCCTATACACTAAATGATTAACCCTCAGAATCCTGCTATGATGCAAACAAGTTTGCAAAGATGGGACAAGAAGGAGAAAAGTAAATCCCACATGTGGAAAACTGCAATTCATCACACAGATGAAGATCACAATTTCTGACTTTCAAGGTTAGAGAGTGGGAAATGTCAACCAGTGAATTGACTACCTTGCATCCTGCCATCTTCCTTCCTCCCCAAACCCTCCCACACACGAGTCTTATCTGAAGTACTTTTACATGTCAGTTAGATTCCCAGTCATTGCACAGGTAGAAGAGTATATACTAATGTAAACATAAGTGCATTTCCTAAACCTTACCATTGACCTAATATTATTGAATTGACCATACTGTACAGGGTTTGCTTAAATCAATTGACTGCCATAAGACTGATGTGAGGCTGACACAGGAGTCCAGATTGTCCCAGAGTTCAAGTTCTTGTGTTTTAGCCTGAATTCATCTCATTTCTGAAGGAAAGTGACACCCACCTAGTGTCTATTTGGGCAAACAAATTGCTGCTTTCTCTGAGCAAGGTACAGTGAGAACATACATTAAAAAATCATCTATGGTAAAAGCAGTGAAATAAGAGTCTGCCAAAGTCACTAATAGTCCAATCAATCATCTGTAATTTGAGATACTGAACTCATAGGTCTAGCCATCATCATCTCTTCCCTGAATTTCTAAAACTGATTTTATTTTGAATCATGTTTAGATTATTTAACTATTCTGATTAACGCTATCAAGAAAATACCCAGCACTCCATGAGGCATTTGCATTTAAGTAGATTTCACTTCTTTGAAATTTTTCTTGGCTAATCTTACCCACTTTCCAACTCATACATCCCTCTCTGCCCTGTCCCTGCAAATAGAATTGACTACTGATATATCTGTGGTTATTTTCTCTTAAGTCAGCATAGGCTCTCTTCCACAAAGAGCTGTCAACTGAGCATTACATTCATGGTATTCTGCATTTTTCTTTAACATTGAATGTACTCAATTTAATTTGCTGCATTAATTTTATTTGTGTGTGATTTTAGTTAACCAGTGGCACACCAAAACAAAAATATGAACCTTTAATTATATCACTCCTTTGCTTAAAACTCTTCTACAAGGCCCTGTTGAATCTAGAATAATATTCTCAGTTTGGGGATTCTACTTGGCCTTTCTTTTCAATCCTTCCACCTCAGCCTTCTGAGTAGCTGGAACTACAGGTGCACGCTACCACGCCTGGCTAATTTTTGATTTATTGTAGAGTTGAGGTCTTGTCAAGTTGCCCAGGTGGGTCACGAACCCGCAGGCTCAGGCAATCCACTCACCTCATCCTCCCAAAGCACGGGATTACAGGCTGAGCTTCTGAGCCCGGCTCTACTTGGCCTTTCAACTTCAATTTCAGCTATACCTCCCCAGCTCAGTGCGTCCCAGTCATTCCCTCCGTGCCTTTGTACTATTTCTTCTGTCTGAAATGCTCCTTCCTCAGATTTTGTCAAGACAAATCCTTTGAATCCATTTAAGTCTTATTTTTTATTAAAAAAATAATTTCCTCAAAGGGACATTACCAACCAACTGAAATTATCCTTTCACTTATTTACTCTCAGAGCATCCTGTAATTTTCCTTCACAAAAATTTAACAATTTATATTACTGTATTTATTATATTTATTTGTGTAATGTGCGATATTCTCAATAGACTGTGAGTTTTTTTTGACCAGTGATCTCTTTTCCATGCACTTAACACAGTTGCTGGCACGTATTATCACTCAATAAGTATTTTTTAAATAAACAAATACATGAATGAATAATAAACACAGACCTGGAATTAAGATAGATCTAAACTAGATTCCTAACTTACATGTTAGTGATATTACCTTGAGAAGGTAATTTAATGTCTGAGTCTCAATTCCTAGTAGTATTTATTTTACAGGATATTTATGTTATTTAATTAGGTAATATCTGACAGATTTTAAGCCCTCAAGAAATATTGGTATAATTCAGGTTAAGATTTGACTTATAAAATTCTTGGATTTTTTTTTAAAGTTATTTCAAAGTATTTCATCAAAGCTCTTCAAATAATTATGTGAAAGTAACAGTTATTTCAAATGTGACTTTAATATAGATTTGGAGTCTTATCTGCTTCATGACTGGGTTCCACACTACACTAGAAATGAAGTCTTGCCTTTAAAAATGGGCTCAATAAATGTGTATTGAGTGAAGTAACTAATTTTACAGATAAGGAAACTGAGCCCAGAGAGAACTGGGGACTTGCTTACCACCAGATAAGTACTTAAAGAAGGAACAGAACTGGGTTTTTTATGTTCTGATTCCCCACCTAATGATCTTTTTACTAAAGCACATTACCAACTTTTCATCATAGATCAACTATCATATTTAATAACAATAAGGGTAATTCATTTGTGCACATGAGCCAACTATAACTTATCATCCCAAGATTTTTTTTTTTCTTGGACATTCTAGTGAAGTGTACAGGCTTTAGAGGGGAAAAAAAGGTCTAACTTCAAAATAACTATGCCATTTCTGACCTGATATTGGAAAAAATACTTAATTTTTCTTTTTTTCTTTTTTTTTTTTGAGTTGGAGTCTCACTCTGTCACCCAGACTGGAGTGCAGTGGCCACTCCTGGCCACCGCAGGCTACCGCAGCCTCGACCTGCTGGGCTCCAGCGATCCTTCCGCCTCAGCCTTCCAAGTAGCCGGAATTACAGGCATGCACTACCACGCCCAGCTGATTTTTTGATTTATTGTAGAGATGAGGTCTCTCTACCCAGGCGGGTCTCGAACCCGCGGGCTCAGGCAATGCACTCACCTCAGCCTCCCAAAGGCGCGGGATTACAGGCTGAGCAACTGAGCCCAGCAATACTTAATTTTTCTAAGCCTTGGTTTCTTTATATGTAAATTATGGATAATATACTTTGTTCATATAATTATTCTGATAGCTACATAAGATAATGTTTGTGAGTCATACAACTGTTCCTGTACATGGTAGAAATCAATAGTAGAGGTGATTGGGGAGTGGGTAGTGTTTGTAGCAATGATGAAAGTATTTTATTTATTTTTACTTGGCTTGTGTTTATCCAATGCTTTCTTTTCTTCAACCAATAATAATACTTTAAAACAGATCTGTTGTTTCATTTTGCCTCTTTCCCAATCATACAAGATTGGAATACTTTGAATTTTTTGTCAATTGTTTCATTGTTTCTGTTTTGCTTACAAAATTCAATCAAAAATATTACAAATAAATTAAAAGAAAATTTTGTAAAAATACAGTATAATAATTATTTACATAGCACTTACATTGCATTAGGTATTATAAGTGATTTAAAGATGATTTAAAGTATCTGGGATGATGTGTGAGGGTAATATGCAAATACTTATAAAAGGAACTTGAGCATCCTCTGATTTTGGTGTCCACCAGGAATCCTGGAATGATTCCCCTGTGGATATTGAGGGACTACAGTATAGTAATTTTGATACTTCTATGATTCTAACATTTTCTTAACGTTCATGTAAATATAAATTGATAGCATCTAATAATGTGCAAAATGAAACTTACATCAATAGAGTTGCCCTTACTAATAATGTGGTTAGTTTTCCAAGGGCCGTCTCCATTCACTGTAGTTGCCCTGACATAGTTGTCAATAGAACGCCTTTCATTCTCAAAATGTGGTAGCTTGAACTAGTGATAAACCTTCTTAAACATTTCACTTCTTAGTATAATTGGTTTCAATATTTTAACACTGGTTTCATAATTTCATACTTATTGATTATTAGGAGCAAAGGAAGGCATAATAAATATCTATTTTTTTTCTAGGAATTCACAGAGAATCTATGAATATTGAAGGTTGGAAACTATGTAATTAAGGGACTACCCAAGGATTCTTTCAAATTCGAGTGAGTTCACTGCTGAGGATAGAGCTGGTTTATAAAACATTAAATTTATAAAATTTTTAGACTGAAATCTATTGAGTAAATTAGGATGAATTATAATGTCCTGAAAGAGTCTGCTACCTGGCTCTGTGTGTGAATCTTTGCTAATATAGAGAAATATACTAAAAAATAGTAATACATAGTAATTTTTGCATATATTTATCTACAAAGGTGAACTATGGGAGAAACTAGTCAAGTAATTATTTTAGTGAATACAGAATTTCAATCTGCATATTTTTACCTACTAAAGCTCTATTATTTTATCTCGAATATGCCAGTTCTGCTCAACTCCACAATTAACTTAATATTCATAGATAAAAATTGATTTAAAACTTTATTCATCTATTTACAAACTATGTTTAGACAATTGATGGTATCAGACCTATTATAGAAAAAATAGTATACAATAAGAAAAGAAGAATTATATCAAGAAAAAAAGATCAGACCACACACCTGCGGGGTGATGCTTCTGATACCCCAAATGTCCTCTGTTCTCTGACCCTTGGTCTTCCAACTGAGAATTAATCTCAATACAGATTAGTTAGTATTTGACAGCTAGGTATAGTAATTAATACAATTTCATAATTTATTTAATTATTGAAAAGTTTTGAAATTTCTTTTCAAACTACTTTATCATAATATGAATATTTTAATAAATTCAACATGTGCTTTTTGGTTTAAAATGATTTTTTCTCTATATCTGTATTATACAACCTAGATATAGCTGCAGTATTAGAATAAAATCGAACTAGTATTAAAAATCAAATATACTTTTTAGATTAAAATACAAATTTTTTTTCACCAGATATTGTGGAATTTCATATTTGGATATTTAGATTCAAACCATTCTCTCTTTCATTAATAGTCATTGAAATTTATTATTATTTACTTCATCAGATATAAGTGGAATTATATCATCTCAGGAAAAAATAAAATTTTTGAATTCAGATAAGTTTCTGGCTTATTTTATTTCAGAGAATTATAAGTCCCATTATCCATTGGTATTTTAAAAAGTGATTAAAACAACATAATAACATCTATAAATACTATAAGAAAGGGATTGACAGTAGTGGGAAACTGCCAGAGGAGGGGGGTATACCTCATCAACAAGGGTATCTGCATAATGAGTATTTGTATACCTAACCCTGAATTGTATCCCCACATTTTCAAAATTAAAAATTAAAAAAAATAACTTCTCTAAATAAATGACCTAGAATACATATTTTAGGTCTAGAGGTTTTTAGATCAGTCATTTAAAAAGGAGGGAGAGTATACTCAGACAATGCAATACAAAACAAATAGTGAATTTTGAGTGACATTATCCATGTGCTAACAACACATCATATTTATATTACTCTGCTCAGTGTGAATTTAAACATTTCATTTTGATTTATCGGTTGCTCATTTTCTTCCTTGGATCCCCCAAGGATGAATTTTTTAGCAATATTCCCAGCACGATGCATCCTAGTATCCATTCATCCAGCACTTTCCTAGAGTGCATTCCCTAACAGTGAACACAAAGTGTCACTGTGACTACATGCTAATAGTCTAAAACTCAAAAAACTTTGCCCAAATTTGGAATTGATTCACTTGCAAATGGGTGTTTTATTTGAAACTTCTATGATTGTTTTTCTTTAATTTAATGTGGACAATATTTGAATTAGAATTAGAATTATTTTTGTTTGTGTCCTGGTGGTATTTATTTTTCTTTTGATAACACAAGAAAGACCAAAAAAATCAAAAGACCAAACATCTTGAACACTTTGGTTTTCATGTCTGATGAAGATAGAAATTGGCCTGTCATTGATAAAACCTCACTGCACACATTTCTGGACTACAGTATACCATATGTTTTATCATTGTGCTGGAAAAAGATGTTCTACTCAGAACACAGAAAAAGAATGCAAATTCCTAAACACACACAAAAAAGCAAATACCTATATCAAATGATAACTGAATCCTTGAAAACCTATTATCTCTTCTCTTAAAACCCTGCCCTATATAAAATATCTGCCTGTGAGCAATAGATGCTTCTGAATGTATTTTGCAGTAGCAAACAGAAAGATCTTTGTTTTATTTTTCTCTATCTTAATGTCATTAATTTTCTCCATTTTGTATGTATAAATTTCCTAAATGGTATTTGTAAATGGTGGTATTATTTCAGACCAACAAACAAGCATTTCTTTCAAAATCTACTACAGGTGTTCAGCTTACACATCAATTATTTTGAACATGGATCAGTATCTGTTCTCTCAAAAATATAAAGGCTAATTTTAAGTTCTGTATTTATGTAGAAAACTACAAAAATGACCATTGCAATCTTATATTTTAAGCTACTTTATGCAACATAGCACAAGCCATACTTCAAGTAATAGTTCTACCTGTGCTGTCTTACATTATTTCTTCATTTATTTATCTGTGGTAGTTTTCCTTTAAACCAGTCCTTTAAGACAGTTTTCTCCAACCTTGTCACTACCATTTTCTACATTTATTATTTTCCATGATAATTTTAACATGGTGATTTTATGGATTCTTATTGAAGTATTAGGTAACAGAGGGTGTGATAATGTGTTGGATTCATCTTCATCTGCTAGTCAACATGTGCTTTTGTAGAAAAGACACTAATTAATAAATATCTACTGAAACCTCCCTCATCCCTATCTTTGTACCTCTGGGAACTACCTTGGTTTATTTATTTTTAAAAAATACCCATCTATAAAAAACAGTGTGTAAAAAGTATTTTAAAATAATTAATTAGTTTAAAAAACTAATTGCTAGTCATTATCACCAAACTGAAATATCATTTTTAATGAAATTGAAAGAAAGCAATTTCTTTAGCATGCAGGTCAGTTCCTATGCATAGTTCAAGAATCTATACCTAGAACTTAGTTTGACTTTTTAGAAATTATGTTTGAGCTGGACTCGGTGGCTCAGCCTGTAATCCCGCGCCTTTGGGAGGCTGAGGTGAGTGGATTGCCTGAGCCCGCGGGTTCGAGACCCGCCTGGGCAGCGAGACCTCATCTCTACAATAAATCAAAAAATCAGCCGGGCGTGGTAGCGCATGCCTGTAATTCTGGCTACTTGGAAGGCTGAGACGGAAGGATCGCCGGAGCCCAGCAGGTCGAGGCTGCGGTGGCCAGGAGCGGCCACTGCACTCCAGTCTGGGCGACAGAGTGAGACTCCAACTCAAAAAAAAAAAAAAAAAAAGAAACCATGTTTGATTATTTTAATGTGCTTAAATTATCAGAAGATTTCTAGAGATTCAGTGGCTACTGTTTTAGCTATGAATTTCTGGTGAATTTCTGTCTATGTGGTGAATAGAATGTAAGAATTTGGATATTTATTTGGAAGATTAGAATTTTGATTTTTGAGAAAGATGATGTACAACCTCATTTTTTAATTCTATAAATAGCCACTGCCTCCTTTTTTTCTTTGTACAAGATGTTGTGCTATGGTCTATATGTAAAAAAAAGTCAATGTCTTTGCTCTCATAAGCTCATAGATCTGCAAGAAGAAACAAATACATAAGAAAACACTCTAGGTACTGTTGCAGATTCTACAGAGGGAGGGCAGGAATACAAAGTTGCACCTGACGTGCCTTGAACGTTCTCAGATTATTTCATCCTCATCTGTCTGCTAGACTTTGGACAGTTGTCTACCACTGCTAGATCAGACTTCCTGTGAGTTCACAAGTTCTGGTGTGAAATAGTTTACTACATACCTGGTCTGGAGGATTTGGCCCTTCCAGCCAACTTTGGACTAAACAGAGCCCCCCACACAGTGACTTTTAAAAGGGGGCCAAGTGATGCCATCCAAAAACACAGAAAAGTTGACAACTCGTTAGGCAAATAGACCAAAGGAAGAATTGTGTAGAACAGTACAGTACATAAGTTACTTTTGAAGAACTTTTTTGGTTATGACTTTTTCATACATCTTGTCTGGAAACATCCCGAAGCATTGTCTGGTCAACAGCATAAAGCATCACCTTGTGTTTGCTGCTGTTCTTCCTTGACTCATTCCATTTTCCCTCACTTTTCCAGCCTTAAGATTTTACTTCTCTATAAACCATTGACAATTTAGTACTCCCTGCTATTTAGGAGTACTAAGCTAAGACAGTGGTCAATTTGATTTGCATGAGTGAGAATGGAGGCAGGATAGGAGGTGTGAAAGGTATTAGTCAACAAAGATTGCAAGAGGAGAGGAGGGCTATTTAAAATATGGAAAAAACACCTTTTTTATACTTATCCAAGCCCTGAGAAGTCTTTTACCCATAATAAATTACAACTTTGATCAGCAGAGATGGAAAATCTAAAAGTGAGAATATTAGTTCATTAGTTTATCACCCCAGAAATAGCACCACTCCACATTGAGCTTAATTGCATCTAAAATTCTCACCTGGAAGCATATTCAATGACCTCCAATCCCTTAGCCCATATTATTTATTACCTTTTGAGAATATTGTCAATGTCTATCTTGCTTCAAATTCCGTGGCTTAATTTTTAATGTGGCTTTTGCTTTGGCACTACATTCATAGACTATTAATACAATTTAATTAATTGTGGAAATACAGCATATACATTTGCACAGATGTCCATATTTTTTACCTTCCTGACCCCTTCACCTTCAAACTTTCTCTCCCCTAATACACCCTAGATGCTGCTGACCAATAAGCTTTCCAATCCTCTCTTATTTTCTTCAACAATTTTCCTGAACTTCTTGCTCTTCATATTAAGTCCAAATCATTCACATGAGGTTTCAAGTTTCTTTTTTCCCCCTGCCTCATACATTTCAAGTAACATGTTTGTGTCCTTTGCTTCAGTGTCCTATCCATCCTGGAGCCAGGTCTCTATTCTTTGCCATCACGGCATTTCCTTTACCTCAGTCAACAACTCAACCTTTCTTAAGAAATAAGATACTACAACAACAAAAATACTTCCTCCTCTTTAGTCAGGTTTCCTACATCAAAACCAACACCAAAAAAACCATTCAGGTAACCACGGAGAATAAGGCAACCACCTCAGCTCCAACATTCTTTTAACAATACACCCATTCCACATGAGAGAATTGTGTCTGGCACTAAACCAGAATTCAGAATCTGTCCTGGTAAAGTACACGATGTCCTGCCTCTGGAAAAAATAAATTCAATGAACAAAGCAGCAATTTACCTTTGTTCTTACAAATGTGATATTTGTTTCCATTTAGGGTGGCCATATAAGTTAATATATGAGTCAGTGCACTTCTGAGAATGAAAAGAACTGGAGGTAAAAAGTATAAACCAGAACTCTTTCATGTGAATATGAATGAATAACGGTATGAGTCTTCATTTAAATAAGAACTAAGGATACCACTACTTGAGATCTTTGTAATTATCAGATATCTGCTCACTCAAGGATTACTAACTGCAAGGATTTCTGTTGGAAAAAAATAAACGGGGACACGCAGATGAAATCTGAGCCTTGTGCTTAAGAGTGCAGGCACTGTGTCGTATCCTGGGCTCTGCTTGCTGTATGAGCTCGGGCAAGTCTTTTTTTGTTTTGTTTTGGGTTGGAGTCTCACTGCGTTACCCAGGCTGGAGTGCAGTGGCACACTTACGGTCACCCCAATGTCGACCTGCTGGCCTCTGGCGATCCTTCTACCTTAACCTTCCAAGTAGCCGGAACTACAGGCATGAGCTACCACAACTGGCTAATTTTTTATTTATTGTAGAGACAATGTCTCGCCAAATTGCCTGGGCTGGTCTAGAACCCGCAGGCTCAGGCAATCCACTCTCCTCGACCTCCCAAAGTGCTGGAATTACAGGCTGAGTCACCAAGCCTGGCCTGGGCAAGTCTTTTAACCTCTGAGACTCAGTTTTCTTTTCTGAAAAATGGGAATAAATATAATAACTACCTCTTACAGTAGGGAGGGTTAAATGAGTTAAGGTATTTCAAACAATTCCTTGCATATAGTTCTGTGTAAGTAGTAGCAAGTATCAGTAGCATTAGTATTAATATTAGTATTAGTATTTGTATTAGCATTAGTAGCAGTGGTAGTGGTAGTTGGTAGTAGTAACAACAGCAGCAGTATTACCTGGCTTGAGGAGGAGTCCAGAAGAGGAACCCTGTCAGTGGTTCTAGACACTAACATTTCCATGAGAGTAGCCAATTGGCCAAGTGACAATTCTCCATGACTTTCTACTCTTGGACATGACAAAAAGAACATCAAAAAGTAATGTATGAACTCCTTATAATAAAGGCAAAAGAAAATTAGAATGTGAAGAAGTTCATGGATTGGAAAGAGAATTGCTTTCTTCCTCTTTTTAAAATTTTGTTAGGTTAGGCAATGGAAGATGTCCAGGTGTTCTCTTGCACTGCATTTATGGGAGAGTTGTACAATATAGTTTGAACAAAGAAAGAGAAACCACGGACTTGAGAGAAGAAAAACTGAAGCCCAGGGGAGAAAATGAGAAACAAAGGTTCAGTAAGATGTGAAAAATCCACCTACTAAAGCTGCTCTCCTCATGTTAAAATAAAGCAGATATTTCTTTGCTGCAATGAATGCTCTGATTTCTCTCTTGCTGAGCAGTTAAGTGGGCTCGGATGTGGGAAATTTCTTCTGTTCTTGGCCTTTTTGTGGCCACAATGAACTGTCAGCACTGCCAGGAAAACTATTCACTTCAAATTTCACAAGGCTGACCTTGAGAGGTTACCACTGTCTGTCCAGAGGGCAAGCTTCTCCCAGCGCTCCAGGAAAGGCCTTGGCTGGCTGGCGGTGGAAGAACAACTACAAAAGACACTTTCAAAAATCCCACACATCTCTCAAACCAGTAAGAATCCCAAAGCCTCTTGCCTACAGGAGTACAAGCTTAGTTTTATTATCATATCTGACATCAATCCAGTAGAAACGGAAGACAACTATACGGAAAGCAAAAACAATTTATAGCCATGAAGACTACTGATGAAAGGTAAATTCACTAGATGACTCCAGCAATCTGAAAGAGAAGTGAACTTCTAACACTTCTCTCCATTGTTCATAAGTCACTTGCCATCATGCTGGACTTATTAATTTTCACAACCAAATTAACCATTAATTTTTTTTCTTCATCCATATCCTATCCAAGGGAAGGGGAATTGAAGATTCTCTTACCCCCTAAATAATTATCATTTTTCCATAAAGTGGCATAAAATTTCCTAGTTTAGGCAATTGGGGAATGTGGACTCCAGCATTCTAGACCAATTGTAGACTTCCTTTTGTTGGGGTGGAGTGATGTCTCATAACTGATTAGGCATTAATATATTTTTATTGTATGAATTATGGTGAAATTGCAGCAAAATTATGTGAAATGGTTGTACCTTTAAAAAAAGATATCCGATTTAGATTTTAAAATATTTCATAAAAGTTTCAATTTAGTATTGATTATTAAGCATGCTCATAGGTGCCAGATAGACCCTCCATATCTTTGGTCTGTTTCTATTTTCCATGGGAGACAACAAAGGACCAGAGTACTTGGGTTTTACTCAATCTTATACCCAGAAGAACAAGACAAGACAAAGATCTCCTTACTTCCAAACTAGTGCTCTTTATATAGTACCAAGATATTGCTTTAATAAAAGAGAATATGCTTCTATCCTTTATTTAAAGTGATATGTGAAAAATCAAAGGACATTTGATCCCTTACTTGTAAAAAAAATCAATAAATTACTTTGTTAGAGAAACTGAGTGGAAAAGGAGGGAAAATATGATTGAATGATAGATTATATGGTCACACGATGTTCCCCCTACCTCTTCCTGAGCTCAGTCCTCTAATCACTCCAATCTTGGCTTCCATTCTGACTTGTGCTACCTGTGCCACAACAGGTCACAATAATGCTCTTGAATTATTTTTTCTTCTCATTTTCTTCATTAACCAAACCACGATTACCTCAGGATCCTGCTTCAATCTGGAGAAATGCATTCTTGAGGCCTAAAAAAAAAAGTCCTAAAATGAAAGTTCAGATGTTAAAAAAAGAAAAGAAATTGTATTTAAATATATTTCTAAATTTGGAAAATTGTTGATAATTTTGTTTTCAACATCTGATTTTTTGAGCATTTAAATGTATCTCTGGGAATTTTAAATGTATCCCAAGTCTTTCATGTCTATTGACTTTCACTTGTACTTGAAAAGTCTGTGCCAGAGCAGAGAGTATTATAAGGGCTCCTTAACTCATTTTTTAACATAAGAGTTGCTGATTGTGATAAGTAACAAATTTTGAAGTAAAAAACCTAAGACATAAGCAAAAGATTAGATCTTGACTTCAGATCTGTTTTTCCCTCCATGTTGTTATGCAAACTGAAACTTGGAATGAAGAAAGCAAATGTGTAGGAGGCTGTGTTACTACGAAGGATCTGACTTAAAATATTAGGGTTAGGCCTTGGATACGCCGTATGACATATTAACTGTCCAGCAGCTTAAGTGTAAAGAATTATATGGATAAAGGTGATAGCAGGCATGGGGAAGTTAGAGGATGAAGGAAAGAGTGTCCGGGCTGGAAGTCAGGAAGGATGGATACATTGAGTGTGTGCAATATCAAGGGCATAATTTACCATGGATACTTTCCAATGGCATGAATCCACCTCCCAGCTGATATCTTTTCAATAAGGTGAGAAACATTCTAGACCTGATCGAAGAGGTATGAAAAGCTTGCTACAGCAATAACTCAACATTAGTCATCAATGAAACACGCTAACCTTGAAATACCTTTCAAAAGCATAATTCATTATTTCGAAATGTTTGGAAGCTGCCAATTTCCATTTTCCTGCTAATGCCCATGCATTCATATTGTTCAATAAGTAAGAGCAATCATCTCTTAATACTGTAATAAAATGTTGGCAATTTAAAAAGTAAATATACTCCAAAATGATCAGTTCTAGTCTTGCTTGGAAGCTGAGCTTTTTATAATGGACACCATAGTGAAAATTCCGTATTAAATTTATTGTGGCTTTTAATAAACTGGTTCTCCAAATATGAGAAGTCTGTGTTGATATACTGAGATTGTGTGGCTAGGAAAATCAATAAAGTACATATTCAATGCTGAAAGATAATAAGACAGATTAGGCCATTTTTTACTTTTAAAAGTGCTTGTTCCAACATTTATAAGAATAAGCAGATAAACCTGCCAACATCTGTTCTAATACAAAGAAGTGGCTATAATAAAATGTTGGTCACACTGTTATAAGACTTTAGCAAAAAGTGGAGAATCCAAGACAGAATGATGACAAACTCACCATTAAATCTTGTTTTTCACTAATGCTGGTATGCCCGAAATCTTAAAGAACATTTAATGTGCCTATATTCACGAACATTCAATGGCTTTAACACAACATTCTAGGTAAAGGTAACCTGATCCTCCTCCACTGTTGACAATGCAGCTGAAATGGCCCTCCAGTAAATGAGGCAGGATTATTAGCCAACATGGCAAACAATAGCTTATAAAATACACCAGGAAATTTCCATAGCACATTAGATCATTGCCGTCAATGACCCATGGATCATGACTGAATACAAAGCACATTTCCCTAGATACTCAATAAGTTTTAAAGGACAGAAATATGCAAAGTAGACTTCAGATTTAAAGACCATTTATGTGTTCTACACTCAGAAGTACAGAATGTACCATTGAAGGAAGCTCCAAGAGTCTTCCAGTGTTGTGTTAATGTGTGTCATCTCCCTTGGTTGTTTTCTAATGCATCCCCAGTTTGAAAACCACAGGAGAACACAAGGAACTCATGAAGTAAAAATTATAAGAAAATAATAAAAATAGACAGGCATCAAGAAATTATATGTGAGATGATAAAAATCTGTGTAAGACTTCTGCAATATGTTCAAGATATCTGCACTGATGTATCATATAAAGAATGCTAGTTTTGCCTCTTAATTTGGGCGAAAATAATAGAAAAAAAGCTTGGGTGCTTGCTGTCAATTCATAGCCTACAAGTCAACTGTTGTAAATTTAGTTTATAATAGTGTAATTAGCTGCCACATGGCCAGATTTTCTAAATGCTCTTCCTCCTTTTGGAAGCTTGACAATGTGAATGTCGCAGAATATCAATACCGATCTTTTACAGCCCTTTGCCAGAGCAGCCTCAGGATATGTTGAGCTGGAGAGGTAACTGCATTAGAGAATTGAGTTTGTTCTTTTTTCAGAAGACAAATATACTATCTTTGAAACTACTTACAAGGAAATAAATAGACATTAAACACTAGTGTACAACACTAAACTAAACTTGTTAATAATGGGAGTAACCTCGCATTGTAAAAATATGGGACCTCTAAACAGAGAAAGATAATAGTTATCTAACAGAGGCAAAACCAGCATATATTACAGGCAATATGCTAAGAGAAATAAAATCTTGGAGTGGGGGTGGGAACTACAACTTATTACAGCAGATTCTAACGCAGAATGTTGTCATATATAATAACAATAAAATAAAGGCAGAAGTGTTCTTAGCTTCTTAGATAAGTAAGAATATGCATTATACACTTTTTGGAAATATTGTAGAATGCTGCAGAATGCAGCTGAGCCCAGAAATAAAAGCTGCAAGACTAGTTGCCAGAAAAAGAGAAAAAAACATTATCTGCCTTGTTTGAAGAGTACTCACAAACGAATGGTAAGCTTTCACTGAGCAAGATTTTGGTTAATATGGAAAAAGTTAATTTGGTTACTTTTAGTGGAACAGTCCGATTTTGATGCATGCATAAATATGATACAAGATTTTTCAACCAGTCCATAATTACATAATAGACAAGTTAAGAAACAGTTTAAAAATTGTGAATAGTCTTCAGGAAATCAGCGAAAACCACCTTATTAGAAATATAGAAACACAATTTTTTTTTTGAGTTGGAGTCTCATTCTGTCATCCAGACTGGAGTGCAGTGGCCGCTACCGGACACCACAGCCTCGACCAGCTGGCTCCGGCGATCCTTCCGCCTCAGTCTTCCAAGTAGCTGGAACTACAGGTGCGCGCTACCATGGCCCTCTAATTTTTGATTTACTGTCGTGATGAGGTCTCGCCAAGTTGCCCAGGCGGGTCTCGAACCCTCGGGCTCAGGCAATCCACTCACTTCGGCCTCTCAAAGTGCGGGATTACAGGCTGAGCCACCGAGCCCGGCCAAAACACGTAATTTTTAATAAATCCTACATTATGTCAAATTGAATAGATTCATCTTTTTGAAAACCATACCGACCTCGTAAAGCTGTTATAGTTCTGAGCTGAATTGAAAGAATTGTAAGAGTGTGGTGGCTATTCTAAAACCATACATCTCTACTTCCCTTTCTAACTTTTACTTATTCTTCCAATTTTCTCCAGTACTTATGAGTTGGCAGTTCTAAGGATACATAGAGGTCATGATTCACTAGGGACATACTCCAGATGGCACTGAGATACTCCTGTAGCAATCATATCCACAGTTTGGCTGCCTTATCCATTAGCTGTGGTGACTACGACTTGGCTCTTAACTCTGACAGTACTTATGCTGTTGTAGAAGTGACAAAATGAAATAGGCTTTTAGAAGCATCTATCATTTCACAAAGTGGAGGTTTTTGCTTTTGGGGGTTAATTTTTAAAAAGTGTTGACTAGATAGTTGTAACTGGTTTTACATAAGAACTACATGGAAATTTGAAAAGTGAATCCTCAGATACCTAATGTGTAGTACCAGATGGAGTCATTCTCTTTGTTGAAATATTTTGTGTTGTCCTATCAAGAAATATAGAAGATGATAGAAATAATAATTAAAAGTAATAATCACAATTTTTAAAGTAACCACTATTTCCCAACACTGAACTGGGCATGTGACACATTTTTTATTTGTTTTCCCAATATTAGAAATTATGCTTCAATGAAGTAAAATAACGTGTCCTTAGTCTCAGAGATTATAATATAAACAGATAGAAAAGGGACCTGATATAGCTTTCAAATATCACCTATCAAGAAATGTATAAAAATTACTTTTGAGTATAAAAATGTAGCAATAAATCAAGATATTTATGTAACTAGTAAACTTATGTGACCTTGTAATTTTAACTATATTGATCTTCTTTTAGTCATTTGCATTCTGGGCTGTATGAAAAGATTTTTAAAAATGTGTTATATTTTAGTCACAAATATACTGATATAAAGTTGTCACTAGTGAGTACTTGCCATTGTTCTATTTAAAATTATCTTTGAGCCGGGTTTGGTGGCTCAGCCTGTAATCCCGCGTCTTTGGGAGGCTGAGGTGAGTGGATTGCCTGTGCCCGGGGGTTCGAGACCCACCTGGGCAACTTGGCAAGACCTCATCTCTACAATAAATCAAAAAATCAGCCGGGCGTGGTAGCGTGTGCCTGTAATTCCGGCTACTCTGAAGGCTGAGGCGGAAGGATCACCGGAGCCCAGCAGGTCAAGGCTGCGGTGGCCGGGAGCCGCCACTGCCCTCCAGTCTGGACGACAGAGTGAGACTCCAACTCAAAAAAAAAAAAGAAAAAAAATTATCTTTGCTTATTTATGCAGTAATTATTAAAAACAGACCCACATTGTTAGTCTTCTAATGAATAACATCCAAATTGGCTCAAATTTCCCTGACTTGTGGCTTTGGTTCTAAAAAATCAGTTGACAGAATCCCAGGTACCTCTTCTATAAAATACCTTTGTAACTAGTTTGTAAATTTTTCTATTGATTGTATAGATATAAAAATGACCATTTATTCTTTTTATCAAAAGAATAAATTAAGTTGAGCATACATTTTTCTAGTGATCCTATACATACTTACATAGACATATACATATATATGCCCATTTATTTTTTTCTAGGCTAAATTATTTTAATCAAAGTAATACATGCATTGTTTAAAATTTCAAGTATATCATTAAAATGTATAATAAGCAAAATAGCTTCCCTTTCATAAACCCCTCCTCTCCTGAGTGACTCACCAACAGAAGCAGCCATCTTTAGCTCTTTTAGCTGATGCTTCTGATATTCTGAAATATACCTCCATATTTCTAAATTATTAGCAAATCACTGATTAATTTTTTTAAAAATTTTAGGCATTATCTGTCTTGTTCTTGCTATGAAGTATGAGCACTTCGCTATTTATTGTCTCAATTTTTCCAATCAAACCATATCACAGGTTTAAATTAAATCAGTATCAGTATCGAGTGTTTATATTATTATAAAACTATAAACAATATTCAAAGCTGAGTATATTTCTAGTCTTCTACAATATTTCCTAAAAGTAATAACAGCTTGGTCTTTTCTTTTGTTTAGTTCTCGGATACGTCTAACTAATCATCCCCTAAATTCCCCTGTAGAACTACAAAATTTGTCTTAATATGGCCAGAAACATCTATCACCATCTCTCACTTCCAGTGTTTCTTGAATGTTCATTCTTTCCACCACTCTGGACTAGTTACTGTGTGAGAATATCGCTCAGCTGTCACCCCAGGACTTCCCTGTAGCATCATCCTAAGAATCCCCTTGGCTCTTCTGTATGAAGGGCTTTCTTCCTGGATTCCATGTCTTTCTATTTCACAGTTGACTCTCTCATTTGGTGCCATATATCATCCTGCAGCTTCTAGAGAAAGGGTTCATGAGCATATTTTTAAAGATATGAAGGGTCTTAAAATACCTTTATCTACCCGTGGAATTGATTTTTATTTGGTTGGGTTTAAACACTTCTCTCTGGCTAGTGGCACTAATGGCCTTACTGCACCCACTTTCTTAAGTCCTTTTCTCAAAGCTTTTTCATTCTTCTGATTACATCAGAAATACCATTTAGGGGTTGATATGTCTTTGAGATATTTTTAAAGTAAGGAGAATCTGTCCTTGACAAAATCAATCAGAGAGAGCTAGGAGACCAGAATGAAAAGTCATAAAAAAAAGCAAGCAGTGGAACTCTCTTTAGTGTGCACAATCCAACACCTTCAAAATGCAATTATCTAATCTTTCAACTTTCTTCAATGACCTCTGTTTTGGTTAGACAAATTTTAGTTGCCTTTCCCCACAAACCAGTGGCTTAACCAATTCATCTAAAAGTGTGGGTACTATTGATCAAAAGATGGCTTTGTTCCATATATAATTTTCAGATCCTTATCCTCTTTACCTTTGTTGGCTCCATCATACCCCTAGCATCTTGGAGTCTTTTACACATAAAGGGAAAACAAGGTATAGAAGTCAGGCTTACTATTCCACAGCCTTGCCCAGAAGTAACTCATATAATTTCCACAGAATGGTTGAGAACTAGCCACATAGCTACATCTAAATGCAAAAGAGGCTGGAAAATATAGTCTCTAGCTAAGCAGACACTTTCCAGCAACAATTAAATACTGCAGAAGAGGAAGCACAGATTTCTGGTGGATTGTTAGGCATCTGTGCCACACAACCAAAACATAAACTTACACAACTACTGGCTAATATTCAAAATTAAATCTCAAATAGTAAATATTCATATTTAACACTCAGTGTGTAATAGGTTTAGCACAAAATCTATGCCTGATAGAAACCTAACCATTGAAGATCTAACCCCTTAAGGGAAGATGACCTACATACCATGAATACAATTTACCAAGGCAATGCAGAGCCATGGGAAAAGGAGATACAATACTACTGGTTGTTTTGCTCATTCATTTTGAGGTCATCCTGAAATGATTGTACTCTCTAGGTCATCTCCAAGTCATCTCGTCAGTGTCTGATGTATTTCCTCTCATAAAGTGTGTAGCTCAGGTTGGTTAAAGAAAATATCTTCTGACATTCTTAGCTAACTGATACATTTTTATTTTCTTTGTTCTCACCTAAGTTTAAAATTTGAAAGTAGGGTGACTTTGGAATTGGCAAGCT
Source organism: Carlito syrichta (assembly GCF_000164805.1). Taxonomy (NCBI): domain Eukaryota; kingdom Metazoa; phylum Chordata; class Mammalia; order Primates; family Tarsiidae; genus Carlito; species Carlito syrichta. Next base: position 27,644 of record NW_007249756.1, on the reverse strand, counting down.
AGATTGACAAACCAGTTATTTGAACTCTTTGGATGCCTTTCAACCCCCAAAACGGTTTACTTCTTCAACCATGAATTAGTTTGCAAATAATATACAACAGTACAAACACATAGCCACTACTTACTAATCCCCATACTTAAGAAATTAATAATAACTCTTAAACCTTTTTTCTGACTATGCTTCATCAAAACAAGTGAGATATTTTCTCTCACCTTTGCACCGACCAAAAATTATAGTATGATTCTCACATGGTAAATAGTCTCCCATGGGTAATTCACATGTGAAATCTTTGAAACCTGGGACCATCAGCTTATCTGACTCTTCACCTTCAGCTCCCACTCACTATATAGAAGGCCTTCATAAATGTTGTTAAAGTGGATTGGGTGAATATTTATGGAAATCTTTGTTGAATTGGAGAGATGTAGTAAGTGAGGTTCTTTCTAATTCAATGTTTTTATTAATGTGTTGAGGGAAGATGCAGATCTCAAAACATACTCATAAAATTTTAAGATGATCCTACCTTGGGAGGAGATCAAACACTAGGGACACCAGAAATATAATCCAAAGAAGTTAGAACTATCTACATAAAAAGAAACTTGGCCTTCAAAAATGTAAATGACTGCATGCAGAAAAAAAAAAAATGGTATGAATTCTTTCCAGGCAGGGGAATAAAAGAAATCTAGAGTCTAAGGGTGATAATAATTTGCAAATTAGCTCTGTGTTTAATGTGGAGTTGCTGTAAACAGAGCCAGAGCTGTTTTGGCCTGAATTTAGGGAGTTTTGTGTAATAAATGGGCCAGAAAATTAGTTGTTCTTCTCTGTGTGATGTTGAAGATTTTCTAAATTTAAAGTGCTTTAATTTCAGCTAATATCAATAGCAATGAGACCTAAAATATGAAATTGGGGAGGAACCACAAAGATGAGTATGAATAAAACCAGCTACTAGTAATTGTTTTTATGGAGTTAGTACCTTAGGTATTATACTGACAAAAATCCCTTAATTTCAGCTTACTACACTGCCTATGTGATCTGATTAAAGTTTCAGAATCACCTTTCAAATGAATATTTTCTCCATTTTATCAATAATAAGATATTCAAAGAGTTTAAATAATTGGTTTGTCAATCTAGTCTGCCAATTCCAAAGTCACTCTGTTTCCAAATATCATACTTAGGTGAGAACAAAGAAAATAAAAACATATTATTTAAGAATGTCAGAAAATATTTTCTTTAACCAACCTGAGCTGTGTACTTTATGATTGGAAATACATTAGAAATTATATTATGTATAATACCATGATTTCAACTTTTCCTAGACAGAGAAACTCTATCACTCTGAGTCACACTGTTGAGATAAGATTTGAGTGTTCACTCCCATTCAGCCCATTTTACTGTCTCAAAGGCAAAAGTCCTCTCTATTGACTTGCCACTGCTGAGATGTAAGGAAAACCAGCATAGAATATTAACTCCGGTATCAAGCCAACAGATTCATCCATGTTCCTCCACTTGTTGGCTGTATGATCATGCACGTACAATGTCCTCAATAAAATAGAATTGGTATCTCTTAAAGTGACTAATAAGAGTGAAGTGCGATAATGCCTTGGACCTAGTGAGCTCTCAGTAAATGGGAGTTATGATTGACTGAGTGATGAGCATTGCACATATAATACCAGAGTCTCCATTTGGAAAAACAGATTGAAAGTTCCCTTCAACTCTCAGTATGGCAACACTGTCAGACATTCCTTGACATCACAGCCCACACTGTGCAGCTCATCTTTGCTTCTTTTCCCTTTGGCCCTTTACTCACCTTCATTCTGTCCTTGCCTCTACCCTCTCACACTTTTGAATTATTTACATATGAATCTTTCTACTCATTCACACCTCTTGCTCATTAGGACAAGGAAAAATACCTTATTCAACTTTTTATTCTCTACCATCAACAGAGTGCTTTCCTAGTGCTAAGAATTAAACAAATACTCAATAAATTAAAAAATCAGGATGCTCTTTTGAATGATAGCAACCACAACCTCAGTTTTAGAAAAGAAAAACTAAAAATACAAGGCACAAATTTTATTCACTTGTCTCACATTTATGGTTTAGGTTTAAGAATCAAGGCAGTAATTGATATATTAAAGACCCTGATTATTTTAACCCAGAACAAAATCTTCAATAATTTAATAAAGAATACATACAAGACAAAAAGTAAAGTTCAACAGCTATTGAATTTTATTAAGCCTTTGGCAAAAATCACATTCAGATCAAAGGAGTTTTTTTTGTGAAAGAAAAAAAGGTAAAAAGGGAAATCTTTGAGAAGCACTGGTTAAGTCAGAAGCTACCCAAAATGATCTATTTTATTCTAAGATAGCATCAAAATTTATAACATAGCATGCATGAAATCAACACATCACTAAAATAGAGAGCATTCAGCATCTTTGTTTCCCAAATGTTTTTCTTACACTGATCTGTTGATGTTCCTTGCAAAACAAGAAAGAGAGGGAGAGAAAGACAGAAAGAGAAAGAAAGAGGAAGAAGAGAAGGAGGAGGAAGAGGAGGTAGAGGAGAAGGAAAAAAGTAGAAAATAGAAGACAGATATTTAGCCCAAATCCTCACCTCTCTCATAAGACTGCCCTTAAATTACATTATTTTTAGCAATTCTACTCCTACAAAGCCTTACAATCTAGTAACTAATTCAAAGCCTTCCTGCTATAATTTGGCTATAATTAGAATGATTGATAGCTAAACTGTAAATTGAGGCACAAAGACTCTCTGAAAAAGAAAACATTTGGAATAATGGAGTTGTATTTTAGTAATAACATTATGATTTTTTTGGTAAAATGTCTAAAAAGAAACCTAATATTGTGGTGAGATATACAAAGATGAAACAATTTATTTCTAGAATCAATTTTCAATAGTTAATATTGAGTATAAAATTGTCAGTGTGGCAGAGATGGTAGGTCTGCCTTCATTATATAAATGACATTATATTCAGCAGTTCTATATTCATTGCTGATTATTGCATGAGGTAAATTTGTCAATTACTCAAATTTCCAACTTGAGAAAAGCATTCTTACAGTTAGCTCTGTAGAAAAAGAGGGAGGATAGCTTGTCTTCACTCATATATTCGTGAATTTATTAGCATATTTATGTATTTATGCATTCACAATAGACTTATCTGTTTGAAAGCTTTTTTGCTTGTTTGTCTTTTTTTTTTTTAATTGAACTCGGGAGATACAAGTGCATGTTTATTACATGGACATATTGAGTACTGGTGGGAATTGGCTTCAGGAGACCCATTCCCCATAAAGTGAACATCGGGGTCCATGGTCCATAAGGAATGGATTGCACATCAGGAAGTGCGATTGAGCAGAGTTTCACCTGTATTTACAGTCACTCCTCATTGCTTGCATTACTGCCTATCAGATTAGCACTGTCAGATTAGCACAAATTAGCTTCCATTTCCAACAGCCTACCTTTGTGAAGTATGGTTTTCTGCAGTGACAGCAACCAAAACAAGATTACAGAGTAGAGTGAACATAAGCAAGGAATTTCGGGTGACACTGTCTCCCATTGTCCTAAATAAGAACATCTGGTTGCAGGAAAACAAGCTCAGGGCTCCCACTAATTCTGCATTATGATGAGTTTTACAATCATTTCATTATATATTATAATGTAATAATAATAGAAATAAAGTGCACAATAAATGTAATGCACTTGAATCATCCCTAAACTATCCCCTTGACCACCCTGGTCCATGGAAAAATTGTCTTCCAAGAAACCAGTCCTCAATGTCCAAAAGGTTGGTAACTACTGATGAACATTGTACCCAATAGGTAATTTCTTTTTTTAAAAATTTTAAAGATGTGGGGTACAATTGAGGATTGGGTACATAAGTGGTCTAGGTACAGGTGAAGTTTGGGTTCTCACCTTGCCTGAATTAGTATCAGGCATCCCTACTAATTTTATGTGTCCCCCGCTCCCACGGCAGTGCTCCACCACTGCCAGTCCTTTTTTTGTAGTATTATAATATGCGTTCAGGGTCCACTTATGAGCAAGAAGATGTGGTACCCAGTTCTTTGTTTCTGTGTTGGATCACTGAATATGATAAACTCTAAATTCATCCAAGTTGTTGCAAAGTCCATAGTTTGTCCTTCTTTATGGCTGTATAATAGTCCACCATGAGCCGGGCTCGGTGGCTCAGCCTGTAATTCCGCGCCTTTGGGAGGCTGAGGTGAGTGGACTGCCTGAGCCTGCGGGTTCGAGACCCGCCTAGGCAGCAGGACCTCATCTCTACAATAAATCAAAAAATCAGCCGGGCGTGGAAGCGCGTGCCTGTAATTCCAGCTACTCGGAAGGCTGAGGAGGAAGGATCGCCGGAGCCCAACAGGTCGAGGCTGCAGTGGGTGGGAGCGGCCACTGCACTCCAGTCTGGGAGACAGAGTGAGACTCCAACTCAAAAAAAAAAGTCCATCATGTATATTTACCATGTTTTTATATCCAGTCGAATTTTGATAGGCAGAACGGTTGGTTCCATGTTTTTGGTGTTGTGAATAGTTCTGAAATAAACACACATGCACAGGTATCTTTTTTGTAGAATGATCTGAGTTGCTCTGGGTATATTCGCAGAAGGGGAATTACTGGGTCTTATGGAAGGTTGATTTTTAGATCTTTTAGAAATTGTCACACTGTCTTCCATAGAAGTTGAACTAGTTTGCACTGCACCAGCAGTGTAGAAGCATTCCCTTTTCTCTGCATCCTCACCGGCATCTGTTGTTTTTGTTTTATAATGATGGCCATTCTTTCTGGAGTTAGGTAGTATCTCACTGTGGTTTTGATTTGCATTTCTCGATGATTAGTGAGGCTGAACGTTCTTTCATGTGTCTGTTGACTGCTTGCATGTCTTCTTTTGAAAAGTGTCTATTCATGTCTTTTGCCCACTTTTTAGTTGGGTTATTTGTTTTCTTTCCTTTTGGCACATTTGAATTTCTTGTAGATCCTGAATGTTAGACCTTTGTCACATATACAGTTGGCAAATATTTTTTTCCATTCTGTGGACTGTCTCCCCACTCTCTCAAGAGTTTATTTTGCTTTGCAAAAGCTTTTCAATTTAATGAGGTCCCACTTGTCTACCTTATCTCTTACGGTATGGGCACTTGGGGTTTTGATCAAAAATCAGTTGCCTATTCCAATTTCCATAAGGGTATCTCCTGCATTTTCTAAGATTCTTATAGCTTGAAGTTTTGCATTTAGGTCTTTAATCCATTTAGAGTTGATTTTTGTATATGGTGATAAGGATGGGTTCTCTTTCATTCCTCTGCATGTGGTCAGCCAGTTTTCCCAGCACCATTTGCTGAATAGGTTCTCCTCTCCACAGTGGTTGTTGGTGGCTTTATCAAAGATGAGTTGGTTGAGAAATAAATGTTTTATTTCCATAATCTTTATCCTGCTCCATTGTTCTATACGCCTGTTCTCGTACCAATACCAGGCTGTTTTGATTATTATAGTTTATTGTAGTATTATAATAAAGTTTAAAGTCTAGAAGTGTGATGCTTCCCACTTTGTTTCTTTTGCTGAGGATTGTTTTGGCTGTTCATGGTCATTTTTTTTCCATATGAATTTCTATATTGTCATTTCCAGGTCTCAGAAAAATAATGATGGTAATTTAACGGATACTGCATTGAATCTGTAGGTTGCCTTGGGTAGGATCAACAACTTAACAATGTAAATTCTTCCCATCCATGAACATGGGATATTTTCCCACTTATTTGCATATGTTTTGATTTCTTTGAGCAGTGTTTCCTTGTAAAGGTCTTTAACTTCTCTGGTCAAGAAGACATCAAGGTATTTCTTTATTTGTGACTATTATGAATGGTATTGTATTTTTTATATGGTTCTCTGCCTGTTTGATGTTGGTGTTTAATAATGTGAATCTCTTTCGCACATTGATTTTATACCCTGAGACTTTGCCAATGTCCTTTATCAGTGAAAGGAGGTTTTTGACAGATTCCTTTGCATCTTCCAAGTATAGGATCATATTGTCTACAAAGAGGGATAGCTTAACTTCATCTTTTCTTTTTGGGTACCTCTGATATCCTTCTTTTGTCTGACTGCTCTAGCTAGGATTTCCAATACTATATTGAACAGGAGGGATGAGAGTTGACAACCTTGTCTTATTCTGGTTTTCAGGGGAAATGCTTCCAATTTCTTTCCATTTAGTTACATGTTGACTGTGGGTTTATCATAGATGGCATTTACTATTTTGAGGTATATTTCCTCTATATTTAGGTGCTCAGGGTTTTTATTAAGAATGGATGTTGGATTCTGTTGAAAGCCTTTTCTGTGTCTAATGATATAATCATATGGTTCTTATTTTTACATCTGTTTATGTATTTGATTATATTTGTGGTCTTGCAGATGTTAAACTAGTCTTGCATATCAGGAATGAGACCTCCTTGATCATGGTGAATAATTTTTGGATGTGTTGTTGGATCTAATTTGCTAAAATCTTGTTGAGAATTTTTGCATCTATGTTTATCAGGGATATTGGCCTATGCCTATAGTTCACTTTCTTTGTTGGATCTTTGTCCAGGTTGGGTATCAGTGTGATGTTAGTTTCATAAATTATTTGGGGAGGGTTCTGTCTTTCTTGATTGCCTGGAATACTTTCAGTAGGATTGTATCAGCTCCTCCTTGTATGTTTTGTAGAATTCTGCTAGAAAGTCATCGGGTTCATGGCTTTTTTCTTATGAGGGAGTCAATTTCCCAGGCTATTATTGTTCTATTAGGATCTCTATTTCTTCTTGTTTCAACCTTGGGAAGATGTATGATGTCAGAAAGTCTTCCATTTCATTTAGGTTTTCTAATTTGTTTCCATAATATTGTGCATACTAATCTTTAATAATGTTTTGCATTTCTTTGGGACTGTTTATAGTTGATATTTTGCATTTTTGATTGTGTTCATTTGAGCTTCTTTCTCTTTTTCTTGGTCAATCTGGCTAGGGTTTCATCAATTTTGTTTAGCTTTTTAAAGAGCCAGTTTTTTGTTTCGCTGACTTTTTCTATGCTATTTTTGTCTGCTGTGTCGCATATTTGGGCTTTTACTTTGGTGATCTCAATTCTTCTGCTAAAGTTAGAGTTTCGGTGGTCTTGTCTTTCCATCTCTCTTAGGTGATTTGTTAGGCTGTTGACTTGTGATCTTTATCTTTTTATTGCTGTGTGTTAATAAAGATATAAATTTCCCTGTTAAAACAGATTTCATGGCATCCCAGCAGTTTTGGAAAGATGTGTCTTTGCTTTCATCTGTTTCCAAGAATCTTTTAATTTCTGTTTTGATTTCTGTGTTGACTGGAGCTGTTCAGAATTGTGCTGTTTAGTGTCCATGTCTTTATGTGTTTTGGGGGAATCTTGTTGGTGGCGATATTTATTTTTAATTCCACTGTAGTCTGAGAAGGTGCATGGTAGTATTTCATCCTTACAGTATTTGTTATGCTTGATTTATGACAATGAATGTGGTTGATCTTGGAGTATGTTCCATGTGGTGATGAGTAGAAAGTTTATTCCATGGTTGTTTGGTGGAGTGTTCTGTGAGTATCTATTAAGTCCATTTGGTCAAGTATCAAGTTAAGGTTCTGGATCGCTTTATTGGTTTTTTGCCTCAGTGATCTAACTAGGGTTGTTAGTGGGACATTTAAATCCCCAGTTATGATAGTGTTAAAGTTAATATCCTTTTTTAGTTTACTTAGGAGTTGCTTTATAAATCCTAATGCTCCTGTGTTGGGTGTGTATTTACTTAGGATGGATATTTCTTGTTGATGAATTTAAACTATCATTATGTAGTGTTCTTCAGTATATTTTTAAATTTGTGATAGCTTGAAGGTTGTCTTGTCTGATATTAAAATCATGACTCCTGCCTTCTTTTGTTTTCTGTCCACCTGAAAGTTTGTTTTGCATCATTTATCTTTGTGTCTATGAGTGTGCTTTGTAGTGAGATGTGTTTCCTGTAGGCAGAATATTGTGGGATCATGCCTTTTTTATCCAGTTTGCCATTCTATGTCTTTTCAGTAGTGCATTTAATCTATCCACCGTCATTCTGACTATTGAAGTGTTAGAGTTTATCCCTGATGTGAGGCTCTTATAAAGTGCTTTTGTTGTTTGTTTTATTTTAACTTTTGGTTTGATGTATGTATGTGTTTTCAAGTTTGCATGTGATGTATTCTCTGTTTTATTATTTTCTTTCTTCTGTACTTAATACCTTCTTAAGCATCTCCTGTAGAGCTGGTCTGTAAGCAGTATAATCTCTTAGGGGCTGGATGCCTGGGAAATATTTTAATTCCTGTCACTGATGAAGCTTACCTTAACTGGTAGGAAATTTCTTGTTGAAATAGTTTATCTTTGAGAACTTTGAAGATTGGAATCCAGTCTCTCTGGCTTATAGTGCTTCTGTAGGAAAGTCTGCTGCTATTCTAATTGGTCTTGGTCTTCCTCACTAGGTAGTCTGACCTTTCTTCCTTGCTACTTTTTCAGTAGGTAATTTCTAAGTTCTAACCCTCATCCTACCTTCCCCTCTTTTGTGTCTATAATTTCAGTGTTTGTGATTTTATTCTTTATGACCATTTAGTTCCTACATAAGTGAGAACATGCCATGTTTGGTTGTCTGTTTCTGAGTTAGTTCACTTAGGATGATGTTCTCCTGCTCCATCCACGTTGCTGCAAAGGTCATAATTTCATCCCTTTTTATGGCTGCATAGTATCCTGTTTTTTTAATTCAATCAATTGTTGATAAACACTTAAGTTGATTCCATGACTTTGCTATTATGAATAGTGCTGCAATGAACATATGAGTACAGGTTTTTTTTTTTTACATAATGATTTAATTTCCTTTGTGTTGACTAGCAGTAGGATTGCTGGGTCAAATTATAATTCTATTTTTTGTTCTTTAAGAAATGCCCATATTGTTTTCTAAAGAGGTTGAACTAGTTTGCAATTCCACTAACAGTGTATATGCATTTTTTTCCTCCATATCTGCACCATCTATTGCTTTTTGACTTTTTAATACTATATATTCTGATTGGTGTAAGATGATATCTCATTGTGGTTTTAATTTGCTTTGATCTGATGATTTAGTGATGCTGAGCATTTTTTTAAATGTTTCTTGGCCATTTGTCTATCTTCTTTTGATAAGTGTCTATTCTTGTCCTTTGCCTGCTTTTTTATGGGGTTGTTTGATTTTTTTCACATTGAGTTGCTTGAGTTGCTTATAGATTCTGTATATTTGTTCTTTGTCTGAGGCATAATTTGTAAATATTTCCTCCCATTCCATAGGTTTTCTTTCACTCTGTTGGTTATTTCTGTGCAGAAGCTTTATAGTTTAATTAAGCCCTATTTATCTAGTTTTGTTTTTGTTGTATTTGCTTGTGGAATCTTTGCCATAAATCCTTTTCCTAGGCCAATGTCCAGAAGAGTTTTTCCTAGATTTTATTCTAGAATTTATATAATTTCTGGTCTTACATTAAAGTCTTTAATCCATCTTGAGTTAATTTTTGTATATGGTGAGAGCTAGGATTCCAGTTTCATTCTTCTGCATATCCTGAGACCATTTATTGAATAGGGTAACCCTTCTTCATTGTTTATTTTTGTTGGTTTTGTCAAAGATCAGTTGGTTGTAGGTAGGTGGCTTTATTTCTGGGTTCTCTATTCTGTTCCATTGATCTGTATATTTTTCTGCCAGTACCATGCTGTTTTAGCTACTATAGTCTTGTAGTATAATTTGAAGTCAGGTAGTGTGATGTTTCCACTTTTTTTTTTTTTTTTTTTTTGCTTAAGATTGCTTTGACTATTTAGGCTGTTTTTTGGTTCCACATAAACTTTAGAATTTTTTTTCAAGTTCTGTGGACAATGTTGTTGGTACTTTTATAGGGATCATGCTGAATCTGTAGATTGTCTTGGCAATATGGTCATTTTAACAATATCGATTATCCCAATCTATAAGCATGGGGTGTTCTTCTATCTGTTTGTGTCATTCACAATTTCAACAATGTTTTGTAGTTTTACTTGAAGAGTCTGTCACCACCTTGGTTAAATTTATTCTTAGGTATTTTATTTTTATTGTGTCTATTTTAAATGGAAATGAGTTCTTGATTTAGTTTTTAGCTTCAGCGTTATTGATATACAGTAATACTACTGATTTTTGTATACTGAGTTTGTATTCTGAAACTTTACTGAAGTTGTTTATCAGTTGTAAGTGTGTCTTGGAGAAGTACTTAAGGTTTTCTAGTTATACAACAATGTTATTATTTAACAGAAATGGTTTGACTTCCTCCTTGCCATTGGGGATGCCTTTTATTTTTTCTCTTGTCTGATTACTCTGGCTAGAATTTTCAGCACAATGTAAAATAGATATAATCACAATAGATATTTTTGTATCTCTTATTAACAAGGTAATTCTGAGCAATGGAGAGATTTAATAATAATTAACTAAGTCAAGGTTTTCAAAAGCTCATCTTTCTGATGAACTCCTTTCAGGAAGACATGCACAAACAGATTGTGAAGTTCTAAGACCCAAGGCTCAATGAGTTTCCCAAATAGACATCAGGAAGTATTATAACATTGAAAATGCCAATGGAGAAAGCCAAGCTCACCATGGAAAATTTTTCTGGGAGAGAAGCTGCTCCTTTTCTTTAGGCTAAATGATTGCCTGGTTGCAAACTAGTCATATTGAAGTTGGTTCATATAGCTCTCTGAACTTCTTGCCCTGATCTATTGAGAAATTTGCATCTCAGCTAATTCCCCTAGATTCCAACCCTCTGGCTCAACTTCCTGTTAACCACTGTCTTGGATCTAACACTTGGCACTACATCTTAAGCCATTATTCTCACTTCTTTCCTTGACGTTTGTTCAAATTTCACTCTGATCACTCACTCTTTTCTTCCCTGCCCTATCTGATCCCTGGAACCTCAATCTTATCACATCTCTATGTATCCCAACTATTTTCATGTCTTTAGAATTGAGACTCAAAATAATCAGGATATTATTAGAAATATAAAGGAAAAAAAGACACTGAATACTGATCAATAAATAACCTTTACTATATCATAATTGAAATAAATCTAAAAGAAAACATTAGAATTTGTCATTAGATCTTTTTCTTGCCAATTGATTCCTCTAGTTTTGATTTCCCAGAAATGCTTTCTAAATTTGATTGAGAGACTTGTATACTTTCTGAATTTCTTATTTAAGTGTTGAACATTTGTTCTGCAATATAAATGAGAATTTCTATTTACAAATTGCTATTACTTGGATGCAGTCCTGGATATGGCTTATCTTGAGAGATTGCATTTTCATCAAAGTGATCAGAAAAATCACTGGAAATTTTCAGATTGGCTAACACAAGCTCAATTATTACCACCATTCATATGCTTTAAACCTAAATGTTACTTTACTAATACTTTCTATATATTATCACATAAAATATAGCCCCCTTAGAGAACTCTGCTCAGCATAGATTTTTATATCTCCTCTCCACTTAAAGATCTCAGAATTTTATGAGATGAGAGTCAATAAGATAAATAAAACAAAGAAATATTTCCAGTGACTTTATTCTTAGCTTTGGTGGAAGCCTGATTTATTGATAGTTGTGACTGGCAAAGAGTTCAGAAATCAGAGTTAGGTTTCTTTGTATGTGACATAAAACACAAAATGATAGTGGTTTACTGTACAAAGTAGAAGATTGTTTTTCTTTCTCACATAATAAAGCCTAGAGTTACAATGAAGGACTGATATGGTAGCTCAGAGATGTCAGGGTGGTGGGCTTCTTCCATCTTTGTCTCTTAACAAAGGACTGCAATCCTCAAAGTGATTAAGGTATAAAATGTCTGCTCCAGCTCTTCTGAATTCATTTGCAGTCAAGGTTGCAGGAAGGAAAAACGACGAAAGAGGGCTTGCCCATTTCCCTTTAAAATTCCACACCTTTCCATGCATCCCATTGGTTAAAACTTAGTCATATGACCATATTCCTCTGCATATGAGGCTGAGAAATGTAGTTCTATGACAGAGTGATTTGCTGCCTTAAATGAAATCTATTTTTTCCTCTTTACTCAGTAAAGAAAAGATAAATGAATATGGAAATGAATAACCAGAAATGTGTGTCCCAGTGATTGCTGTTTCATGACTTTTCTTCTGTTAACAGACCAAGTACTACGTTGCAACTTCATTGAAATAAAAGCAGATGTAAGTCACATAGCCAAAAATTCCTTAAATTCTTATTGGTTAGAAAAGGCTAACTGTGTTTATTATACCATGGGAGAAGTTTGTCTTTATAAAGTAAAAACTATAACAAGCCACTTTTGAGCAAATTAATAAAATATTTTCTGTTTCTGGGCAGACACAGCCCTGCACTAGGACACTGGTTTAGTGAGCCAAGTGGGAACTGGCAGGACACAGCCTGCACAACTACACAAGGAGGCCATGACCAGAGTCTTACTCTTCAACCACTGGTGAAAATAAAGCAGTCAGTCACACTCTTTCATACTGCCAAATGTTGTCTGCTCCTGGATAAGCTAGCACATTGAGGCCATAGTTAAAAGTGTGGGCTCTGTGGGTGAAAACCATCTGGCTTTGTTCTGTTCTTCCTTATATTTCAGTGTTCCTTTCTCCTCTTTCTCCTTCATCCATCCTCAGATTTTGGGAGTCATAAGTTTTATGTATTTTCTTTCCTTTGCATCTCTTAAATGTGGCCATTTATCCCCAACCCCACTTTACCTGCCTTGAATAAGATCAGTGATTCTCAATAGCAAGTGATTTTGCACCCCTAGGGAATATTTAGAAGATTCTGGAGATATTTCTGACTGTCATGATTGAGGGAAGGAGTGATACTGGTATCTAGTGGGTAAAGTCAGGAATGCTATTCTATATGGCCTACAAAGCCATATATAATGTGACTACCCATAAAAAATAACTATCCAGTTCAAATGTCAGTAGTAAACAAGTTGCGAAACCTTGGTTAGGGCCTCACCTGGCTTGTTGCAATTGTATTCTACCTGATCTTCATGTCTCCTGGTCCCCTTCTCTCAGATCTAGTCTATGATATTTTCAGAGTGATTTTGGTAAACATAAATCAAGTCTCATAATGACACTAACCTGCTTATAACCTTAGAGGAGTTCTTCATTTGCTTAGGATCAACATCAAACTCTTTAATGCAGAATTCAGGACTACGAATGTTGTCCTTCTCCAGATTTGGCCATCATCATAGCCAACTTCACTGTCTATTCTTACCTGGATTTCTTCAAAATTTTGGGCTCTCCCACCCCAGTTTCAGAAGGTCTGTGCTTCTCCTCACTTGCTTAGACCGACTCTTACTTGCTAAAGGCTCCTTCTCTCTGGATCCTTCTCATCAGCTTGAGCTAGGTTTCCTTCCTCTGTCTTTCTTTTGCACCTTGTCTATTCTTTTATTATGGCATTTATTACAAAATTCATCTTTTGTATTATTGTCTATTCAATATCTGTCTTTCTGATTAACCCATAAGATTCTTTAAAGTAGGACTGAACTTTGTCTTTGCATTTGTCTACATTGTTTACCACAGTTTTGGGCGCCAATCAGTTGTCAACAAATATTCATTGGTTAAATGAATAAGCAAACCATCCTGTAAGTAAATACCACTTCTCTTGAGGAGACTAAGAAAGTATAATAGATGGTAATGTCTTCTTCCATCAACATTTGGTTTTATTCTACTGTTCCCTATCATAGTCAATCCACCCAGCTATACAAGCAAGAAACCCAATAGTTGTTCTTGATACAGCCACTTCTTAACTGAGAATCAATTCATCATCTAACTAGCAAGTTTTGCTTCATAGATATCTTTTAAATCCATCCACTTTTTCCCATCAGTACTACTATCACCACCTAATCCAGTTACAATGACAATCACTCTTCTGGTCTATCACTATAGTCCCTTAATTGGTCTACCATGCTGTTCCTACTGTGCCTCCTTCCCTACTTCTGCCTTCTCCTCCTACTTCTATGTTTTCCTCAAAGGCCCTTCAGTAGCATGTAAGGCTCTTTGTGAACTGGGTTCCTCCTGACATCTCCAACTTTACCCTGACATATCCCCTCTTATTCTCCTTAGTCTCTGACTTCTGTTGAATCTTATATACTCACTGATGTTTCTCCCACCACAAAACCTTTGCGCATGCTATTCTCCAGGCCTGGAATACTCTTTCCTTTCTGTGTTTCCCAATAACTGTCATTCATTCTTTATATTTTAGCTCAAGCTACACTTTCCTAGAACAAAGTCCTCTGACACCCAGGAGTAGATGAAATGCCCTTCACATATGCTCTCAAAATTTTATGTAGTGTTCCTATACAGCACTTATCACAGTGACAGTTTTACATTTGCTTGTGTGTTTGATTAAAATCTGTTACATTCAAAGGACTATACGTCTCCTAAGAGTGGAGATTATGCTTGCTCATGCTCACCATTGTAACCCTATGTCAGTCAAGTGTTCAAGAAATACATGCTGATGAAGTGGGAGAGAGATTGGGAGGGAGGGAAAGAAAGAAAAAAGGGAAGGAGGAAGGGAGGGAAGGAAAGAAGGAAGGGAAGGAGGCATAGAAAGGGAGGGAAGGAAGGAAGGAAGGACATATTTTATTTATCTTTGTTTTCCCTACAGTACCTATCACAATACCTTGAACATATAAAGTTCACAATGGTATTTGCATGCCAGGACCATAGTATTATAATAAACTGTCAGATTGGAGTTAGGAAACCAAATTTATTCCACTATTCCAGACATCACTAAACCTGCTAAGCTGTCTATTTTGGAATAGTTCTGATTTAGTGAACTAGTTTAGTATTAGTAGAGTGGTATGATAGTGCCAGAACTTCAGTTCTTGCTTTGCTCCTGATATACTGCTTACTACATAAGTTGACTACTGAAAATTTATGACAACCTTTCAAAAAATGGATTCATTGTCCCAAAATTTGTGCCTGGAAAGATGTGAAGATAGTTTAATATCTCATTAAGATTAATAGCTTGAAAAAAGATTCATAACTGCTTTCATTAAATAAAGAAAAACCATACTGAATGAAAGGAGTCTGCAGACCACACTGGTAAATTAAAAGGGTTGAAGAAAGTGTTTTGTAGGTTTCACCTATAGGTCTCTGAATGACCTCTGATCTCTATACAATTCTGAAGCTTTCAGACTGTTTTGTAGACTTGATACAAAAAAAGAAGGTTCTCTGTATAATAGGAGTCCCCAACCATCCTGGCCATGACCCAGTACCGGTCTGTGGACTGTTACAAACTGGGGTCACACAGCAGGAAGTGAATGAGGGACGGGTGAGTGAGTGAAGCTTCATCTGTATTTACAACTGCTCCCCATCGTTCGCATTACCACCTGAGCTCCGCCTCCTGTCAGATCAGCACTGAAAAGCCTGCTTCCATTTCCAACATCCTATCTTTGTGAAGCAGGGTTTTCTGTGGTGACAGCAAGCAAAATGAGATTACAGAGTAGCTGGACATATGCAATACACTTCAGGTGCCACTGTCTCTCATCACCCCAGGTGAGAATGTCTAGTTTCAGGAAAACAAGCTCTCACTAATTCTGCATTATGGTGAGTTGTATAATTATTTCATTATATATCACAATGTAAAAAATAATAGAAATAAAGTGCACAATAAATGTAATGCACTTGAATCATTCTGAAACCATTCCCAGCACCCCCACCCCCTAGTCCATGGAAAAATTGTCTTCCATGAAACTGGTCCCTGATGCCAAAAAGGTTGAGACTACTGTTTTGCAATACCTAACACATTATTTGGTGTTGGACATTGCAAATTCGTAATGACGTTTGAGTGCAAGGTCAGTAGAGACCAGATCCTTGAGTAACTAAGATTTGTTGGTTTTTTTTAGTGTTTAGATTACTTGCATTCTTTTTTTTTTAAAAAACGTATTCTTTTATTTTAAAATTGTGGGGTACAGTTAAGGGTTAGGTATACAAATATGCATCATTCAGGCACACTTGTTGATAAGGGATGTCCCCCCTTCCCCAAACAGATATTGACTACCGTTAATCCCATCTCCCTTCCCCTCCCTGCCCCTCCCTTAGTTTCCCGCCACTGTAAATTCTTTTCTTATAGTATTACGATACATGTTCAAGGTCCATTTATGAGTGAGAACATGTGATACTCAGATCTTGTTTCTGTGAGAGATCACTCAGTATTATAAACTCTAGTTCCATCCAGGTTGCTGCGAAA
>NW_007249756.1:0-11378 GCF_000164805.1 Carlito syrichta | reverse complement strand
CGCCAAAAACACTACTTTCAGTTAATGAGTCTTGAGATAAGTGTAAAAGGAGTTTCACTTAAACTAAACATAATGCATACAAGGTTTACTTTGATTTCGGTTCCACATCACTTGTCTAATTAAAAAAGCCTTAAAATCACTAAGACAAAACTATAGATTGTACCTAGTGATAGTAGGAATATGAAGTCCATTAACTTGACCAAACAACAGTGGCTAGCATTTAAAGAATAACTATGAAAGTCACTTACTGTGAAAATACATACACTAATCTTTACTCTGAATAAACATATAAAGTGAACTAAACATAATGAAATAAAACTAACACAACTAAAATTATTATGGTTGCGTAATTGCTAATGAGCTTTTAAGTTTAGGATAATGGTGATTTGGCTATTTTTCCTTATGCTTGGCAACCTCCTGGAAAACATCTTTGTCTTAAGATAGGCACTTGAGCAATTATTATTATCTTTGAGGCACCAATTTTATCATTGTGTGAACTTAAACTTATGAACTTAAAACAATCTTCAAAGTAGCTATAAAACACTAAACTATAGCATTAAAACTTAATTAATGACTCAAAGTAAGAACCTTGTTAAACATAACCAGAGCCTAATAATTTTTGTCAACTCTCATACATATGTATATTGATCATATAAACTTGTATGATATTACATTTACCAATTACAATTAATATATGGATAAAACAATTATCATGTCTAGAATAGCACTGCCAGCAACTCTTTTCAAAAGAGTCCCAAATTACAGTCCTTGAAGTGCTTCAAGAAAGTTCCCAGGTGCACAGCTCTTCATGTAGCAGTTTTTCTCTTTTGGGCTTTTACGACCTTCAAACCTTTGTAATTGCCTTTCTTGTCCAGGTGTCTTTGTTACTTTTCTCTTATCCTGCAGTGTTTATTTCTAAAGAAAACTTAAAAGAAGCTTTTAATGACATTTCCCAGGCCCCCAAGGTTGCTTTCTGTATTTAGTTAATTATCATAAAAGTGTCTAATTAGTATATTATGAATTCAGTGAAAACCCACTCTATAAACGTTTACTTAAAATTTAACTATAGAATTAAGTAAAACCTTAATGATTAATCTTTATCCTAAGTCTATGAAGACAGTGTTATCAATCACCTACATAACTCCTAGATAAGTGTTAGAACTTATAATGAGTTCATAATGAACTTACTATAAACTTGTGCTTCTATAAAACCTTATGTCTAAACACTAAACTGCATAATTCTAAACCAAATAAGGAGTAAATATACTAATATCATTTTTTATTCAAGCAATATCTAATAACTTATAACCAAGTGAAAGAAAGCATTATTGATGTGCTTCAGACTTTAACCCTTGCATATGTTAGAAAAGGCCAAGCGGCATAGTGGGAAAATGGGAAAATGAACCATGACATTCTCAGGTTAGGTGTGAGTACTTCGCATAAACATGCCATTTTCTTCTTCCACAACTGCACAGAATTTCTTCAGCCATACCAAACAGCAAAGGTGGAAGACAGAAGGGCTTCGGCTTCCTGGGCTCACCCTGCGGCCCGGGGTCTTCAGTCCACCAGGACCCTGTCAATCAGGTGGACCTCCAAGGCCAGCTCCCAACACATTTCCTTAAGGTTTTCAAGTTTTTTTCCATACCAGTGTACATAGTAGTCTCTAATGATCTTTTGTATTTCTTCAGGGTCAGATGTGACTTCACTTTTGTGTTTCTGTTTGTATTTACTTGGGCTTTTGCTCTTTTTTCCTTGGTCAGTCTAGCTAAGGGACCATCGATTTTGTCTATCCTTTCAAAGAACCAGCTTTTTGTTTCATTGATTTTTTGTATTATCTTTTTGTCTTCTATGTCCTGGATTTGGGCTTTTATTTTGGTGATCTGGATTCTTCTGTTGAAGATAGGATTTTGGTGGTCTTGCTTTTCCAGCTTCCTAAGGTAACTTGTTAGGCTGTCAATTTTTGATCCTTCCATTTTCTTCATGTGCATTTGTAGAGATATGAATTCCCCTCTTACTACAACTTTCAAGGCATTCTGGAGATTTTGGTAAGATGTTCCTTCATTTTCATTTGTTTCCAGGTATCTTTTAATCTCTGTTTTGATTTCATCATTGACCCATGAGTTGTTTAGCATCATGCTATTTAGTACCCATGTCTTTGTGAGTTTGGGGGAAACTTGTTGGTGTTGATGTTTATTTTTATTCCACTGTGGTCAGAGAAGGTGCAGGACAAAATTTCGATCTTTTATGCTTGATTTATGACCAAGTGGTTGATCTTAGGGTACATTCCATGCAGTGATGAGTAGAATGTATATTCTGTGGTCGTTGGATGGAGTGTTCTGTAGGTATCAATTAAGTCCATTTGGTCAAGAGTCACACTGAGGTTCCGGAACTCCTGGCTGATTTTTTGTCCTGATGATCTGTCTAGGGTTGTGAGTTGGGTATTAAAGTCCCCAGCTATGATAGTGTTAGAGTCAATATCTTTTTTTTAGTTTTCCTAGAAGCTGCTTTATGAAAGTTGGCACTCCTATTTGGGGTATATATATGTTTAGGATAGATATTTCTTGTTGATGGAGTGAACCTTTTATCATTATGTGGTGGCCTTCTGTATCTTTTTAAATTTTTGATAGCTTAAATGGTATTTTGTCTGAAATTAGGATTGCAAATCTTCCTTTCTTTTGTGTTCCATTTGCTTGAAATTTTTTTCCCCATCCTCTTACTTTGAGTCTGTGAGTGTCCTTTCTAGTGAGATGGGTCTCTTGAAGGTAATATATTGTTGCCTGGTGATATTTTGTTCATTTTGCCATTCTATGTCTTTTCAGTGGTGCATTTAGTCCATTTACATTCAGGCTAATTATTAAAATGTGAGAGTTGATCCCTATCATAAGGTTCTTATAGAGTTGTTGTTTTTGTTCCTCTTTGTTTGTTGTCTTTCTTTTGGTTTTCGGGGTTGGTTCCTGTGTGTTTTACTCTTTTTCCTGTACTCTTGTGAAGAATGTTGTTGTTCTTTTTTCCTTTTCTTCTGTGTTTAGTACTTTCTTAAGTGTTTCTTTTAGAGGTGGTCTGGTGGCAGCGTGAGTTCTTAGGGATTGGATATATGGGAAAGATTTTAATTCTCCCTCATTGATGAAGCTTAACTTGGCTGCGTATGTTATTCTTGGTTGAAATTGTTTATCTTTTAGAACTTTGAAGATAGGGCTCCAAGCTCTCCTAGGCTTCAGGGTTTCTGTAGTTAAATCTGCTGCTATTCTAATTGGTCTTCCATGGTAGGTGATTTGGCCTTTTTCTCTTGCTGCCCTTAGAATTTTTCCTTTTATACCTACTTTATTTGGGCAAATTATTATGTCCTGGGAGTTGATCTTCTCATTTCTTGTCTTGCAGGGGTTTTCTGAATTTCTTGTGTTTGAATTTTTACATCACTGATGAGATGAGGGAAGTTTTATTCAATAATCTCACGGAATATTTGTTCCAAGATGACCTCTGTCTCTCTTTCTGTTTCAGGAAGTCCAATTACTCTTAGGTTTGGTCTCTTGAAGTAATCGCTCATCTCTTGAAGGTTTTGTTCTGTCTTTTTAAGCTTATTTTCTATGTTTTTGACAGTTTGATTTAGTTCTATATTTTGTTCTTCAAACTCTGAGATTCTTCTGCTTGGCTAATTCTGCTTTTCATGCTTATCAGTTTGTTATTTATTTCATTCACAATATTCTTTATTACTGTCATCTGTTATCAACTCCTTCCTAGTTTCTACTTTTCTCTCCTCAATTCTTTTTAATCTCTCCATTAATGTCTTGATATCTAGGTTTGTAGTTTGATACCAGTCATTCTGGGGGCTCTTCATTGTTTGCATTCCAAAGTCAGTTTTCTCAGTGTCTACCTTCCCAGGGGTCTGGGAGAGACCCATATTCTTCTTTTGGTTTTTCTTCATTTGTGCAGATTTTTCTCTCTCCCCCTTTCCTTCCCCTTCTTTAATTCTGTTTTTCAGGGAAGGTAGGGTTGCTTTTATTCTTTTATTCAATCTCCTGTTCTTCCTTATGAGGGTCCTCTGGCTTTGTTTACTTTTGAAACTGGACTGTGGGTTGAGGGCTGTACTTTTTGCAGTTTTGAGGTTCAATTGAGGGGGAAGCTGTGATTCAGTATCTACCTGCAGATCCCAGTACCCACCAACAGGTGTATGGGCACACTGGAACCCATTTCCCACTGCCTTAAAATCTGTCCATACAGTGGGGTTTAGATTTGCTTTTTGGAACGAAGGTGGTATGAGAAAGGAAAATAATGGAAGAAGGGGATGTCAAGAGCAAGTTAGAGAGAGAGAAGAGTCTGGGGGAAAACAGACATACATACCAACTGACGAATGAATAAGAGAAACAAGGCCAGAAAAGAGTGAAAAACAGACACACAAACAAAATTCCCTAAAGTATACCAGTAATCACACAAAGACAGTCCAATATAATCATGCCTTTTGATGCTTTTCCCCCCAACACAAACAGGTAGTCTAAATCAAAAAGCAAACAAAAGTGAGCAAAACAGTCAAAACAATAAAATCCAAAATCAAAATAAGAAACCAGACTAGCTCTGGAATCTTTCCTGAGTGTCTAGAGTCTCTTCAGTTCTGATTTCTAGCCTCTCCCCTTTGCTTTCATTGCAGGCAGATAGATTTACTCCAAGCTTGGGTTGGTTCCTTTGGCTTGCTGCCTGAGAGGTCTGCGACAGGCCTGAGTTACCAGTATCTGGTTCAGCATAGGGGAGGGCCTTTTGTCTCCTGTTTAGTGATGTTACCTTAGAAACCAAGGTGGAGGCTGCTTGTGGGTGGGCGGGGCAATACAAATCTCTGCCTGGAAAATGGCAGAGGTGGACACCTCCTCTTTTGCAGGTTCTTTCTCTCCACCCATCCTTTCTCCCCATTCCTCTGGGTCCGTGGGCGATCCAGTATGATGGGCTGTGGTGGTGTGTCTCCTGCGTCAGGTACTGGGGATCAGCGACACAGCTTGGCACTGGTTCTGGTGTGCCACCAGTGGACTGGGGTGGAAGAGGGAGCTGGGAATTCTCTCTTCTGGAGCTGAGAGCTCAGAGCAGCTGATCAGCACCTCCTTAAGATATAATGTTCCTTTACACAATCATGGGGTTCCACACTGGGTGCCTCAGCCAGAGCATGGACCTGAGCTTCAAAGGGTGGGTGGTGAGCAGTGACAATGACTTTGGGCCCTGCACAGGGCACTTCAGCCAGGAATGGAGCTGGTATTTCTGAGGGGTGGGTGCCTAGAGCCTCCCTGGGTGACGGCAGCTTGAAATAGGGCTGGGTGGGGGCCCAGAATCCAGGATGGGGAGCTGGAATTCTGAGGAGCAAGCGTCCACTCAGGAAGGGAGTTGGCAGTGGCTGAGTGCCGGGCACATCAGTGTAACCAGCAAGGGAACCCAGATCTCCACAAGGCGGTATCCAAGGGCTTCCACAGGTGGCAGCCAGTGACTTGGGGCTGGGTGAGATGTTGTAGCTGGAAAGGGAGCTAGGATCCCCACATAGCTGGGGTCTGGGGCCGCCTATGGTGGCAGCAGCAGCCGAGGGGCCGCAATAGCTAGGCTTGCGTGGGACTGAGGGTCTCCAGGCCTCGGACCAGTGCGCCTGGTGGTGGGTAGGGGGATGGGGGAAGGAAGGTAAAGTAAGAGTCTTTTGGGAACTCACTTTTGGAGAATCTCACAGTCCCACCAATGTCGTTGCCATCTTACCAGAACTCCAGTAGCTAAGATTTGTAGCCTGCTTTATCCATGCTTTTGAGTTCTTTATTCCGATCCTTTTAATAACTGCCTGAGCAGAGTAGGGAGTGTATGATGCCTCATTTTTTAAAATGTGGCTTGCCCAAGACCAGATTCATGAGTTTGTTTGTTTTCTGCCTACTGGTTGAGTCACTCTTCTCATATTTTTCACAGTATCTACCTTAGACCAGAACTCACTTCCTCCTTGACTCTAGTGCTGTTTCTGAAAAATATCTACCTCCTCAGACTCTGCCTATTTAGAGTTCAGCATATAGCTCCTCTGTTTTGGGCTAAACTATTGTACTCTGCCTGGGCCTACTTGGTTTTAGAATATCTTCTAGCCTTCCACTTATCTAGTGTGAGTATCCTCAGGTTCCTTTTAAAATTCTGGTCCAGATAGTCTTGAACCTTGAGGCTAACTCACCAGAGGGGCTTTAAAATAACCTGCTTTTTTGCAGGTTGAGGTATGCAACCTACCTCCCTGCCATAAAAATTAGCTGGTCATTATCTAAGTGGTATGTTAGGCCCTCTAGAAAGTTTTGCACATTTCCATAGTCAATATAATCCTACTCTTGAGATTTAAGGAATTTGGTAAAACATAGGGCTTCAGGGTATTAGATTACCTATGAGGATTCAGCTGATGTGACTTATACAGGTGTCTTAAGAAAGTCAATTTCCTAAAGAAAGTATATTCTCTCTTTTCTTTCAGCAGTCCTTTCCAGAACATTGACTAAGTCCCATTTTTAAAACAAAGAATATATATAGGGAGACTTATTTTTCCATAATTGAAATTGTCCAAAGCTTGAAAACAAATGAAAACACAAAGAGAATAAATTGGTTAGCTTTGATAATCCTGATGAGCAAGTTTATAAACTCTAACATTGAGGTATAGAGAATTTATGCTGTGTTCTATTTTGTTGTTTACTGGCTGACTGGCTAGGGCCCAGGCCCTGGAATAAACAGATAGAAGTCAAAGTCCTGCATGGAAATGCCTCCCAGGTAGAGAATGCAAACTAACTACCATTCCTTTCTTGCCAGCATAGTATGTTTTAACTCTTTATAGGACCACTCTATGTCCTCAGATAACCAGGAAACTACTGGCCTAGATACCACACATGGTTAAAATGACAGAGAGAGTAAAGTTAGAATATTTAGTAAAGACTTATTTAAAAATCTCCTAACATACTAAAGGAATTGCAGGTGACTATCTGAATTACAATAAATAGCTGTTGATTGAATTAATATATATGTTTCTCTTAAGCTAAAGGTAGTGAAAGAGAAGAATTTTTCAAATAGTAGGTTATAACCAGGGGCTATCCCAAGGGGACAGAATCTCAAGAACAAGTGTGTCAGGCTAGCAAAAATGACAATAGTTCTGTGGACTGGAGCAGAGAAATGCCACAAAGAAGATAATCCTAGAAACAGCATGAAAACAAACAAAAGGAGAAGAGCTAAAGAGTTAAGAGAATTGTGCATACTATCAAGATGATTCCATGATAAACCCTGTATTCTAGACCATGAATGTTGGCATCTGCTTCTCAGGAATTTTCTAATTCAGAAATGGAGTTGTAAATAAACTCACTATCTCACAACACCATTGGTTTCCACCAGAAAACTTCACTTTGACTAATCATAGATTTCTCTGTGGATCTTCATGCTCTTGAACTAGAGGTTCATTAGCAATCCACTGAACAATCTAGCATTCTCACTGTGAGTCAGTTAAATCCTTTCTGTTTCTGATCTATCCTTAAGGCTGAAGAAAGCCACCCAGGAACTTTTAAAATAGATTGGAAAATACACACTTGATAAAATCAGAAATATTCTAGAACCTCTATCTTTGACCTACTTGATTCTTCTTGCCTTTGTTGATTTCACACAGACACTATTTATTTTACAGACAGGCAAAATGTTCCTTTAATTTTTATTTCTTAGTCAAATGGTAAAGTGTTCTACACTTACTATATTGAAAGCAACTTGCTTATGTTTGATAGTTTCAATTTAGAAAAAGGAAAATTATGAATAAATATTTGTTTTTGCATATTACATCTGTTTCAATTTATAAAAGTATTAATTGATTGGTGGATGGAATGAAGAATGGATGCATAAGTTGAACAGATAGATTTGTACTGTATTACTATAACTACTGACTTATTACTATACTTATTGAAGAATATACTATACTTATTGAAGAATATTTATTATTGTCAAAGGTCACATATAAAAAGTATGCCAGGTCTATCAAGAATTATTTTGCTTGGAGAACAAATAGAGGAAAAGAATTTTCTCTCTGTTTGAAATCTAGCACATTCCATGAGTAAGATTCTGAATATGCTATATTATTTGTTTCATAAAAAGTGCCATGAATTTTCAGGAAGTCATCTTTCTTCAGCTATTAGAGGAATCAGGAAAACTTAAAGCAGCAAGTTTCCAAATTTAGGATTGTATAAGGCATAAACAAGAGCATATACATGAACAAAAACAAGAAGAAGGAAGGGAGAGTAGGGGGAGGAGAGAGAGGGAGGTGGGGGAGGAGGGGGAGGAGAAGAAGAAAAGAAAGAAAGAGGAGGAGGAAAAAATTAAAAAGAAATATCACAAAAAAGATGAGAAAGAAGGGAAGAAAAAGTGAAAGAAAGGACACGTAAATATAGAATGAGGATGAAACATTCAAAAATTGAAAAAAAACTAGAAATAAAAAAGAAAACTTTTAAAATAGAAAATATTGAAATTTTCCTTTTAAAAACATTTAGCTCTTGTTCACTAACTTCAACTTTCATTTTAAAAGCAAGTAAAAATACTTTCACTAATGCAAAAGGATCATTTCTGAAAAACAAATTGCTACACTTGTTCTTCTTTTTTTTTTTTGCATGCAAATAGCAACAACTTGGATTAACCTTATTTTATAAGTGGAAAAAAAACAAGAAAAATGTAAATTGCAGGAAAGTAGAAAATACTTTAAATATTAATAACAGCATATAATTGCCAGAACTATCTAGTAGTTAATGTCACAAATTGATATCTCTACAATTATGCGTATCAAGTAAAAGGTCAAAAGGACTGCATTCGTTTTGGGATAATTTATCACGGTGGGATGGTAGCTCATATCATTTCAAGCAGCCAGTGCTAAGCCTATCTACCTTCAAGTCTGCAAAGAGCTTGATCACATCAGGGCTGAGTACCACTACAAACTTAGCACAAAGTTTGAGAGACTAAGGAAACGTAGTGGTCTCTTCATCTGGCTCCACACTCAGCATCCCTGATAGAGGTCATCTAGCATTTACAATAACACTACCCAAGAGAAGAAACTCATTGGAACGCTTGTATTATTAGAAACACTTTTCAGATGTTGAACTGAAGCATGCCTTCCTATGACCATAATCCACGGGTTATGCTTGTATCCCTTGAAGCAAAACAAAATAAACCATTTTCCAAATTGTGTTTGAAACAATTATTATCCATTCATTATATCACTTCTTCAGATTAAGATTAATTCTTCTTAACATAACTTGACCACTCATTCTCAACATTTATTACAATTGTTCTACATTCCTTTGAGGGTGAAGCACAGATAAATAGAACTGATGACAAGATTGTCTGGCTGGGTAAGGGAGTCTGACTCTTCCCTCTTTAGATCTGAATGTGAAACTTCTATCAGGAGAGTTATACTTAGCATTATAGTTAGCTCCTATCAAAATCTCTTCCTTATCTTTTTTACATAAACATTTTATGTTGTCTTCCCCTAACCTCTTCATGTAAAATTTCTGTTATAGAATAAATATAGAAATTTATTCTTGTTATGTTCTATTGGTTTAGGGCCAGAGTTCAGCATTCTAAGATCTTACATGCTAGTATCAAATTCCTTTAGATCTTTGTTTTTGACATCTGAAATTTTTATAAATATTTTTTTCTGTATTTTCATTCAAGTTGTTTTTGATTATTTATAACTTCCCTTGTTGGAAAAAGAATGTGTGTATGGTTATACACCATGCAAAAGGATGTTTAAAATGGAATCAGATTAAAGGTTTTATAGTACAGTTAGTCAAAGATAAAGTTAGTAACCAGAAGTGGCTAGTATATGGTACTTCACAAAAACTAGAGTAGAGATGCAAATTTGGCTCTAATCTTCAACCTTTGCTGTCACAGTAGAATATATGCCTCAGAATTCATTGTCAATAGAACTATAAACTAAAAACACAGCTTTGCCAGGTTTTGAAGTCTGACAATAATTTTTCCCACATATTTCACATATCTGACAGCATGCCATTGGAGATCTTCATTTAGTATTACATCAATCTATTAATCACCATAATATATCCTATGAATATATAGTTGTCTTTAGAGACAGATTTTTTCATTTATTCATTAACAAGTATTTATTTATCATTTATTCATTAACAAGTATTTATTGAGCAGTCATGTTTTTGTCCCAAAACCTATGTCAGGTGCTAAATATGTACTCATTTTATTCATATGTAAATGAATAAATGGTCTTTATTCCTGCATAACAAATTATTTCAAAATTTGGTGTCATTAGACAACAAACTTTCTGAATTCATAGTTTCTGAGTTCGGGAGTTCAGAAATGGCTTACCTGGATGACTCTGGCTCAGGGTTTCTTATAAAGAGTACATCTAGAACATGAACTGGGACTGTCATCATCTGAAAGCTTAGCTGGGACTGAAGGAGCTACTTTTCTGATGATTCACTCAATGCCTGGCATGTTCATGCTGGCTTTTGGCTGGAGGCCTCAGCTCCTTGCCATGTAGGTTCTTCCGAAGAACCTCATTACATGGTAGTGGTCTCCCCTCTGGCAGATGATGCAAGAGTGAAAGCAAGCAGGAAGTCAAAGTGCCCTACATGACTTCATCTCCAAGGTCAAACACTCACTCCTGCTCCATTATTTCTATCCTTGTAAAGGAAACCACTAAGCCCTCACTCACAGTTTTACTTTCTGAAAGGAGTATGAAGAATTTTTAGACACATGTTTTAAACCTCTACAACGTATTTTATTTTGTTAGTTTCAGCAACATTTCAGAAATGTTTTTGAGTATGCTCACCTTAAAATTAACAGACAAAATACAGAGCTCAAAAATAAATTTTATTGCGTTTTGAAAAATTCGTTATTTGATTTCAAAACAATTTCATTAACTTGAAAAGTATCATTTTCTAGCTTGAAAACGTGAAATTTAAGTATAAAGAAATTTATTAAAGTCCTTCACTGGGATGTAAAAAGAGAATTAATATGGAATTACTTTGTAACCCAATTAAATGTATTTTTTTTAATTAATACAATTATAATTGAAGCCTTAAGTGAAAGTATTCTATATATTTCAGGGAATTGCAAGCAAACATTTTAAATGGATTTGTCAAAAACAAGATGAGATATTGACTGAGGCAGGCAGCTGCAGACGAGTAGATCAAAACCAGACTCAATGGGCATGGGGCAGAAAGTTAGCCTTGACAGTGGCAGAAGTCAGTTGTAATATGGATTAGGGAGGCTGGCATTGGAGGTAATTAGAGTTGGACAATGTGTATATAAGACACAGAGTATCTCAGGGTCAGGAAAGTCATGAAACCCCAATTTTTTTTTTCATTAATCAGTATTTTTTATTATGGTTTTGTGGGGTACAGTTAAGG
>NW_007249755.1:891314-891883 GCF_000164805.1 Carlito syrichta | reverse complement strand
CTGCCTGATCCCGCGGGTTCGAGACCCGCCTGGGCAACTTGGCGAGACCTCATCTCTACAATAAATCAAAAAATTAGCTGGGTATGGTTATCAAAAAATTAGCGCGCGCCTGTATTTCCAGCTACTTGGGAGGCTGAGGCGGAAGGATCACCGGAGCCCAGCAGGTCAAGGCTGCGGTGGCCAGAAACGGCCACTGCACTGCAGTCTGGGTGACAGAGTGAGACTCCAACTCAAAAAAAAAAAAAAAAAAGAAGAAGCAAGTGATGTTTTAGGAAAGACAAAAAAATTACAAAAAAAAAGCACTATCAATGAAGCCTGACTTAACTACCAGCTATCAATGAAGCCTGACTTAACTACCAGGTTAGGGAAAATATACATGACTGCCAGTGCTATGAAAGCACAGAGCAGGGGCATCTATCTTTGTCTGGAGTGGAAGAAAATCAAGGAAGTCCCTCCAGAGGTGGGTATAGTTAACATGGATATAAACTGAGCTCTGAGCCGGGCTCGGTGGCTCAGCCTGTAATCCCGCGCTTTGGGAGGCTGAGGTGAGTGGATTGCCTGAGTCCATG
>NW_007249755.1:883048-890244 GCF_000164805.1 Carlito syrichta | reverse complement strand
ACACACACACACACACACACACACACACACACACACACATACACACACGCACACACATGCACACACACACACACGCATAGCAGGAGTCCATAAGTGCTATGATGAAAAATAAAAAAAAGCATAGAACACTTATTCATCTGTGAAATGGGGATTCTACAAGAGAGTAACTCAAACCCTCACCACAAGCAATGAGGGGCAGAAAGTACCTTGTAGCACAGCGTCTGCCACGGAAAAAGTGGTAGATACTTCACACACTTTGCAAATACTCCAGCAACATTTATTGACTTGAATGAATTGTTTCATTTCTCTCTCTTTTTTTTTTTTTGAGTTGGAGTCTCACTCCGTCGCCCAGGCTGGAGTGCAGCGGCATGCTCACGGCCACTGCAGCCTCGACCTGCTCAGGGGATCCTTCCGCCTCAGCCTTCCAAGTAGCTGGAACTACAGGAGCACGCTACCACGCCCGGCTTATTTTTTGATTTATTGTAGAGGCGAGGTCTTGCCAAGTTGCCCAGGCTGGTCTCGAACCCCTGACCTCAGGCAATCCTCTCGCCTTCAGCCTTCCAAAGTGCTGGGATGATAGGCTTGTGCCACAGCACCCAGCTGTTTCATTTCTTTAATAAGAATCTTTTGAGAGACTAACGTGTACCAGACCCTGAATAAACATCGGAATGCCGCGACCAAGACACAGTGTTCAAGAAGCTCATAAAAATCTAGTAGAGAAAACAGCAAACAGCCCATTCCAAATGTTGTGTGATAAGAAATGAAAATTTTTACTGTGTGTTTACCATGTACCAGGCACTGTTTTGAACATTTTATCTGTATCAAGTCATGTAACCTTTACAGCTCTATGAGCTAAGTTACAGAGGAGAAAACGGCACCCTGAGAGGTTAGGAAATTAGCCCACAGTAAGTGTAAAGGTGCCACTGCACCAGGGAATCCCAGGGTGCTATGGGAGCCCCCAGGAGAGGCCCATGTCAGGATTGCTCAGGCTTCCTGGAGGAGGGCCCACAGGAGAAGAGATTTGCAGGCAGAACAGACATTAGAGGGACAGATGGGAGGAAAGACCGGCTCAGGGAACAACTTGTGAGAGGTCAGAGGTGAGAGAAAGGATGAGGCTGGACCGGAGGGCAGGGAACCGTCTGGCCTTGTGCTGCCTAAGAAACGCGGCCTCGGCCGGGCTTGGTGGCTCAGCCGGTAATCCTGCGCTTTGGGAGGCTGTGGTGAGTGGACTGCCTGAGCCCGCAGGTTCGAGACTCGTCCCGGCAACTTGGCGAGACCTCGTCTCCACGCTAAATCAAAAATCAGCCGGGCGTGGTAGCGCGCGCCTGTCGTTCCAGCTACTCGGAAGACGGAGGCGGCAGGATCGCCGGGGCCCACCAGGTCGAGGCTGCGGTGGCGGAGCGGCCACTGCACTCCGGTCTGGGCGGCGGAGTGAGACTCCGACTCCAAAAAAAAAAAGAAATGCGGCCGCTCTCCTTGGGGCGGCAGCGCAGGAAGGAGCCCGCGAAGAGCAGCTGCCGGCCGGCCTGGGGCCTCCGGGTTGAGCAGGGGAGGGCAGCCTGCCACGCTCCGGCGGGCGGCAGCGCAGACCCGGGCAGGCGGCGGGCCTCGCGCAGCTTTGCTGCCTGAGCCCCCTGACACCCACTCGCGACGTTGCGGGCCGACGCCCCAGGGCCAGTCAGCCGGCTCTCTCCAGGCGCAGCCAGGGTGTTTCTCAAAGGGCAGAACGGAGCGTGGGGGCTGGCCGGGAAGGGAGGCGCAGACGCATGGGTGGAAGCGGGGATTGCAGGCTGCAGTCTGGGTGCTCTGCTTCACAAGCTCTTTCTCAAGAAGTGAAGCACGCATGCGGTAGGATAAAGAAATAAACGCTTCCAGCAGACCCGTAGGGCCTTGGGTGCAAGGGCCATGCCTTTCCCACCGTCTCTCATTTCTCCTTCCCAGCCAGCAACTGAATAGTGTTCCGGGGTTGCCTCCCAAGGGCCTGCAAAGCATCCCTGCATGTAAGTTTATGTAGATCCAGCCCCTGGAGGAATCTCAACAATGACTGTTATTGTTCTTCCTGAGGGTGGGAGTTCATTAAAACGTAAAATGTGTTCCTTGTAGAGATTTTTTTAAAAAGGAAAAGCAAAAAGTTATAAAGGCCGTCACTGCTCACATTTTCAACCCAGGATTTCTGCTTTAGTAGAAGAAAAACAGATAACCTTCCAATGACACAGTAGAAAGCGGCTTTGTGTTCTTTTACCAAGATCCACCTGCTCCTTCCAATGGCATCATACTTGAAATAAAAGAATTCTTCTTCTTCTCTCTTCTTCAAGTGCGAAAACAGAGTTTGGAGAACCGAGTCCCCCAAAGCAAGATCTCCTGGCTCTTAGATCCCCTTTCATGCAACATTCTCCCCCTCTCAGACCTAAAGAGAGGGCGAGGCTTAAACAATGGCCACTTTCCTGCCCACCAGAGACAAAACCCAGCTTCCCGCTTTTGTCTGCCAGATGCCGCTCGTTCTCCCTGCTGAAGCCACCACCAGCTGCTGTGACTCATGGCATGACGC
Source organism: Carlito syrichta (assembly GCF_000164805.1). Lineage (NCBI taxonomy): Eukaryota > Metazoa > Chordata > Mammalia > Primates > Tarsiidae > Carlito > Carlito syrichta. The sequence goes on along the minus strand of NW_007249755.1, from coordinate 887,696 downwards.
ACTGGCCTGATGGGACTTCTCTCCTGGCTGCTGCCCTCCTGCTGGGGTGAGGCCTGGCTAGGGCCGCAGAGGGCATGCTGGAAGCGTTGGCCTTGGGGTCAGACTGCCCGAATTCGTGGCCCAGCCCTGCCCTTGTCAGCTATGCCACCTTGGGCAATTTACCGAACCTCTCTGTACCTCACTTTCTCCATCTGTGAGATGGTGAGGGGGGGAGGGTAACAACACCTCCTCCATAAATAGAGCCATCAGGAGGGTTATATGCCTAGAAGCACACAGAGTGAGCACTCCGTGATGTCAGCTGTCAATGTCTGGTTGCCCCGAGGAGGAGAGGAGGAGGAACCAGCTCTATTTTCTGAGGGCCTGTCTCCATGCACCTCCACCACACGAAGCCCAGATCTTTGCTCGCGCTGTACCCTCTGACCCTCTTCTCAGGCTCTTCGGCTGCAGAAATCTTTCTCATATTTCAGGATTCCAAGGCAAAGCCTCCAGGGAGCTCCCACAAACACACCTCCACCCTCAGTCCAAATAAACTGCTTCCTCCTTGGATCCAGCACCGCTGGACACTGGATGGCACGTTGGACTGAAATTATTTGTGTAACCCAGGGGTTCCCCGCAAGTCTCCAGCTAACGGGTGTCACTAGCTCTTTAAAGCTGCTCCCATAGCCCCTCAGGCCTTCCCAACAGAACGCCTCCTCCCATCAGGCCCGGATTCTGGGAAAGGTCACTCCAGTCTCGGCTCCAGGGGTGGAGCCAGAGGAGTCTACTGGCATCATGCTGGTGCAGTGGTTGGTCCAGAGGTGGCCACATGACTGAAAGGACGGCTTTAAATATCTGCTGGAGGCTGGTCTCTTGTCCTTGTTGGGGAAGAGCCAGGGTGTATGGACTCCTAGGTGGGGCTGGCAGCATCTAGCCAGCAAGAGGATAGCTGTGAGCCGGGTGTGGTGGTTCGCACCTGTAATCCCAGCACTTTGGGAGACTGAGGCAAGAGGATTGCCTGAGCCCACGGATTTGAGAACAGCCTGGGCAACTCAGCGAGACCTCATCTCTACAATAAATCAAAATATTAGCTGGGTGTGGTAGCATGTGCCTGTGGTTCCAGCTAGTTGGAAGGCTGAGGCAGAAGGATCGCCTGATCCCAACAGGTCGAGGCTGCAGTGGTCGTGAGCATGCCACTACACTCCAGTCGGGGCAACAGAGTAAGACTCAGACTCAAAAAAAAAGAAGGTAGCTGCCCTTGAGCTGAAGCCAACCTCGAGAGAGGCAGAGGAGGAGACAGAAAGTTCCTGGTTCCTTATGCCATCACACACCCACCTAGTCAAATCAATCTCCAGGCCAGGAGTGGCCTGGGGCTTCCTGTTGGTGGAATAATACATTCCCTAATGTTTAAGCCAGTCAAGTTGGGTATTCACATATTTCTTGATCACATTGCGAGAGCTCACAATGATTTATTGAGCACTTACTGTGTGCCAGGCATAATTCTCAGAGCTTTAGCTACAGAAATTTGTTTAACACTTACAGCTACTTGGTGAGACAGATGTGATTGGCCACATAGTTCACGGCATATTTTCTGCAGTGAGACCTCCTGGTTTTTCTCATTTTTGCTGCTTATTGTGCACACTTGGCCGACTCCTTAATCTCCCTGTGCCTCAGTTTTCTCATCCAAAAAGTGACGCATACTTCATAGGGTTGTAGTCAAGATGAAAATAGAAGCCACATGAGGCACTTTTCTGTAGGTACCTAGCACATAAGAGGGGCTGACAAAATACCAGCCTGTATTATTATTCCCGTTTTACAGGTGAAGAATGACATGACTCAGAGAGTCTATAACATGACCCAAGGGAGTAATAAGTGTGTCAAACCCACATAACCCAGTTCTAAAGTCTGCTTTCTCGGCTGTGTTGCTCAGGCTGGTCTCAAACTCCTGGGCTCAAGGAATCCTTCCGTCTCAGCCTCCCAAAGTGCCAGGATTGCAGGTGTGAGTCACTACACCTGGTTTTGTTTTGATTTTTTTTTAACTTTTTTGTAGAGACAAAAAAGCCTAGGTTGGTCTCAAACTCCTGGGCTCTCGTGATCCTCTCACCTTGGCCTCCCAAAGTGCTGGGATTACAGGCATGAGCCACCATGCTGGCCTAAATCGCTGAAATTTGAATAGTAAATATCCTTGTTCTTAAAGTTCGGCAGTCCTTTCCAGCCCAGGGAGTTCTCACGGGCACCTTCCCATGGACCCTGGCAGCGGCTTCTTCCTTCAGGCTCTCTTTCTCTGTTCTCACCCTTCCTCCAGCTTTCAGGTCTCAAGTCTTCCACCTCCCTGCCCATTTCCTTACCCAGAGCTCTCCCCCCAGCCCTCCAGGCTCTGGACTATGGCCAGGGAGAGGGCAGTGCCTTCCACACTCAAGACTGTCATCAACACATTTGGCCACGCGAAGACTCTCATCTCCCCAGAGGAAAGCTATTGGCCAGGCTTTCGTGTCACATGTCCCCCTGGCTCCCTGGTGGTCGGTGAGCATCTCGAGGCTCTGCGCTGGGTAGAGTCTGGTCTGTGTCCCCAGGGCTGGGCCTTATTCCAGGGAGTGTCCGAGGAAGAGAGGATGGACTTGGCGGCCCTTACCCTTCCTGTCTCTGCCCCACCTCCCGATGAGTCAGAGCTGAAGTCAGCCCTCTTGGCCTTCCCTGTTCTCTGCTCCGGCTCCGGAAGAACAGCAGGATGTGAGCTGGGCCCAGGCCGCTCTTGGACTTGGTGGAGTGGCAGGTATTGGCAGCTGTCCCCGGAGGCCGGGCCCGTTGCTCAGCTCCCGGCATCCCACAGCCTCTCATCCCCTAGATGAGGGAATCCCATCCCAGGAGGTGAGCCAGGGATACCAATGGATGGGTGAGTACTCAGGGCACCCCTGAACAGAGGGGACAGGACAGAGGAGGTCAGAGGGTGAACCCTGGAGCTGGAGGAATCCTGGGAACATTACCTCTGCCTCAATTGCCTCATCTGAGCCGGGCTCGGTGGCTCAGCCTGTAATCCCGCACCTTTGGGAGGCTGAGGTGAGTGGATTGCCTGAGCCCAGCAGGCGAGGCTGTGGTGGCCAGGAGCGGCCACAGCACTTCAGTGTGGGCAACAGAGTGAGACTCCAACTCAAAAAAAAAAAAAATTGCCTCATCTGTTTACAGAAAATGGGGGTCGGGCACGGTGGCTCACACCTGTAATCCCAACACGTTGGGGGGATTAGGCGGGAGGATTGCTTGAGCCCAGGAGTTCAAGACCAACCTAAGCAACATAGTGAAAACTGGTCTCTACAAAAAAATTGAAATATTAGTCAGGCATGTTCACTCACACCTGTAATCCCAGCACTGTGAGAGACTGAGGCAGGAGGATTGCTTGAGCCCAGGAGTTTAACACCAACCTAGGGAATACTGTAAGACTTCGTCTTTACAAAAAGATAAAATACTAGCTGGGCACAGTGGCTCAAGCCTGTAATCCCAGCATTGTGGGAGACTGAGGCAGGAGGATTCCTTGAGCCCAGGAGTTTAAGACCAACCTAGGCAACATACGAAGATCTCATCTCTACAAAAAGATAAAATAATAGTTGGGCGTGGTGGCTCAAGTCTATAATCCTAACACTTTGGGAGACTGAGACTAGAGGACTGCCTTTAGCCATGGGTCGAGACCAGCTTGGGCACCATGGTGAGACCTTGTCTCTACAATAAATCAAAAAAATTAGCCAGGCATGGTAGCATGCCTGTAGTTCCAGCTACTTGGAAGGCTGAGGCGGAAGGATCGCCGGAGTCCAGCAGGTCAACACTGGGGTGGCCGGGAGCTGCCACTGCACTCCAGCCTAGGTAATGGAGTGAGACTCCAACTCAAGAAAAAAAAGATAAAATAATAATAATAACTTTTTTTTTTGAGTTGGAGTCTCGCTCTGTCGCCCAGACTGTAGTGCAGTGGCCGCTCCCGGCCCCCGCTGCCTCGACCTGCTGGGCTCCGGCGATCCTTCCACCTCAGCCTTCCTCACACTACCACGCCTGGCTAATTTTTTTGATTTTATTGTAGAGATGAGGTCTCGCTGCCCAGGCGGGTCTCGGACTCGCGGGCTCAGGCAATCCACTCACCTCAGCCTCCAAAGCGCGGGATCACAGGCCGAGCCCAGCTAATAACTATTATTATTATTATTTTGAGTTGAAATCTCACTGATGTGTTGTAGAGACAAGGTCTCACCAAGTTGCCCAGTCTGGTCTCGAACCCCTGGTCTCAGTCAATCCTCTCGCCTCCACCTCCCAAAGTGCTAAAATTACAGGCATGAGCCACCATGTCCAGCTCAAAGTATCATTAAAAAAATTAGCTGTGCCTGGTGGCCTGGGCCTGTAGTTCCAGCTACTCGAGAGTCTGAGGCAGGAGGATTGCCCTGAGCCCAGGAGGTGAAGGCTGTGGTGAGCTGTAATTGTGCCACTGCACTCCAGCCTAAGCAAGTAAGACCCTGACTAAAAAAAAAAAAAATTGGTTGCCTGAGCCCGCGGGTTCAAGGCCTACCTGGGCAACTTGGCGAGATCTCCTCTCTACAATAAATAAAAAAATTAACCAGGCGTGGTAGCGCGTGCCTGTAATTCCAGCTACTCGGAAGGCTGAGGCGGAAGGATCGCCGGAGCCCAGCAGGTTGAGGCT
>NW_007249755.1:871010-882980 GCF_000164805.1 Carlito syrichta | reverse complement strand
CAAAAAAAAAAAAAAAAAAAAAAATTGGGATAGTAATAGTTTTTCCCTCCAAGACACTGCTGAGGAGTAAATGTTGGGTGCATGATAAGCACTATATTAGTGTTTGTTCCATGAAGAACATAATCCTGTAAACATTTGCTGGGGACACAGAAAAAGATGAACACAGCTGCCTCGGGGAAAGGGACCGAGTAAGCAGGTGGGGCTGAGCCTGGAAATCTCTTAGGAAATGGTGCTTACAGTGAAGTCTAAATTTCTGGGAACAAATAGAGAAACTGAGGCCTGGGGAGGGGCAGGGAGTTGTTTGAGGTCTTATAGTTGGAGAATACTAACAAGCGCTCAAGCTTAAGGAGCCCCATCGATGTTCCAGACATGGGGCTTGTTTTATTGTTTTGTCATTGTCCCTAACTTACCCGTGAAAAACTCGGCACAGAGAGGTTAGTAACTTACTGGAGGTCACACTACTAGGAAATGGTAGAGTCCGACTGAACCCCAGGACACCTGGCTAGGCAAACAGCAGAGCAGGCTGATGGTTAACTGTCATACACTGAGGGCACACACCCTAATACTGCAAGATGCACTGTCTTCTTCATCTTCACCTACCAGATGAAGGAGGTACCGCTAGGGTCCCCACTTCACAGATGAGGGATCGGAGGCCCAGACAGTTGTGTGAGTTGTCCAAGATCTCACAACTAGGCAGTGACAGAGCTGGGGTTTCTCAACATGAGGTTATCCTGCCGCCCCAGACCTCTTAATTCCCAGCTGGTTTTCCCTGGCCTGGCTGGAGCCTGTGTTCCCCATCAACCCGTCTCGGCTGTGCATGCAGACAATGTGGAAGTCCTTCGGCCACATTCTGGACAAATGGGCACTATGAAAAGAGTCCTTCTGCCAAGCGGCTAGAACCAAGTGGACACCGTCCCTCCGGCTGGACCCCGAAATCCAGGATTCTCTGGAAAGACTGGACTCCACTGGACTGAGAACACACTGCAGTCAGTGCTCAGCTCTGCCAGGCCCTCCACACACATCATGTGAAGATTAAACTTCTCAAGAATCCCAGAAGGTTCCGGTCTTACCACATTCTGCAAGAGGCTGGACAGTACAGTGATAAGAGCACTGACTCTGAGTCAGGCCTCCTGGTTCCAACTCCAGCCCTGCCACTGGCTCTGCCCAAGGCTCTGTCCTAGCTGCAGCCTAGGGCAACACTTAACCTTTCTGGGTCTCAGTTTCCTCATCACTAGGATGAGGACAAGACTTGCACCTACACCTCTTGAGGTGGATAACGGACACGTGGCGCCCTTGGAACAAGTACGCAGCACATAATAGACACTGTGAGACTGTCACTTTACGGAAAACGAAGCTCAAAGAAGTTGTGTGACGCGATCCATCTCGCACAAGAACCCCGTGGAAGAGCCGGCACTTCAACTCAGGTCTGTCCAACTCAAAACAGCCTTCTCACCACCTACTCAGGACATCGAGCTCCCTGACGGATTGGTAGGACGTTTAGGTTGAAGGGAGGTGGACATTGAGGAAACAGCATTTGCACAGGTTGCATAGAAACTACCAGTAGTTCCAGGGTCAGCACCTCACCCCACAGCACCAGCACCCGGCTGGACCCACCCAGGCAATTCAGGTCATTCGACAAGCATTTCCTGAGCACCTACTATGTGCCACGTCAGGGACTAGGGACTAGGGATTGAGAAAAGGAAGAGAAATCACAGTCCAGTGAGGATGTGTACAGATGTGCAAATATCACTATGATGCAGGAAGATAAGGATTCTCTGGTGCTGTGGATGGGAGCAGAGTCAGTTCTCCCTGAGGAGAAGTTGAGGAAGGTTCCATGGAGGACCCAGTATTTGAACTTGCCCTTCAAGAGCTGAGCAAGTGCAAAATAGGAAAAGTGAGTCCACCTCAAGGCCAAGCAGGAGCACGTGCAGAGTCACAGGGCACATAGGGCATCGGGGAGTGGTGAGCTTGACGTGACCAGGCACAAGGTACATGGGCAGTTCAAGGTCAGAGAGGGAGGGCCTCTGTGTTTGACCAGAACTGTTGGTTGCAAGAGACAGAAAATTCAATTCCAAGAGGCTTAGAGGGAAAGAAAACTTATTGACTCAAGAAACTGAATATTTCATTTACTGCTTCAGGTACAGCTGAATCTAGGGGCTCAACTGATGCCTTTGGCCAGGGAGGATGGCTCACGCCTGCAATCCCAGCACTTTGAGAGGTCGAAGCGGGAGGGTTGCTTGAGTCCAGAAGTTGGAGAGCAGCCTGGGTAACATAGTGAGACCTCCTCTCTACAAAAAAATTAAAAAATTAGTCGGGTATGGTGATATGAGGCTGAGGCAGAAGGATCACTTGAGCCCAGGAGGTCGAGGCTGCAGTGAGCTATGATTGTGCCACTGCCCTTTAGCCTGGGTGACAGAATGAGACCCCAACTCAAAAAACAAACAAAAAAACAAATGACACTTTCAAGACTTGGCCTTGCCACCAATCTGGTTCTCTCTCCTGGTTTCACTCGGGAGCAGGCCCGTTCCAGATGAAGGCACCTCCAGGCTACCCTATTTCCAGCTCCAAGCCCAGGGGAGAGGGACATTCCTTTCTCCAAATAGACACACCCTGGGCTCGAATCTCATTGGGCTACTTAGGTCATGTGACTGAACTTAAAGCAATCACTGAATGGAGGCGGTGGGAGTGGAAAGATCTGACTGGCCAGGTTAGGGCCACTTGCCTAAGTCTCGGCCTGATCCCCACTCAAATCACATGGGCTGGGGGTGGGTGCTGCGGTGGTTTCCCAGGAATAAAGAAATCTGGCGCTCAGAAGGAAAAGGAAAGTCTGCTGGGTGAGCAAGATGATGGTCTGGAGCCTAAGGTCACGGCCTTTTAGGGAGTGTGGTGCCAGGGAGGGATTTGATTTGGGGGTGGAGCAGCTTGAGTTAGATTTGGGCTTTGCAAGTGGAGTAGGGGGAGGAGTGGGGGTGAAGATACCTATAGATGCAATCGCTTGGAGACACCCTGGCGGCCTGGCCGGGCGGAAGGCTGGCGAGGAGGGGGATGCCAAAGATGCCTGGCTGGGACGCCCCAGTTGCTACTGGAAGGGCTGCTTCAAGGACCAAGACCACGTCACCCCTGGCTGTGGGCCTACAGATGCCAGCAAGAGTGTGGGCTGAGGGCCCAGCCTCCCTGCCCACACACCCCATGACTAACTCTCGCCCTCCGTCTGCTCCCACACTTCCCGCATGGGCCCAGAGAATCTGATCTCCCGGGGCTCGATCGTGGGGAGGTCACCTCGTCACCAGGTGGTGGCAGTGGTGGGGGCTGGACACCCTCATCTCTCCCAGCCTTCGCAGCCCTTTTCTCCACTTCTGAGCGCCCACCCCATCCCCCTGGGGCCTGGAACATCACCCGTGGGCTCCAGGCTGGCCACTCCTCTCTCGCTGGTGAATGGAGCCATTGTAAGATCAGCCTGGGAGCTGGCAGGCGATGGCCCGCGCACACGTGGCTCTAAGGCCCCGAATATTGCCATGTCGGGCTCTGGGTGCTTGGGATTGCCAGGAGATGATTCCACCTGCCTCTGAGTCAGACTTACCCCAGGGAGCCTTCGGAACTTGAGGGTAGAAAGGAATGGCCAGCAGGGCCCTGGCCCCTGGCTTTCACCCGACAGTATGCTGTGATGGATAGAGAGGCCAGATCTCTGTTTCCAGCAGCCCTGCGACCCTGCAGGCCCTTGAGGGGAGAGGCAGGACACTGTGGCTATGCAGGAAGGGTTATGAGGTTTGGGAGTGGGTGGTAAGAATGGGGGGAGCTCGGGACTTGCTGTTTCACCACAGACTGCCAGAGCCCTCCAGACTGAGCCTGGGGTGATAGTGTCACAATACCTAGTTACTGTCTACTGAAGGCTTACTAAGTGCTTGGGTGCTGTGCCAAGAGCTTTATATTCCTCATCTCATTTAGTCCCTATAACATCCATATAAGGCTGGTATTATCATTATCCCCAGGGCTGTCGTGTACAGTTGCCCAGGGACCCAACCAAGGGTGTGTGAAAGCTAAAATTCACCCCCTGCTCTACTCACCAATCATGTTCCTGTGGGCTTGTGTCTATAAGAAAGTCCTGTTTTCCTTATGTTACAGCTAAAGGAAGTTAGGCTCTGAAGAGAAGGCATTGCTTTTCCAAGTCCTCACAACAATTTTTTTTTTTTTTTTGAGTTGGAGTCTCAACTCTGTCGCTCAGGCTGGAGTGCAGTGACATGCTCATGGCCACCACAGCCTCAACCTGCTGGAATCAGGTGATCCTTCCACTTCAGTCTTCCAAGTAGGTGAAACTATAGGCACGCACCACAACACCCAGCTAATTTTTTGATTGATCGTAGAGATGAGGTCTCACCAAGTTGCCGAGGCTGGTCTCGAATCCCTGGGCTCAGGCAATCCTCTCATCTCAGCCTCCCAAAGTGTTGGGATTATGGGCATGAGCCACTGCGCCCAGCCCCTCGCAACTATAAAGTGTCAGATCTGGGATTCAAACTCAGATCTGCTGACTCCAAAAACCTCTCGATAAACCACTGTACCCTCTATGTTCAGGCTTGTCTGCTCACACGCATCTCTGCTCTTCCTTCCTCAGCACCCAGTTGCTCATAGATGGCAACGTGGTATGAAGCAGAAGCCAGGGCCGGGGGGCAGAAGACCCGGGTTGCAGACCTGGCTCCACCTCTTAGTCCACACCTCCTCTTCACATCTCAGCCTCCTCATCTGCAAAGTGGGGATTTCCATTAGAGTTCTTTAGAAGCAGGCAGGTGGAACCACCTTTGGCGTGCTGACACCCCAGAGGAGGGGGCAGGGCTGCCCACGCAAAGGAGCTAGACTAGGCCAGAAACCCCATTCCAGGGTTGCAGCAGGGGGCCCGGCACAGCGCCTTTGGGTCAGCCCCTGTGGGATTCCCATGTCCACGTCAGGGAGCTCCAGGGATGGTCCAAGCAAGGGGTCCGGGGTGGGAGCAGCCACTGACACATGGTGTGTGTGTCTCTGTCCCTCTTGGCCCAGGGAGGAGCAGTATGACAGGGCCAGCTTCTGGTCCTGACTTGCCACTGACTGGTCACATGTCCTAGGGCAAGTCACTTCTCCTTCTGGACCAGAGCTTATCTACAGAAGGAAGGTGACTGCCTCTAAGGCCAGCTCTTAGCCCATGAGGGAGTTAGTAACTCACTCCAGGGAATCTGGGATATTAAAAGACATTCCTGGGAGTGGCCGTTCAACCAGAAGAATGAATCACAAATGGTGGAATTTCAGGCATCCATAAGACGATACTGGGTGGAGTTTTGCATGGTCCACCAAGAGGAAAAGCACCCACTGCCCCAAGGAGGCCGAGCAGGGAGAGGGGCAGCCTGGCAGTGTCCCAGCCTCACAGCCCAGAACCTCTGCCGTGAGAGGGCTGCAGAGATCCCACTCAGGGGCAAGAGGCTGGCCACGCTCCAGAGCTCATTATCTGGAGGGCTTCCAGGAAGAGGAAGTATAGCTGGCCAACAGGAGGCAGGAGCCTCTGGACCACTCATGTCCCCGTGCCTTTGCTGAAGGGACACACAAAGTTGTGACAGCAGACAGAGGCACTGCACAAAGAGGATATCAGTTGTCCCCTCTGGGCCTCAGTTTCCACCTTTGTCACATGGGGATAAGATCACTGTTGTGCCAACCTCATGGGCCTTTCTGAGGATCAAGTGGGACAAGACATCTGAAAGAAAACACGAGGGCACTTAGGGCCCAGGTGCTGAATAAAGACTAGAATGTAGCCGGGCTCGGTGACTCAAGACTATAATCCCGCGCCTTTGGGAGGCTGAGGTGAGTGGATTGACTGAGACCGCAGGTTCGAGACCCGCCTGGGCAGTGAGACCTCATCTCTACAATAAATCAAAAAATCAGCCGGGCGTGGTAGCGCATGCCTGTAATTCCAGTTACTGGAAGGCTGAGGCGGAAGGATCACCGGAGCCCAGCAGGTCGAGGCTGCGGTGGCCGGAACTGGCCACTGCACTCCAGTCTGGGCGACAGAGTGAGACTCCAACTCAAAAAAAAAAAAAAAGACTAGAATGTTAGCCAGGTGCGTAGCCAGCCTCTTGCCCCTGAGTGGGATCTCTGCAGCTGGCTGAAGGTGCGGTGCGGTGACTGAAGTCTGTTTTCCCAGGGCTTTTTTTCCTTTTGTTTTTGAGTCGGAGTCTCACTCTGTCACCCAGACTGGAGTCCAGTGGCACGCTCACAGCCACCGCAGATCTCGACCTGCTGAGCTCCGGCTAATTCTTCTGCCTCAGCCTTCCAAGTTGCTGGAACTACAGGTGCGTGCCCCCATGCCTGGCTAACTTTTTGATTCATTGTAGAGATGAAGTCTCACATGTTGCCCAGGCTGGCCTCAAATCCATGGGTTCAGGCAGTCCTCTCACCTTAGCCTCCCAAAGTGCTGGGACTACAGGCATGAGCCACTGCGCCCAGTAAGTCCCAGAACTTTGGGAGGCAGAAGCAAGAGGATGGCCTGAGCCCAGTGGTTTGAGATCAGCCTGGGCAACTTGGAGAGAAGGCGTCTCTACAGTCAATCAAAAAATTAGCTGGGTGTGGTGGTATGCGCCGGTGGTTCTAGCTACTCGGAAGGCTGAGGTGAAAGGATCGCCTGAGCCCACCAGGTCAAGGCTACGGTAAGCCATGGTCACGCCACTGCTCTCCAGCCTGGGCGACAGAGTGAAATTCTGATTAAAAGAAAAAAAGAGGTACTTATGTTCCAAGCATGCTCTGAAAAAAAAATTTTTTTAGAGATGAAGTCTTGGCTGGAGTACAGTGGTGCGAGCTTAGCTCACGGCAGTCTTGAACTTCTGTGCTCAGAGGATCTTCCTGCCTCAGCCTCCTGGGTAGCTGGGACTGCAGGTGTGCACCACCACACGTAGAGCTCTGAATTTTTGTGGTATGCACACTTTTTTTTTTTTTTTTTTTGAGTTGGAGTCTCACTCTGTCGCCCAGACTGGAGTGCAGTGGCCGCTCCCGGCCACCGCAGCCTCGATCCTTTCGCCTCAGTCTTCCAAGTAGCTGGAACTACAGGCGCGTGCTACCATGCTCGGCTAATTTTTGATTTATTATAGAGATGAGGTCTCGCCAAGTTGCCCAGGCGGGTCTCGAACTCGTGGGTCAGGTAATCCACTCACCTCAGCCTCCCAAAGGCGCGGGATTACAGGCTGAGCCACCGAGCCCTGCTGGTACTGTTATTATCATCCCCATTTTAGAGATAAAAAACTGAAATTAAGTCACCTGCCTAAGGTCATGCAGCTAGTAAGAAGTAGAGCTGGACTTTGAACCCAGACAGTCAGGCTCTAGGTCTGTGCTCTCAAGCATAACTGTACTGGCTAAGTGAATGCAGGAGTGAAGGTATGAATGAATGAGCTTCAGGACTCAGACTCCTCAAACCTTTGTTTTGGGAACACGGGCTGAAGTTTCCAGCAAGAATTTCTCCTTTTTTATAAATCCATCAGCAGATCCTGGCATTTATAGAAGACATTTTGCAAATGCTACAGCATGTCCAAATTGGTTTCCCATCTTCCTCCAGGCCTGTTCCTTCTCTTCCTCGCCTCCCAGTTTCAGCTCCTGCTGTCGCTGAGGACAATTGCCCAAGGCAAACATTTCCAGGTCACTGCTGACACTTTTCTCTCTCTGACCTGGAAAGTGTCTGGACCACCTCCTCAAGGTCACAGCAGAAAATCTATACAACACCAAGGTCATCCAGATGTTGGCCTCTGTCATCTTCCAAGTGTGACAGCTTGCTGACACACCCTGTGCTTGAAGACTTCAGGAAAAATTGGTTCTTGCTGGGCGAGTGGCTCACACCTGTAATCTGAGCAATTTGGAAGGCGGAGGTGAGAGGATCACTGGAGCCCAGGGGTTCAAGACCAGCCTGGGCAACTTGGCAAGGCCTCGTCTCTACAATAAATCAAGAAAATTTGCCGGGCATGGTGGTGCATGCTTGTGGTACCAGCTACCTGGAAGGCTGAAGCAGAAGGATCGTCTGAGTGGGAGTCTTACTCTGTCACCCAGGCTGGAGTGAGTGGCACGCTCACAGCCCGAAGCCTCGACCTGCTGAACTCAGGTGATCCTTCTGCCTCAGTCTTCCAAGTAGCTGAAACTACAGGCACGGGCCACCATGCCCAACAAATTTTTCTTGATTTATTGTAGAGATGTGGTCTCACCACATCTTGCCCAGGCTGATCTTGAACCCCTGAGCTCAGGCAATCTTCTCACCTCGGTCTCTCAAAGTGCTGGAATTATAGGCATGAGCCACCACCTCTGACCAAGACTCCATCTCCTAAAAAAAAAAAACCCAGCCAGGCTCAGTGGCTCAGCCTGTAATCCCGGCGCTTTGGGAGGCTGAGGTGCGTGGATTGTCTGAGCCCGCGGGTTTGAGATCCGCCTGGGCAACTTGGGGAGACCTCATCTCTACAATAAATCAAAAATTAGCTGGGTGTGGTAGTTCCAGCTACTTGGAAGGCAGAGGTGGAAGGATCGCCAGAGCCCAGCAGGTCGAGGCTGCGGTGGCCGGGAGCGGCCACTGCACTCCAGTCTGGGTGACAGAGTGAGACTCCAACTCAAAAAAAAATCCAGGATTTGTTAATAAGGAAGAAGAGGTTGGCCTCAGGGAGAAGAGCCTTGCTTGCAGTGTCCAGCTGGTCTGAGGCAGAGCCGAGCCCTAAGACAAGCCTTGCCTGTTATCCCTTCTGAGATCATTATTACTCCAGACCCATCACATCAGTGCATCTGTGTGCAATAATGTAGAACACTTTATGTGTCAGCCACACATCGTCCTGTCACCTGTGAGGTCAGACCTATCATCTCCATCTTACAGAGGGAAACACAGAGGCACACAAGAATAAGAAGTTTGCCCGAGGTCAAGCAGCCAGAAAATGGGGGTGCTGACATTTGAACCCTACATCATATTCCTGGATCCCATCTCGCCAGGAGGTCAAGGGGAGAGGTCACACAGGAGGTCCAGGGAAGCCAGAGGGCGGGTGGGGCAGGCTCCAGGCCAGGCAGGGAGAACGGAGCTGCACCAGGCGTAGGCCAGCTGTTTGGAGGCCCAGTGGCCAGGAATGGGTGGGGGCCAGGCCAGCTGGTAGGCCCAGCTGAACCTGCAACATGAGCCTGGAGCCATCACCGCCCACCCACCTCGCCTCTCGGGTTCCAAGTCTCATGCCCAGCCCCCTCCAGGAGCCTGTTGTTCAGATTCAGGTATGATGGGCAACAAGGGCTCACAGGACAGCTCAGCCAACCACACACGCTTACAGCCAGAAGCATCTCAAGGAGTTGTCAGTCCAACACCCCATTTTCCAGACAAGGAAAGCGAGGCCAGTTGTGCATCAAGCATTGTTTGTTTCGTCTATCTTTTTTTTTTTTTTTGAATTGGAGTCTCACTCTGGTGGCACACTCATGGCCACCGCAGCCTCAACCTGCTGGGCTCAGGTGATCTTTCCAAGTAGCTGGAACTACAGGCACGTGCCACCATGCCAGGATGATTTTTTTATTTATTGTAGAGACGAGTCTCACCAAGTTGCCCAGGCTGGTCTCAAACCCCTGACTGCCCCTGGGCTCAGACAATCCTCTCACCTCTGCCTCCCAAAGTGTTGGGATTACAGGCATGAGCCACTGCACCCAGCAGGTGTTTTGTCTGTCTTTTCACTGTCTCATTCCGTTGCCTAGAACAATGCCTGGCACACGGTAGGCACCCAATAAATAGCTGTAGCATGACTGACTGACTCATGGGATGAACATGGTTTTTCCGAGGCACTTGGCATTGCACAGCTGTGCAAAGGCTAATGAGAACAGAGCCTCTTCTCCGTCTAATGTCAAGTGGGGCCATGGGGGTCAGAGAAAAGTGGCTGTCCACAGTCAAGGGCAAACCCTCCCAAGGAAAAGAGGCTCTCACAGGCACACGACATTTAATCCATTTTCCCCAACTGACACACACACCCCTCACTTGAGTTACAAGGACAGAATCCACACGGCCAGCTCAGGCTTAAGCAGGGTGGGGGACTTTACTGGCAGGATCCTCGTGCAACCCAAGGGCAGGAAGCTCAGCCGCAGCTCCCAAAGGGACCAGACCCTCAGAAAATCACAAGTGGCATGGCCCACCAGCATCCCCTCCCTCTGGTCTGCACACCACTTCCTTCTCTTCCTCCCTGCTCAGAGCCTTCTCGGGACTCCTGGCTGCCTCGGACCAGCTCTATGGGTCCTTCCCCACACCCTACAGAGGCCGAGTGTCTAGGTCCCAATCACAGACTCCCAGAAGAGTGACGGCCAGGGGCCTTGTGAGCTCTCCGGGTCGAGGGCCACCGCTCGCCACCCAGGACTGGGGGCGGGCTCAGAGAGGGTGTGGAGGGGGCGGAGCCGGGCCTGGTCTGATTCGGTCCCAACCCTGTGCTCCCAGGATGGTGCTCTTACCACCCACGAGCACGACGTCACCCCTCGTCCCTTGTTACTCATGGTTGTCTGAGGGCTCTGAAGTCATCCCTTCCCCTTTGCACTCGCCACTGCTTGTCTGCTCAAGCCTGTGGCTGCCACAGTCATGCAAGCTCCAGTCCACGAAACCCAACCACTCCCCGTGTCGCTCTTTGGGGGCTCTCAACAAGTGTTACACCTTGTAAACCGAAATCCCATCAAAGAGAGGATCTGATTGGCTCTCCCACTCACCGACTTGTCAGGGCGGCCTCCGGTTGGCCAGAACAGTCACACCCGCCCGCCCACTGGCTGTCGGCCAACCTATAGGACGGCTTTCTGAGACCCAGACCCACCCATCCCCGCGCAGCCGTGGTCAGGCCATCCTGGGTTTTGGGCTTCGCGGGCTTAGCCTTTGCTTACCCTGGTTTTCCTCTGGGCCCGTGCCAGTTTCTGGTACTCCTGTCCCCACCCCCGATTCTTTGTTCATTGTTGACTGAGGCTTATTCTTCCCCTTCCTCTGGTTTCCCCGCCTTTTTCCGGCTTGCTCATTTTGGATCCATCTCTAATTTCAAGCGATGGCACCTATATTGCTTTGGGCACGTCCCCTCCCCTCATGGGCTTCCGTTTCCCCACGTGTGAGTTCGGGGCTACTGATCCCTCCTCACAGGGTTATGGAAGGAGTCGATGTAGTGTGAACTCCTGCCTCAGAGCAAGCACTAAGCAGACGTCAGTGTCTATCTTGTTTGGCTTCAGCCCTTACTTAAAGCTGAAGAGGCCTACTTGAAGACCCCAGAGGCAGAGCAAGACTAGGAGGGAAGAGCGTGAGTTCGAGGCTCCGCTCGGCATCCAATTTGCTGTGTGACCTTGAGTAAGTCCCTTTCACTCCCCGGGACTCAGTTTCCGCATCTGTCAAACAAGGATTGGACGAGAGGAGCATTGCTCAAATTGAAAAACAGGGGTTCGGTCAGGCGCGGTGGCTCACGCCTATAATCCTAGCACTTTGGGAAGCCCAGGCGAAAGGATTGCCTGAGCCCACGGGTTCAGAACCAGCCTGGGGAACTTGGTGAGACCTCATCTCTACAGTAAATCAAAAACTTAGCTGGGCATAGAGGCGCGTGCCTGTAGTTCCAGCTACTTGGAAGGTGGAGGAGGAAGGGTGGCCTGAGCCCAGCAGGTCGAGGCTGCGGTGGGCCGTTAGTGTGCCGTTGCACTCCAGCCTGGGTGACAGAGTGAGACTCCAACTCAAAAAAAAAAACAACCAAACAAACCAAAAAACAGGGGTTCATAGCACACCGCAAAAAGAGAGGGACAAGAGAGAAATAATATCTTTGGCCAAACCCTTTGGGAAAAACCACCTAACACCTCTTAGGAAATTAAAAGAGTGAGACTGTGCTGTTCAATATGGTAGTCACTAGCCACATGTGGCTATTAAAATTAAAATTGAGCCGGGCTCGGTGGCTTAGCCTGTAATCCCACGCTTTGGGAGGCTGAGGTGAGTGGATTGCCTGAGCCCGCGGGTTCGAGACTCAC
>NW_007249755.1:867536-870491 GCF_000164805.1 Carlito syrichta | reverse complement strand
CTTCCAAGTAGCTGGAACTACAGGCGCGCGCTACCATGCCCAGCTAATTTTTTATTTATTGTAGAGATGAGGTGTCGCCAAGTTGCCCAGACGGGTCTCGAACCTGCAGACTCAGGCAATCCACTCATCTCAGCCTCCCCAAGCGGGGGATTATAGGCTGAGCCACCGAGGCCGGCTCACAATTTTTTTTTTTGATCAGAGTCTCACTCTGACACCCAGGCTGGCATGCAGTGGCATGCTCACAGTCCCCGCAGCCTCAACCTGCTGGGTTCAGGCGATCCTTCCACCTCAGCCTTCAAGTAGCTGGAATTACAGGCACGTGCCACCACGCCCGACTAACTGTTTGATTTATTGTAGAGATGAGGTCTCCCCAAGTTGCCCAGGCTGGTCTCAAACCCCTGAGTTCAGGGAATCCTCTCACCTCAGCCTCCCAAAGTGCTGGGATTACAGGCTTAAGCCACGGCGCCTGGTCAGTTACAAATTTTTTAAAAATGGAAACTCATGTGCATAGTGGCTCATGCCTGTAATTCCAACACTTTGGGAGGTGGAGGTAAGAGGCTTGCCTGGGCCCAGGAGTTCGACACCAGCCTCGGCAACTTGGTGAGACTTCGTCTCAACAATAAATCAAAAAATTAGCCAGGCGTGGTAGCGCACGCCTGTAGTTCCAGCTACTTGGAAGCCTGAAGAAGAAGGATCACCTGAGCCCAGCAGGTCAAGGCTGTGGTGGTCATGCGCATGCCACTGCACTCCAGCCTGGGCGACAAAGTGAGATTAAAAAAAAACAACTCAGCAATTCTTCAGTCTCACTAGCTACATTTCAAGTGCTCAGTATACATGTGATGTGACAAGTGGCTACAGTATCGCACAGGACAGATAAGAGCATGCCCTTTATCACAGAAAGTACTACTGAATGGTGCTGCAATTAGAGAAGGCCTGCTTCACTTTATTATTTATTTATTTTTTGAGTTGGAGTTCTCACTCTGTCGCCCAGGCTGGAGTGCAGAGTCATACTCATGGCAACCACAGTCTCGACCTACTGGGTTCAGGCGATCTTTCTACCTCAGTCTTCCAAGTAGCTGGAACTACCGGTGTGCGCCACCACACCTAGCTAGTTTATTTATTTTACTTTAGAGACAAGGTCTCGCCAGGTTGCCCAGGCTGGTCTCGAATTCCTGGGCTCAGGCAATCCTCTTGTCTCTTCCTCCCAAAGTGCTGGGATTACAGGTGTGAGCTACCACGTCCGGCTGGCCTGCTTCACTTTAATCCAACATTTCACTAACACTTTCAACCACATATTACCTTTACAGAACTTCCAGGACCAACATGAGAAATAATACTGGGCGCAGTGGCTCAAGCCTGTAAACCCAGCACTTTGGGAGGCCAAGGCAAGAGGACTTCCTGAGCACAGGAGTTCGAGACCAGCCTGGGCAACTTGGTGAGACCTCATCTCTACAATAAATCAAAAAACCAGCCGGGCATGGTAGTGAACACCTGTAGTTTCAGCTACTTGGAAGGCTGAGGTGGAAGGATTGCCTGAGCCCAGCAGGTGGAGGCTGCGATGGCCATGAGCGTGCCACTGCACTCCAGCTGGGTAACAGAGTAAGACTTGGACTCAAATTAAATAACTAAATTATACTGGCCAAGCACGGTGGCTCATATGGCCATGTTTTAGAACTGCTGCATCTCCCAATCTCTCTGGGGACTTCAGGGGAGATGGGTCATTTCTCCCGGCCATCCCAATGGTAGAGCATAGCCTTTTATTTGTTCAATTTTGTTCAAGGCCATGTGCCAAGATGTATGTAATTCCAGCATTTTGCGAGGCCGAGACCATGTGAGCCCAGGAGTTCAAGACCAACCTTGGCAACATAGCAAGATCTTGTCTCTATGCAAATTTTTTTT
Source organism: Carlito syrichta (assembly GCF_000164805.1). Lineage (NCBI taxonomy): Eukaryota > Metazoa > Chordata > Mammalia > Primates > Tarsiidae > Carlito > Carlito syrichta. Next base: position 868,592 of record NW_007249755.1, on the reverse strand, counting down.
TAAAGTAGCCAGGTACGGTGGCACATGTCTGTAGTCCCAGCTACTTGGGAGGCTTAAGTGGAAGGATAGCCTGAGCCCAGGAGGTAGAGGCTGCAGTGAGCTGTGATCATGCCACTGCACTCCACCCTGGGCAACAGAGTGAGACCCCCAACTAAAAAAGACAAAAACAAACAAACAAACAAAGTTTATCAAATTGTACATGCTCAATACATCAGTTTACTGAAATCAGTTTTACCCCAGTGAAGCTGTAAAAACACAAAAAGCAAAAGTCAGTTGTATGAAATCCCAGCATATACAAACTGAAAGCTCAGAACGGAGCAGCTCTGGGTGACAGGTGAGGGCCGAAGTACGAGCTCATGCCCTTGGCTACCCCCCACCCGCCACAAGAATAATCTGCAGCACACTTGGCCTCTAGCAAGCACATTTTGAAAAATCACAGATGCTTGTGAGGGAGCCTTGCCTGAAGCCATCCAGATCGGCTGGAGCGGAGCCAGGAGCAGAAGCCAAGTCTTCCCTGTGTAGCCAGAACTCTTCCCAACAGGCCCTGGTGATGGTGGGGGCGGGGGGTGGGGCATTCATCAAGGGCCTCAAGGATGGCCTGTGCAGTCAGTGACCGGCTCAGAGTCTCTGCTCTGTGCTGAACCCTAGGCTAGGCTCTGAGGGGAGCACGGGGTAAGCAGGGACGTGTCACTTCTCCTCAGGGGCTCTCAGTCTAATTGGGAATAAGAAAGAAGGAAGTCAGGAAGAATCCAAAAGACAGAGATACCACAGATGACTTGAGTGGGAAGCAAACCCCGGAGCTGGAGCACTGTTGCCCCCCAGCAGAGAGGGCAGTACGTGCAGGGTAAGCTATTTCTCCAGCAGCACAAGGAATGGGAAGCATCACTTCGGGGCAGGTGAGGCAGGTGGCTCTTATTTTTTATTTTTTTTTTCTTTCTTTGAGTTGGAGTCTCACTCTGTCGCCCAGACTGGAGTGCAGTGGCTGCTCCCGGCCACCGCAGCTTCGACCTGCTGGGCTCCGGCGATCCTTCTGCCTCAGCCTTCCAAGTAGCTGGA
>NW_007249755.1:861818-867237 GCF_000164805.1 Carlito syrichta | reverse complement strand
CCCAAGGCGCAGGATTACAGGCTGAGCCACCGAACTCGGCATGGCTCTTATTTAAACCCAGAATGAGACTTGAGCACCAGAACCACAGCATGTCAACGCCCTTGAGTTAATGTTTCTTATCCATGGCGGAGAAGGAACAAAGTCAGAACAAGAGCCTGGGCCTCCTGCCTCCAAATTCCAGTCTCAGCCAGGCGTGGTGGCTCACACCTGTAATCTCAGCACTTGGGAGGCCGAGGGGAGAGGATTGCCTGAGTCCAGAGGTTTGAGACCAGCCTGGGCAAATTGGTGAGACCTCGTCTCTACAACAAATCAAAAAATTAGCCGGGCAGGGTAGCACATGTCCATGGTTCTAGCTGTTCAGATGGCTGAGGCAGAAGGATCACCGGAGCCCAGCAGGTTTAGGCTGTGGTGGTCGTAAGCAGCGTGCCCCTGCACTCCAGCCTGGGTGACAGAGATGCTGATGCAAACAAACAAACAAAAACCCCAAAAACAAAACTTCAGTCTCTCTCCCAAGCCACCCCTCAGTAGCGTTAGCCAGCTGGTCCTCACGCTGCTGGAGCCTGGTGTTCCCTGTGGGGCAGCTTGGAAGAGAGATGACCTTCCCATCCAGACCTCTCTCCAGCTGATGCTGGCTCAGGGAATGACAGACCTCCCTCCACTGAGCCTTCTGGAATGCTTGGAACTCAGTGATGAAAGTCCAGAAGTTTCTCCTCCCCAGCGGCTCTGGCATGGAGGGAAAGTTCTAGATAAGCACCCCAGGGCTTCGCCCTTTCCTCCTCCCCACCTCCTCCTTTCCTGGGAACTTTATGAACACCAAGGACGGAAACAGTCATTCTTGGGCAGGGACACTTGACCCTCCCGATCAGCCTGACTGCTTCCTGCCCAGCTCCTGCTCTGGGCTTGTCCTCTCCTTGAGCGCAGAGTGAGCTCAAAAGAAAAACAACGACCTGCAGGGCTCGGTGGCTCAGCCTCTAATCCCGTGCTTTGGGAGGCCGAGGTGAGTGGATTGCCTGAGCCCCCGGGTTCGAGACCCACCTGGACAACTTGCGAGACCTCATATCTACAATAAATCAAAAAATTATCCGGGTGTGGTAGTGTGCGCCTGTAATTCCAGCTACTCGGAAGGCTGAGGTGGAAGGATCGCCGGAGCCCAGCATGTTGAGGCTGCGGTGGCCGGGAGCGGCCACTGCGCTCCAGTCTGGGCAACAGAGTGAGACTCCAACTCAAAAAAAAGAGAGAAAAACAAAAAAAGAAAAACAATGAACTTTTACATGTAGGTGACTCTTGGCAATCATGGGATGTTCACATATATGCTCTCATTCACAGTGTTTTTCCAGGCCAGCCATGGTGGTTCACGCCTGTAATCCCAGCACTTTTTGAGGCTCAGGTGGGAGGATCCTTTGAAACCAGGAGCCTGAGACCAGCCTGGGCAAGAGTGACACCCCAAATAAAACAACAACAACAAAAATCAGCAGAATGTTTTTTTCCCAAGCCTAACTATTTAGGTAGCAATTTTTTTTTTTTTTTTTTTGAGTTGGAGTCTCACTGTTTCGCCCAGACTGGAGTGCAGTGGCCGCTCCCAGCCACCGCAGCCTCGACCTGCTGGGCTCCGGTGATCCTTCTGCCTCAGCCTTCCAAATAGCTGGAACTACAGGGGCGCTACCACGCCCGGCTAATTTTTGATTTATTACAGAGATGATGTCTTGCCAAGTTGCCAAGGTGGGTCTTGAATCCACGGGCTCAGGCAATCCACTCACCTCGGCCTCCCAAAGCGCTGGGATTACAGGCTGAGCCACCGAGCCCTGCTGGCAATTGTTATCTCCATTTTACAGATAAGGAAATTGAGGGCTGCAAGAGATGAAGGCTTTACCCTGGCCATAGAACTCGCAAGTGTTCAGAATTTGTAGCTCGTTCAGGAACCATCTGTGGCCTCTTCACTTTCCCCGCCCCTCCCCTACCCCTCCCCTCCTGTTGATGCCTAGAGGGAGTGTCCTGAGATGAAAAAGGCCGATGAGCTCTGGGACATTCCAGCTGGGACATTCCAGCCCCAGGTGGGCCATTCCAGCCATGCTAGAGTCCCCCTCCTCTGCTCACTCACCCCTCTGGGCTTCAGTTTCCTTATCTGCTAAAGGGGGATAATTATAGTAACCACCTATTGGGGCTGACGTGAGGACAAAACGTCCTTGGAACACAGCAAGCAGAAAGCGCTCCATGAAGGACAGCTTCTGTCTACTGCAGGTGCTGACGGCGAGGCCGTGTCTGTTCCACAGTCCTTTGCAAAACCATGTGCTGCTGCTGAGCCTCTGTTTCCCCAGTGCCCTGCTCTGCGTCTTCACTGGCTGCTGGGAGATGGTGAGGCCAGGTGCGGTGGCTCTCACCTGTAATCCCAGCTCTTTGGGAGGCCAAGACAGGATAATTGCTTGAAACCAGCCTGGGCAATTCAGTGAGACCTCATCTCAACAACAAAAAAATCAAAAAATTAACTGGGCGTGGTGGTTCATACCTGTAGACCCAGCTACACAGCAGACTGAAGTGGAAAGATGGCCTGAGCCTGAGTCCAGGAGTTCAAGGTTGTCGTGAGCTGTGATCATGTCACTGCATTCCAGCCTGGGCAACAGTGAGACTCTGACTCCAGAAAAAAAAAAAAAAAGGAAGGCTTTTGAATTATACTCCCCTTGAGTGTGGACTGGACTTAGCAACTTGCTTCTAATGAATAGAAAAAGTGGAGGGCTGGGCATGGTTGTTCACACCTATAATCCCAGCACTTTGGGAGGCCTAGGTGAGAGGTTTACCCGAGTCCATGGATTCAAGACCAGCCTGGACAACTTGGCAAGACCTCATCTCTACAATAAATCCAAAAATTAGTTGAGCGTGGTGGTGCGTGCCTGTAATTCCAGCTACTGGGAAGGCTGAGGTGGAAGGATTACCTGAGCCCAGCAGGTTGAGGCTGCGGTGGCCAGGAGCATGCCACTGCCCTCCAGACTGGGCGATGGAGTGAGACTCCAACTCAAAAAAAAAAAAAAGTGGAAATGAGTGTGCAACTTCAGAGACTAGGTTGTAAAAGGCCCTGTGGTTTCTCTCTCTCTCTCTCTCTCACCCATACACACACACACACATACACACACTCATCACCACCACCACCATCATCATCCCTCTGGGAGAAGCCAGCTGCTATGGAGAGTCCACTTGGTGAGGCACTGAGGCCTCCCGCCAACTGCCACGCCACATGAGTGTGCCATCTTGGAAGTGGATCCTTCAGCCCCAGTCAAACCTTCAGATGACTGCATCCCTAACCAGCATCATCCCTAAAGTCATCAGACACTCTGAACCAGACCACCCATCTAGGCCTCTCCCAATTACCAATCCTCAACTGTGAAATAATAAGCCTTAGCCAGGCTTGGTGGCTCAGCCTGTAATTCCGCGCCTTTGGGAGGCTGAGGTGAGTGGATTGCCTGAGCCCGCGGGTTCGAGAGCCGCCTGGGCAGCGAGACCTCATCTCTACAATAAATCAAAAAATCCGCCGGGCGTGGTAGCGCATGCCTGTAATTCCGGCTACTGGGAAGGCTGAGGCGGAAGGATCACCGGAGCCCAGCAGGTCAAGGCTGTGGTGGCTGTGAGCGTGCCACCGCACTCCTGCCTGGGCGACAGAGTAAGACTCCAACTCAAAAAAAAAAGAATGCGCAGGGACACAGGTGGAAGATGGCATGAGGTGCAGGAAAGAGTAGAGAAGTACCATCATTCGTTCAAAACCCTCCCCATTGCTTCCTGGTGGTGTCTTTCCCTGGCGAGACCACGAGACACCCGAAGGAACGGGCCACGGTCTGGTCCTTGTCTGAGCATCCCTGGCGCCTGGCACGCAGCAGGCGACGTGTGTAAGCTGAGCTGAGCTGAGTCATTTACTTAGAAGAGGGAGCCTGTGACACCAGGGGATGGAGCTAAGACCAAGGCCACTGTGTGGAAGTTTGAAGAATCAGAATGACTCTGCTTTAAAAGAGATCTTTCAGATAAGAGTAGAGCCATAGAAGGAGAGAACCAAAAAATGCGTATTGAAGAAGTGCAAGGTGACAGGCCTGCGCCTAGGCCTGCTTATGGGCTGTCTCATGTAATCCTCGCAGCCCTATGAGGGAAATACTATCATCAGCTCCGTCTCACAGGTAAGGAAGCTGAGGCTTGGAACAATTCAGGTTGCTCATTTGCTCATTCACTGGTTCATCAATGAATGCCTCTCCCCAAGCCGGCCTGGAGGGTTCACCCCTAAACCAGCAGACAAGGGTCTAAGTCACTTTGAGCAAGGAGCAAAGCCGGCTACTAGAACCCAGCCGGGCTTGTCTTCAGAGCCCGACGGCACGACCACGCCAAGGCTCCCTCGGAGCAGGGTCCTCCCTCGTGGGGGGGGGTCCTGCCCTGAAGGTGTGTGTGAGCCCTGGGGCGCGCTGGGGCCCGGCCGGAACGCCCCCCAGCTCGGGAGGGGCGGGGGCTGGCGGCCGGCAAGAGTCCCGGGCTGTTCTCCAAGCTCTGCAGTCCTGCGGAGAGCCTGAGCCCCGAGTCGGGGCCTCCTGCTTCCCGGAAAAAGGATGAGGTTGGAGGAAAGGGAAAGGGGAAGGAAGAGAGAAGGTGGGAGCCCAGGGCTGGGCCGACCCCCGGCGCCACCTAGTGGAAGACCGGAGAACACTCCCGCCGCGGCGGAAAGTGCAAGGAAGGAGCCAGAAGCGAGAGGGTCGGAGAGGAAGAGATTGAGTGACAGGTAAGTGTCCCTGGGCTGGCTCAGGAGCTCCGCCTCAGCTTCCCAGGCCCTTCTGAATAGTACGGTATGTAATGGAACCGAAGACACTTTTTTTTCCTTCAGGTTTTGCCCTCTCTGAAATTAGGACTTGTCTTCCAGTGAATGGGTGCCTCGTTTAACAAAGGGCGGTGCACCCTACAGTTGCTGGTACCCAGGATCTGATGGAGCCATCCTGATGTGCCAGGCATGGGCTAAGTCCTTTTGCATGTCCTATTACTATCTTATGGAACCCATGCCCATTTTTCAGAAGAGGAAACGGAGGCTGAGGGAGGTGAACTCATTTGCCAGGTCTCACAGTATGCCTGTGGCTGAGAAGTGGGCTGCAGGACACTGTGCTTGACCATGGCTATACTGCTTTGCTCCCCGGGTCATCAGTCACCTGGTTTTATCACCGGCCGATTGCCCCGCTGGCTCCCACCCACACCATATGCTGTAGAATCCTGGGGCAGGGCCTGCGTTTTGTCCACCTTATTCAATCCTCACAAAAACCCTATGAGGTGGGTCCTATTACTACCATTTTACCTTCAGAGGTAAGAGTTTAAATAAATAGAAGCATCTACATTTTTTTTTTTGAGTTGGAGTCTCACTCTGTCGCCCAGACTGGAGTGCAGTGGCCACTCCCGGCCACCACAGCCC
>NW_007249755.1:853311-861720 GCF_000164805.1 Carlito syrichta | reverse complement strand
ATGACTGAGCCCGCGGGTTTGAGACCCGCCTGGGCAGCGAGACCTCATCTCTGCAATAAATCAAAAAATCAGCCGGGCGTGGTAGCGCATGCCTGTAATTCCGGCTACTTGGAAGGCTGAGGCGGAAGGATCGCCGGAGCCCAGCAGGTCGAGGCTGCGATGGCTGGGAGCGGCCACTGCACTCCAGTCTGGGCGACAGAGTGAGACTCCAACTCAAAACAAACAAACAAACAAAAATCGATAAGAAATACATAAATGAGGCTGGACACCGTGGCTCATACCTACAATTCCAGTGATTTGGGAGGATTAAGTTCAGGAGTTCAAGAACAGCCTAGGCAGCATAGTGAGTGAGACCTCATCTCTACATAAAATCAGAAATTGCCAGGCAAAGTGGGTGGCTCAAACCTGTAATCCCAGCACTTTGGGAGGCTGAGGCGAGAGGATTGCCTGAGCTCAGGGATTTGAGACCAGGCCAGGCAACTTGGCAAGACCTCGTCTCTACAATAAATCAAAAAATTAGCTGGGTGTGGTGATGCATGCCTGTAGTTTCAGCTACTTGGAAAGCTGAGGCAGAAGGATCACCTGAGCCCGGCAGGGTGAGATTGTGGTGGCTGTGAGCATGCCATTACACTACAGTCTGGGCAACAGAGTGAGACTAAAAAAAAAAAAACCAGAAGTTAACTGGATGTGGTGGTGAATGCTGCAGTTCCAGCTACTTGGGAGACTGAGGTGAAAGGATCTCCTGAGCCCAGGAGGTCAAGGCTGTGATGATCTATGAGCATGCCACTGCACTCCAGCCTGGGTGACAGAGTGACACCACAACTCAAAAAAAAAAAAAAAGAAATATACAAAGGAGAGGACTATAGCTGGGTTTTGATGTTGGCATAGGTGTAATTTACTTTATCTCTTTTCTAAATAGTTCATGATATGCCCAGTGGAAAAAGAATATTAACTATCACACATAGCTAGCATGATCCTGATACCTGTAACTACATACGTTCTTAGAAAGAAGAATTGCTGACCAGGCGCAGTGGCTCACACCTCTAATCCCAACACTTTGGGAGGTGCAAGTGAGAGGATTTCCTGAGACCAGCCTAGGCAACTTGATGAGACCTCGTCTCTTCAATAAATTCTAAAATTAGCCAGGCATGGTAGTGCATACCTATGGTTCCAGTTACTTGGAAGGCTGAGGCAGAAGGATCGCCTGAGCCTAGTAGGTCGAGGCTGTGGTGGCCACGAGTGTGCCACTGCACTCCAGCCTGGGCAACAGAGTGAGACTCTGACTCAAAAAATAAGTAAGAGGAAGAACCTGGTTCATCCCATATGTTAGGGGAGGGGAGCTCAGTGTGGGTTGGGTTTAAGTTAGGTAGGACACTTGACCCAGGACAGGTATCCTTGATTATATTTGGATGGCAGGATTGCCAGTAATCATTTCTTTATATTTTTTATGTTTTCCAAATTCTCTAAAAATGAGCATGTATTTTTCAAAATTAGAAAATATCATATTAGACTGGACATGGTGGCTCACACTTGTAATCCCAGCATTTTGGGAGGCAGAGGTGTGAGGGTTGCCTGAGTCCAGGGGTTCAAGACCAGCCCGGGCAGCTCAGCAAGACCTTGTCTTCTACAATAAATTAAAAAAATTAGCTGGGCTTGGTGGCACATGCCTGTAGTTCCAGCTATTTGTAAGGCTGAGGCAGAAGGATTGCCTGAGCCCAGTAGGTCGAGGCTGTGGTGGCTGTGAGCATGCCACTGCACTCCAGCCTGGGTGACAGAGTGAGACTCTGACTCAAAAAAAAAAAAAAATCATATTAAATACATGTGTAAGTCACCCAATGATTTGGACATTCTAAGGCAAGAAAGGATATTCTAGACAGAAACCATCAAGAGAAAAGCAGAAGAGAGGTGGAAAACGTGAGCCCTGAACTCCTGGCAGACACTTGGCAAACCCCTGCTGCCTGGGGGAGGGTTCCCACTGGTCTGGTGGGCTTCTCCCTCCAAGCAGGGCTGAGACCAGGTATGCTTACCACCTCCTACGGGTCGGCTGCAACAACCAAAGCCCCCAGTGCTTACAGTGCCAGAAGGCCCCTGCCTGTTTGTGCCCTGGGAAGGGTCTTCATGAAAGACTGACGCCGGACATACACAGGATGTTCCTCCTAATGGGCCTTTGCTCCCACAAGATCCAGATCCTGGCTGTTGCTCACCAGCTCTGTGACCTTTCTGGGCTTTGGCTCCCTCATCTATAAAATGGGGTAAGAAGCTGGGCAACGGTGACTCACACCTATAATCCCGGCACTGTGGGAGGCAAGAGGATTCCCTGAGCCCAGGGGTTCGAGACCAGCCCAGGCAAGTTGGCGAGACCTCTCTCTACAATAAAACAATAATTAGCTGGGTGTGGTAGCTTGTGCCTGTAGTTCCAGCTACTAGGAAGGCTGAAGAAGGATCGCCAGAGCCTAGCAAGTCGACGCTGGGGTGGCTGTGAGTGTGCTGCTGCACTCCAGCCTGGGCGATGGAGTGAGACTCCAACTAAAAAAAAAAAAAGAGTGCCCAGTGCCACAGTGTCCACTGAAAACCACTTTCACCACTGTTTCAGAGGCCTCGTGCTGCTCTCTCCCATTCCAAGTGATGACTTTACTAGCATTATGGTTGAGGCAGAAAGCCCTGGGGCCATGGCTTTACTCTGGTGTGGAGCCTTAGGCAACTGGTTCCTCTCTCTAGACTTTATCTATAGAGACAAGGGCTAGGCTACCTCTGCGTTTTTCACATTTTTTAAAGGGGTGTGGATCCCTTTATCCAAACCAAAAGGACCTAACAAGGAGTCCATATATCCGATGAGCAGCCATTTTAGCATTGCCTAGATCTGTTATGCTTTCCTAGCAGTTCACTTTGATTTACCCTGGAATCACTAACCAAGGACAGAACACGTTTTTCAGAGGTAGCTATTAAAAATGGCCTTTTGGGCCGGGCTCAGTGGCTCAGCCTGTAATCCCAGCGCTTTGGGAGGCCGAGGTGAGTGGATTGCCTGAGCCCGCGGGTTCGAGACATGCCTGGGCAACTTGGCGAGCCCTCATCTCTACAATAAATCAAAAATTAGCTGGGCGTGGTAGTGTCCGCCTGCAGTTCCAGCTACTTGGAAGGCTGAGGTGGAAGGATCGCCGGAGCCCAGCAGGTCGAGGCTGCGGTGGCCGGGAGTGGCCACTGCACTCCAGTCTGGGCGACTGAGCAAGACTCCAACTCAAAAAAAAAAAATTAAAAAAAAAATGGCCTTTTAACCACCCCCTGCCTGTTTTGCAAACAAGTTAACTTAATCATCTCTTCTTGACCTTCATGACACAGACCCCATCAACATGGCAGCCATCATGTGACTAACCACCCATGTGCCTGCCGTCCATCACCTGACGTCAGTACCTGCGCTTGCCTGTCCCCTTCGTGATGACGTGGAGCGGACCACCACCCAATGCCTTAATGACCTGCCCCACCAAAGGGAAAGTTTAAAAGGGTTCAACCTGAAGCCGCCGTTTGCCATTGCTTTGTTGAACTCAGGGGCGACCGTGAGTTCTTTGAGCCGTGGCTGCCGTGTTTTCTTAGCTTTGGCTCCTTCCCCTGCCTTGGGGAGGTGAACCTCCCGTCTCTCTCTCACTTGCTTTATTCTCTTTAATTTACCTTTTTTTTTTTTTTTTGAGTTGGAGTCTCACTCTGTCGCCCAGGCTGGAGTGCAGTGGCACACTCACGGCCACCCCAGCGTTGACCTGCTGGGCTCTGGAGATTCTTCCTCCTCAGCCTTCCAAGTAGTCGGAAGTACAGGCATGCACTACCATGCTCAGTCAATTTTTGATGTATTGTAGAGATGAGGTCTTGTCAAGTTGCCCGGGCTGGTCTTGAACCCGCTTCCTCAGGCAATCCAATCGTCTCAGCCTCCCAAAGTGCTGGGATGACAGGCTGAGTCACTGAGCCCGGCCTCTAATTTACTTTCTAGGTCATCTATATTTTCCAATTTCTGTGCAATTCTTTGCACCTTTTGCGAAGCACCGTTTCGGAGACTAGACACCCCCCATCGGGCCTGACAGAATAACATTTGGGAGGCCCCACTAGGAGATTTAAACCTAACATTTTTGAAGGTTCCACTGAGATCTTTAGCCTAATGCAAACAAAATCCAATGGGGGAACCGAGAGCTAGGGAAAAGCCAGCACAGAGTCAACCACCTGTATGCTGTATCATCTCAATCCTTTACCAAGATAGTTACCAGTGCTCCCACTTGACAGAAAACTTGAACTAGAACTTCCCCCTCAAGGTTCTGCAGGAAAAACCAGATGGCCTAGATGTCTAGAAAGTAGGAAATTTCCAAGTTGTTGACTCTAACTTACATTTTATTTATTTTTATTTTTATTTATGTTTTATTTTTTTGAGTTGGAGTCTCACTCTGTCACCCAGACTGGAGTGCAGTGGCCACTCCCGGCCACCACAGCCTTGACCTGCTGGGCTCCGGCGATCCTTCCGCCTCAGCCTTCCGAGTAGCCGGAATCACAGGCATGCGCTACCACGCCCGGCTGATTTTTTGATTTATTGTAGAGATGAGGTCTCGCTGCCCAGGCGGGTCTCGAACCCTCAGGCTCAGGCAATCCACTCACCTCAGCCTCCCAAAGGCACGGGATTACAGGCTGAGCCACCGAGCCCGGCTCTGAATTACATTTTATATTGCAACTCAGTACATACAAACACACACATGCATGAACACACATATACACTCAACTCATGAAACCATACCTAACCTACTATATGCAATTCATGCTCAGATTTACTTTTTTCTTTTACCGCTGCGTGTAATCCATTCTGTTTTACAGCTCACTCCTGGACCTCAGCCTGCAGTCTGCAAAACACTTCCTCGAAGGAGGTTCTGGCTAGGGAGTAGATGGCTCTCCACTGCCATCAAGTTGTTATCTTCCTTCCTCCTGTCCCAGCTGGTGACAGGTATCTACAGCCCTCGCACACAGGGTGCTCCTCTTGGGAATCAGCACCCACGAGCTCTTCCTCTCTGGCACACCTGAAATGAAAGGGTCAGCATCTTGGCAAAAATCCTTAGAGAAAAGAAACGTGGTCCAGAACAGTCTGAGCTATGCAGAAGTATGCAAAACTTAGCAGGTCCAACGCGATCTGTGGATGGAACTTTAGTCACTCCCCCCTTCATCTGGGAGCAATTGTTTAAAGACATTTCATGTCGGGTACGGTGGCTCAAGCCTGTAATCCCAGCACTCTGGGAGCCCGAGGCGAGAGGATTGCATGAGTTTAGGGATTCAAGACCAGCCTGGGCAACTTGGCAAGACTTCATCTCTACAATAAATCAAAAATTAAGCCGGGCATAGTAGCGTGCCCCTGTAGTTATGTGGCTACTCGGAAGGCTGAGGCAGAAGGATCATCGGAGCCCAGCAGGTCGAGGCTACAGTGGCCGTGAGTGTGCCTCTGCACTCCAGCTTGGGCGACAGAGTGAGACTCCAATTCAAAAACAGTAAGAAATAAAAAATAAATAAAGGCATTGCATTCCTGACAAGCTGCCTCATCCATTGTATTCAGAACATATACAGAACAATATGCAGCCAATCACTAGCTCATGTTGTTTTCATGTAAATTTTTGGTCAATTACTTAGGTGCTGACTCTTCTCCAGTCCTTAAACACCCACTTGTAGCTACTGCTAATCCAAATGCATAATCAGGAACACTTGAATCTAAGTTCCCTGGAGGCCATCCTCGAGGCTTGTGCTCGAATACTTTACACTTAATCAGTTTCTGACTTCATTATTCAAGATTGACATCCTTATCAATCTTATCAAATATATAGTCAACCTGCTATATATTGACAAATGTGCAAGGTTTTTGCCAAGAGTTTTGGGAAGATCTGTATTTCAGATCCTATCAATTCATCTTTCATTTAGAAACGTTCCCATGAAAGACAAATTAGGAGCACAGCAATAACTGAGTTCCTGTGAGCCAAAAGGTAATGTTTGATATAAGATGGGCCTTTCGGGGTAGGGGGGAAGACTAGACACTTGGGGTTCGTCTTTCAGGAGTAAACAGAGTTAGTTCCTCAAAATATGCCCACCAAGCATAGAGGCTCTCCCCTGTGCCAGTACTTTGGGAGACCGAGGCAGGAGGATTGCTTGAGGCCAGGAGTTCGAGACCAAACAGGGCAACATAAAAAAAATTTTTTTTCTTAGACCTCATCTCTACAATAAATAAAAAAATTAGCCGGGCGTGGTAGCGCATGCCTGTAATTCCGGCTACTCGGAAGGCTGAGGTGGAAGGATCGCCGGAGCCCAGCAGGTTGAGGCTGCGGTGGCTGCGAGTGGCCACTGCACTCCAGTCTGGGTGACAGAGTGAGACTCCAACTCAAAAATTTAAAAAAAAAATTTTTTTTGAGTTAACGTGTCACTCTGTTGCCCAGGCTGGAGTGCAGTGGCATTCTCACAGCCACCACAGCCTTGACCTGCTGAGCTCAGGCAATCCTTCTACCTTGGCATTCCAGGTAGCTGGAACTATAGGTGCGCGCTACCATGCCTGGTTACTTTTTAAATTTATTGTAGAGATGGTCTCACCAAGTTGCCCAGGCTGGTCTCGAACCCGTGAGCTCAGGCATTCCTCTCTCCTCAGCCTCCCAAAGTGCTGGGATTATAGGTGTGAGCCACTGCGCCCGGTCTTACACAAAAATTTTTTTTTTTTTTTTTTTTGAGTTGGAGTCTCACTGTTACCCAGACTGGAGTGCAGCGGCATGCTCCCGGCCACCGCAGCCTCGACCTGCTGGGCTCCAGCAATCCTTCCTCCTCAGCTTTCCAAGTAGCTGGAACTACAGGCGCATGCCACCACACCCGGCTAATTTTTGATTTATTGTAGAGACGAGGTCTCGCCAAGTTGCCCAAGTGGGTCTCGAACCCACGGGCTCAGGCAATTCACTCACCTCAGCCTCCCAAGGTGCGGGATTACAGGCTGAGCCACCGAGCCCGGCTCCCCAGTGCTCTTCTAACAGCTGCATACTTGCACAGTTTCTATATGCACCATCTTATCTGATCGTCATAAGAGAAGTTAGATCTATTGAGAAAAATATTGGGTTATTATACAGTGGGGGGACAGTATTAACTAGCCCTGTGCCTACCAGTTATTTAAGTCACTCTCTCCCCGAGTCTTCTGATCTTTTTATAAAATGGGAACAAACCATGTCTTGGCTGTTGTCCCTCAGCTGCAACCCTCAAGTGTCGATGGGGTCTGTGTCATGGAGATCATGAAGAGCTGACCAGGTGGATTGAGAGTACTATAGATGTCATCAGCTCTGCTCTGCAGACGGAGGCTCAGCCCTGGTCCAAATCTACAACGATTTCAGAAACATTCTCATGCAGACACGAATTAGCGTCAAGTGCACAGAGGAAGGTCATCACATGAGGGCTCCACATCATCAGCCGCCTGGAAAATGCAGGCAAACCAGAGCACTAGCTCTTCACATGCACCAAGAGGGCTATAATCAAAATGACAGATGATAACAAGTGTCAACAAAGATGTGGAGACATTAGAACCCTGTACACTGCTGGTGGGAATGGAAAACAGTCTGGCACTTCCTAAAAACATGAGTTACCACATGACCCAGCAACTCCACTCCTAGGCACACAGACCCAGGAGAACTGAAAATATAAACATGTATGCAAATGTCCACAGGAGATAAACTCCAATAGTCAGAAAGTGGAAACAGCCCAAATAGCCAACCAATGAGTGAATAAATAGAAAGTGTGGTATATTCAAATGAGGGGATATTATTCAACAATAAACAGAAAGGAAGCTCTGATACTTGCTACATGAACTTCGACCACATTGTGCTAGGGGGAAGAAGCCAAGACATAAAAGGCCACATGCGGTGATACCAATGAAATGCTTGGGATAGGCAAATTTATCAACAGGAAAGTAGTTGCCAGGGGCTGGGGCTGGAGAAACTGTGGGGAATTGGAAGTGACTGCTAAAGGCACAGAGATTCTTTTGGGGATGATAAAAATGTTCTGGAATAGGTAATGGGATGGCTGCATAACCTCCAAATACTATTGAGCTGTACACTTAAAATGGTGAATTTTATGGCATGAGCTTAATCTTTTTTTTTTTTTTTTTTGCGTCAGTCTCACTCTGCTGCCCAGGCTGGAGTGCAGCGGCACACTCACGGCCACCACAGCCTCGACCTGCTGGGCTTAGGGGATCCTTCCACCTCAGCTTTCCAAGTAGCTGGAACCATAGGCAAGTGCCACTGCGCCTGGCTAATTTTTTGATTTATTGTAGCGACAAGGTCTTAAAGTCCTGGGCTCTGGCAATCCTTAGCCTCCACCTCCCAAAGTGCTAGGATTATAGACGTAAGCCCCTGAGCCCAGCTGAATTAAATCTTTTTT
>NW_007249755.1:850522-853234 GCF_000164805.1 Carlito syrichta | reverse complement strand
GGGTCTCGAACCCGCGGGCTCAGGCAATCCACTCACCTCAGCCTCCTAAGGCACGGGATTGCAGGCTGAGCCACCAAGTCCAGCTCTGAGTTAAATCTTTAAAAAAAGAGGACCTGGCATGGTGGCTCATGCCTGTAATCCCAGTACTTTCGGAAATGGAGGCAAGAGGATTCCCTGAGCCCAGGGTTTCGAGACCAGCCTGGGCAACGTGACAAGACCTTGTCTCTACAATAAATCAAAAAATTAGCCAGGCATGGTGGCGTGTACCTGTGGTTCCAGCCACTTGGACGGCTGAGGTGGAAGGATTGCCTGAGTCCAGCAGGTTGAGGCTGTGGTGGCCGTGAGTGTGCCACTCCACACCAGCCTGAGTGAGAGAGTGAGACACTGACTCAAAAATAAAAAAACAGATGAGTGTGGTGGCGTGCACCCATACTTCCAGCTTCTTGGAAGGCTAAGGTAGAAGGATCGCCTGAGCCCAGCAGGTTGAGACTATGGTGGCCGTGAGCATGCCACTGCACTCCAGCCTGGGTGACAGAGTGAGGCTCTAACTAAAAAAAAAAAAAAAAAAAAAAAAATTTTTATATGTAATACATATAAATTTATATATATATATATATATATATATATATATATAAAACAAAAAAAGAAGAAAATTACATTTAATAGGCTGATCTAAAGTCCTTCTTAGTCATCTAAACAAAATTTGCCATCATTCCTAGAGTGGAAACGAATCATGTTCGTTAAAATAGGAAGCTTAATTTGTGGTATCACTGCTTTATATGTAATAACTGGTACGTTTATATCCTCAAAACAACTCGGGTGGAGTCCATCATTTCTACTGTATAGCAAAGGAAGTGGCACCACTTCAAGGTCAACTAGTCTGTCAAGACCACGCAGAACGCTGTGGCAGAAATTCTGGGCTAGCAGACACCTCTGCAGATCGTCTGCGCACCTAGGAGGCTCGTGCTCAAGGGCAGCAATCACTGTATCTTCTCATTGTCTTTACCTCAAACTATTGCTGTAGTGTCTGACCTATCGAGGCAATGACAGCTATTAATCCATTCATCAAACGTGTGTGCTTCTGCCGGGTATGGTGTAATCCCAGCACTTTGGGAGGCTGAGGCGGGAGGATCGCTTGAGCCCAGGAGCTCAAGACCAGCCTAGGTAAGTCCTTGTCTCTACAAAAAAAGCAAAAACAAAAACTAGCCTGTGTGGTTGTATGCACCTGTAGTAGTATCAGCTACTTGGGAGGCTGAGGCAGATCACCTGAGACCAGAAGGTCGAGGCAGTGGTGGCCTTGCACGTGCCACTGAACTCCAGCCTGGGCGACAGTGAGACTCCGCCTCAGGGAAAAAAAAAAAATGATGACGAACACAATTCTGGTATCCTTTCTAGATATCTAGTGTTGCCTCACAGAACATAAGAGAACGTAATTCAACAAAGGTGTGAACGACTGAGTGGGATCCTGCTGAGGTCTGGTAACACAAGGACTGAGAACTGATTGTTCATTTTGGCAAAATGAGGGTTATGGCTGACCTTGACATGAAAGCCTACTGAATAAATGGGACAAGTAAATACATGGGTTGAATAAATAAATGATTGGCCAGACAGATTTGCTAGACCTTGAACATAGATCTGAACTGCTTGGGTCCACTTATAAGCAGATTGCCTTCCACCTCTGCCACTCAATACATAACACCAACCCCTCTTCCTCGGCCTACTCAAAGACGATGAGGATGAAGACCTATAGAAGGACCCACTTTACGAATAGTAAATATTTTATCTTCCTTAGGATTTTTAAGACATTTTCCTTTCTCTAGCTTTAATAATACAGTATATAACACGTATAACAAAATGTGTGTTAATTGACTGTTTGTTATCTGTAAGGCTTCTGGTCAGTTAAGTAAAAAAAGACTTTTTGCTATGCAGTCAGCTCCCAACTTCCTCATCATTCAAGGGTGAACTGCACTCCAACAATGTTGAGTTCTTCATATTGGAAAGGTTATGTCAGCAACAACCATCTTAGGAAAAGAATACTCTGCTTTTCCTGTGTCACAGAATAATAAAATCAAAATAGTCTACGTGGCGGTCCTCAAAAACTCTCAAGTTGCTCATGCAACTGAAATGCCATTATCAACGACAGTCATTCACTCTACATCACTTCAGTTCCGTCCCTTAGGAGTTTCATCGTTTTTTTTGCTTGTTGCAAATCACTTTAAACATCCACCTGTAAAAACAGCACCTCACTCTTTGAGTCAGGAGTCTCACTCTGTTGCCCAGGCCAGAGTGCAGTGGCATGCTCATGGCTACCCCAGTGTCCACTTGCTGGGGTCCAGTGATCCTTCTGCCTCAGCCTTCCAAGTAGCGGGAACTTACAGGCATGCACTCTCACCCCTGGCTTATTTTTATTTATTTATTGTAGGCACGAGGTCTTGTCAAGTTGTTCAGACTGGTCTTGAACTCACGGGCTCAGGCAATCCACTCGTTTCAGCCTCCCAAAGTGCTGGAATAACAGGCTTGAGCCACTATGCCTGGCCAGCACCTCACTCTAGAAGGTGTATTTATTGTCCACATCCTTTATGTTTAAAAAAAAACAAAGTCAGGCTTGGTGGCTCAGCCTGTAATCCCACACCTTGGGAGGCTGAGGTGAGAGGATTGCCTGAGTCTGCGGGTTCGAGACCCGCCTGGGCAACTTGGCAAGACCTCATCTCT
>NW_007249755.1:825758-850502 GCF_000164805.1 Carlito syrichta | reverse complement strand
AAATCGTGATCGTGTAAGGTTAGACATAAATAAATTATTTGAAGAGTGAAACTGAAGACTAGAAAGGAGAGTTGGAGAAAGCTTAAACAGGCCAGGCATGGTGGCTCATGCCTGTAATCCCAGTGCTTTTGGAGGCCATGGCAGGAGGCCTGCTGGAGACCAGGAGTTGGAGATCAGCCCAAGCAACATAGGGAGAGTCCATTTCTATGAAAAATATTTCTAAAAAATAGCCGAGCATGGGGGTGTGCACCTGTGATTCCAGCTACTCGGGAGGCAGAAGAGGAGGGAGGATCTCATGAACCCAGAAGTTTGAGGCTGCAGTGAGCTATGATGGCACCATTGCACTCCAGCCTGGGCAATAGAGTAAGACCCTGGCTGACAAGAGAAACTTCTGATAAGTAAAGACACCAAGATGGGATGATTGCTGTATATTACAGGCTTGTGGGCCAGTAAATGGTAGCAGATAATGGTGGGGAAAAAAGGAATGACTAAAATTGGATAAGTACAATAAATTTAAAATTAGCCGGGGGGGGGTGGCGTGCGCCTGTAGTTCCAGGTACTTGGAAGGCTGAGGCGGAAGGATCGCCGGAGCCCAGCAGGTCGAGGCTGCAGTGGCCACTGCACTCCAGTCTGGGTGACAGAGTGAGACTCAAAAACAAAAACAAACAAAAACTTCTGCTAAGTTTTCTGAAATTAACACTGTAGACATTTTCTTCCTCTTTTTGTTTCAACTGCTAGAAATTACAATTAAGTTAACGAGGCATGTGCCAACCTGCTCAACTTAGGTTTCTAGTGTCAATTTCTTTACTACCTTCATACAAATGCTTTTCCCTCATACTATGTTTCTACAAGTTTTCTCTAATTATTTTGCTCTAAATTTTAAATACAAAAATGACTTGATTACAACCAGACATTAAACACACACAGTGTTCCAGTCATTCCTTAGCCTTTGTTGAATGTACGAAGCTCCTTTGCCTGACGGTGTACACAGGTAAGGTCTGCTCTTCCCTTTGACTGGCAGATTTGCCCCACAGGTATTATATAATGTTCCAGCCACACCCTATACTTTCCCTGCATAGCACTCACCACAGTAATTATTAAAATAAAGATGGTAAAATCTTAATTTCACCAACTTTTATTTTCCCTTTCCAACCATCAGTGTACCAAAGATAAAAACACAAGGCGCAACAAGCAAACAAACTTTATAAGAACCTCATGGGGGGAAAAAAAAAAAAACCACAAGGCGCGATAGGAGTTCTAAGAAAGGTAAGTTTCCTGGAGTATTAAGACAAGTGGCAAACATTTTTAAATTTAGAAATTTATTCTGTTTAATCCACAAGCTTTATATAGCTTTAGTTAAAAAAAAAAAAAAAAAAAAAAACCAAAAAACAAACAAAAAAAAACCCCAAAACAAAAACAGTGAAACCAAGACACTATTTCAAAGTCTGGGCCCTTCCAGCCTTCCAAACACAGGAGCTTTGAAAGTTGTATACACCAATTGGAAGAACAAGACAAAAATATGAATGGAGCCATGAAATTTCATAAAACAAAATTTTATGTAACTGAAGGATCCTTCCTGGGACTAGTTGCCTTTACAAAAGAAGAAAACAAAACAAAACCAGAAGAACAGAATAGAATGAAATTCCAGTGTTCCAAATCAACTTGTTACACATTGATACAAACCCACAGTGTCCTGGCAAACAACATGCTTTCATTTTCTGTCTCATCCTAGAGCTCGAATCCTGATTCATTTCAGCAGAGACTCCACAGGCAACAGGAAAGATTGTGGCATTAAAAAATTCATTTATACTTTTGTGGTAGTTCAAAACAGTGGTCTTATTTCTGGGCAAGCTTACAAACCATACAAGGTTAGAAGCTTAACTTAAATGGGTGCTAAGACTCAAATGAGAAAAAGTAAAGAGAGAAAGAAAAAATAAGAAAACCCTCTGGCAATAGCCAGGAGCATTGAAAAGAACCATAAGAATGCCAACAATATTTAAACTCCCTTTTTTAAAAAGGGAATTTTTTTTTTTGGCTTAAAATATTTCACTCTAAATGAATTATGTCAGCTGTCAATGAAAGAATGTCACTAATACACTGTGGACACCTTTTGCAATGTAAATCCATGCCCTTTTTTTTTTTTTTACATGGTGAACTTCAACCTAGCAATTATTACAACAAATGTTATAGTCTAAAGCTCAAACACATTTTAGCAATTTTGAAATTGAATTGCGTACAAACCAAATAAAATTTACATCATAACAAACATTTCCACCTAAGACTGTGGGGACACTTGAGCCTTCCGCATAGATCTCAGGGCCTTTTCACGCAGGTGCTTTTCTAAGTCATCAAGGTTGTCTTCAGCTTCACTTTCAGTCTCCTAAAAAACCAGAATTAGCATACTGTTAAGTCTTGAGACCCTAGCGGGAAATGCTAAAAGCACAATCAAGCTATGGTGAGAGTGGTGCATCTCTGAATACAGAAAACCACGGACTTATATATACTTTACATGAATTATTAGGATACGTGAATTTTATCTCAAAGAGTTGACTTTGAAAAGTGGCCTTAAGCTTTTTAGCAGCCATTTGTATTCTCATCCTTGATCCTGGCACATTCCTGTTCTTGGCAGGTGAGCGAGAAACAGACTAGAACAGGGCTAACAATGGAGCATCTACTTATTAAGAAAAAAAAGACAGAACTACTTCTCAAAATCAGTTTTGCTCCTTGTATATACTGCAAAAAAGCTAACAGAGTCTAAAAGTACCTTCTTCGGCTCTGGCATTGCTTCTGGTTCTTCCTGTGCTGACGTGGTTGTGGCAGCAGCAATGGCTGCAGGGGTCACAACAGCCGCAGCAGCTGCAGCCACAGCCTTTTCCTTCTTGTGTTTTTTGTGCTTCTTGTGCTTCTTATCCTTTTTGTGTTTCTTGTCCTTCTTTTTCTTCTTTTTCTTCCCGCCTCCTTCTTGATCCGAATTCTAGAAATCCAGAAATATAGCAATATAATCAATCTGGCTAAAATTCTGTCCAATGGAATGTTTCACTTCCTCAAGGAAATACCTAAACGCACACATCTCGAGATTTCATAAGGTTTTGGAGGGTGGGGGTGGAGGTGGGGAAGGCCTAAGGCCAATCATCACCAAGTATTTCCAGAGATGGAAAACTACATAGAAAGCAAAGATATATGACCCGGCACAGTGGCTCCACCTGTAATCTCAGTGCTCTGGGAGGTAGAGGCAAGAGGACTGTCTGAGTCCAGGGGTTTGAGATCAGCCTGGACAACTTGGTAAGACCTCATCTTTACAATAAAACAAAATATTAGCTGGGTGTGGTAGCACGTGCCTGTAGTTACAGCTACTTGGAAAGCTGAGGCAGAAGGATGACCTGAGCCCAGCAAGATGAGGTTGTGGTGGCCGTGAGCGTGCCACTGCACCCCAGCCTGGGTAACAGTGAGACTCCAACTCAAAAAAAAAAAAAAAAAAAAAAGGACAGAAAAGACATTTTTCAGTTCCTAAGAATAGGAAAGGCCTTGAAGGTAACTGATTCTTACAGTTTTCCTCAACTAACTTTATATTAAGCCAGGTTTCCCCACAAGATGCGTGCGAGTCAGGTCTCTAGGACTGGATTAAGCCAGGTACTATCTCCAGATGGGTCGAATTTCAGTTCCTGACTATCTGACCTGACCATTCAACTTTTTCTAAGCTCTTTTAACCTAAAACAGGTGTAATAATCCCTATCTGATAAAGTTCTTGTGAAGGCTAAATGGGAGTATCTGTAAATCACTCACAATACTTGCCTATCATGTAGGAGGCTTTCCATAAATGGTACCAGATATTTAAGTTTAAACACATGCCTGTAGAAATGTCAGGTCTCTAGTCACTATCAGAGCTCTCCTATTTTTAGAGCGGGGCGATTTTTTTCTTCTTCCCTATATACTAGATTTATGCAAAATATAGGCTCTGCTATAACAATCCAGTCAGTAGTTTTTCAATTTCAAATTTCCAAGCAATTACTTAAAATTCCTCACAATTGCCGGGCTCGGTGGCTCAGCCTATAATCCCGCGCCTTCGGGAGGCTGAGGTGAGTGGATTGCCTGAGCCTGCGGGTTCGAGACCCACCTGGGCAGCAAGACCTCATCTCTACAATAAATCAAAAAATCAGCCGGGCGTGGTAGCGTATGCCTGTAATTCTGGCTACTTGGAAGGCTGAGGCCGAAGGATCGCCGGAGTCCAGCATGTAGAGGCTGCGGTGGCCAGGAGCAGCCACTGCACTCCAGTCTGGGCGACAGAGTGAGACTCCAACTCAAAAAAAAAAAAAAAAAAAGTCCTCACAATCCATTCAGTTAGCTTGCACAACAATTCAGTCAACCCTACTAAAGATGAACACCTGCAGCTGGGCATAGTGGCTCATGCCTGTAATCCCAGCAACTAGGAGGCTGAGGTGGGAGGACTGCTTGAGTTCAAGGCTATAGTAAGTTTGGCGCCACTACACTCCAGCCTAGTGACAGTGAGACCCTATCTATTACCAAAAATAACAATAATTAACAACATCTAACCACCAATTTTATGTAATAAAGAAACCTGCCCAAGATTAGATCTATGACTCACAAAGTGGAAAAAAAAGTTTAAACTCCAATATTTAAATATCCCGATGATGATTCTTTGCTTCAAAGTGACATACAGATTTATAAAGAGTGTTCAAAACAAGGCAGACACATACTCTTGCCGGTGATGGGCTTGGTGATGGGCTTTTAGCCTTTTTGACTGGTACAGCTGGTGACCAGTTTGTAGAGGGTGACTGAGACTGGACAGGGGATGGAGGTGCTGGGGGCTTTTTAGGTGCTGGCTCAGGAGATCCAGAGACAGATCGGGAAGATGAGACCCTCCTTACAGACTGTGGGCTTGGTGAGGCAGCCCTAGGACACAAGAGGAAAAAATATTTATCACCGAGAACAGACATCTCTTCCTAAGAAAAAACAACCAGGCACGTTATACAACCAGGTGACAAACTCCAAACATTTTATAGCACATAGTTTGCTGGTTGAGTCTACTAACATTTATCAAATTTGTATCACTTAAGTCCTCTATTCTGTTAATGATACTTCTTATACAAAATTAGTAATGCCAGTTCATTATATCACACACAAGAAATGTTCTATGTATCAAATGAGTTTTGAAAGCAGACCCCTCAAAAAATTGATATTACTAAAAACCAAGTAAAAGCCTACAGATCATATAAGGTATGTAAACATACTTTATACCAAAGAAACTATTCTGAAAACGGCTGGGTATGGTGGCTTACACCTGTAATCCTAGCACTCTGAGAAGCCAAGGCAAGAGAACTGCTTGAGCCCAGGAGTTCAAGACCAGCCTGAACAACATAGTAAGGCCCTGTCTCTCTAAAAGGTAACGATTCTGAGCTGGGCTTGGTGGCTCAGCCTGTAATCTCACACTTTGGGAGGCTGAGATGAGTGGATTGCCTAAGCCTGCGGGTTCGAGACCCACCTGGGCAACTTGGTGAGATCTCATCTCTACAATAAAAATAAAAAAATAAAAAAAATTAGCCGGGTGTGGTAGCACACGCCTGTAGTTCCAGCTACTCGGAAGGCTGAGGCAAAAGGATCGCCGGAGTCCAGCAGGTCGAGGCTGCGGTGGCCGGGAGTGGCCACTGCACTCCAGTCTGGGTGACAGAGTGAGACTCCAATTCAAAAAGAAAAAAAAAAAGGAAAGATTCTGAAAATGGAAAACAACTTGTGAATAGTATCTAAAGTCTGACTTTGTATTTACAACTTATTTCTTTCTATAATTTTCAGCAAGAAAAAAATGCTTCCAAAGAGTTATGCAAATAAGTATTCCTAAACAAAAAGCATACAATATTTTTACTTTTTTGGCTTTTTAGGTTCCGGAGTCCTGGAGACTCTCCTAATGGGCCTGGTACTTGGAGACGGGGACTGCCTTCTTTGAGGTGATGACGATGCTCCTCTTCGAACAGGTGGAGGACTGGAGGAGGCTTGAGGAGCGCGAGGCCGTGGCGAGGGCGAATGTCGTTTGTTTGGTTGTGGCGACCGGGCCTCCCGGGTAGAGCGGCTTGGGGAGGACCCTTTCCTATGCTTGGATGATAACGAAGGCGAACGTCTCTTGGTGACTGGGGAGCTTCTTTGTTTAGGAGGTGGAGAGTGGGAGACCCGACGCTTTGGTGGTGGAGATGGTGACGCCCTTCGCTTAGGAGGGGGATGGGGAGAAGCCGTTCTTCTCTTAGGAGGTGGAGAAGGAGAGTATCTCCTCTGTATTGGAGGAGAGTATCTTCTTGGAGAGGGTGAACGGCGACGTGGTGGTGGAGAAGGAGTCCTAGGAAAAAATACCCATCATTAAGCTGAAAAGGCCAACGGACCAAGGAAGTGGGATGCAAAGAAAAGTGGCCAGAAGTTATGACTTTACTGTCATTAGCACTGGACTAAGGGTATACGTTTATAGTGGACATGCTATATCTTTATTCTCATTTAAAGTTTAAAAACAAATCACTTAGATGATTACAAAATAGGACATTTTAACCAATGAAGGAATTCTCAGAACATATGAATTTGTCAAGCCATTTAGCATGTATACAGAATCGATTTTATGTTTTTTGAAAAGAAAATCTTGCATTGCTTTGAGTTAACTGTGAACATCAGTTATTATATACAAACTAGGTAACTACATTAGCAGGAACTACTGACTATGGTCAACTTACTCAGGAAGACTGGGCTTTAAAGAGCTCTCCTATGTGGTGTCCTCTCTGAATTGGCATTTGGACTCTGTATTAATAATTAGAGTTCACTGCACAAGTTTTAAAGATACCTTTACCTCCTCCCAAAGAGAATGTTCCATCTTCTGTCTCAAAAGAGAACTTTTCAGTGGAAGTCTATTGCTAGGCAGAATGCATCTCCATTGAAAGCTCAACCTGAGCTGGAGGACGACAGGTCAAGTATATAAAGCATCCAGCACTTTGCCAGCACATCACAGGCATTCAAGAGTAGTAGCCAGCCATTATACTGCTTGGCAACATCATCGAATAATGCCATGAAAGCATTTTCCCCCCCTAATTTTTATTCTAAGTTAATTTTACATTTACAGAAGATCTGCAAGAATAGTGGAGATTTGCCACTTCACCCATGTTAACAACTTATAGAACCATAAGAAATTTATCAAAACTACAAATTTAACCTCAGTAATAACTTAGTATTAACTAAAAACAGCAATACTACCCCCGTTTTCCACTTCCAAATGTCCTTTTTCTGTTCCAGGACCCTATACCTTAGTTTCTGCCAATCTGTGACTGTTTCTCAGTCTCTGTCTTTCATGGCTGACATTTTAAAAGAGTATTTGTCAGTTAATTTGTAGAGTAACTTTCGATTTCGGGTTGTCTGATATTTCCTAATAATGAGACTGAGGTTCTGCATAATTGACAAGCAGACTACAGAGTACCCAAGAAACATGTGAAGCCAATACACATTATCAAGATGTTAACTCTGATTACTTAGTTAAGGAGGTATCTGCCGGGATTCTCCAATGTAAAGTTAAAATTTTCTCTTTGTAATTAATTACTGGAGCCGTTTACCTTTTAACTTACAACATCCTTATTGATATACGATTCAGTTACTATAAAATATATCCACTTAAAGTGTAGAATTCAGTGGTTCAGTATATTCATATAGTTGTGTAACCATTACCACCCCCAACCCCACCCTACTCCAGGCACCACTATAGATTTATGTGTTCTGGACTTTTCACATAGATGGAATCGCATAACATGTGACCTTTTAAGACTGGCTGAGCAAAATCAGTATAATATGGTTGTATAATAATCAGAAAAATTCAGAGACGTTCCAATTAGATCCTTTTGTACTGATGGCATGGTGCAAGTGTGAGATGTGCCTCTTTCCAACCTTGTTACAGCGTGGGAACATTACCTGTCTGATGTGGGGGGAAAAAAATAGAGATGCTCCAATTAGCTCCAACTAGCATATATGACAAAGTACCTTCGTCGTGGTGGTGGCGTGGGAGACCTGCGCCGTCGGGGAGGAGGAGCAGGAGAAGGAGAACGTCGCCTTCTGGCAGGTGGTGGGGAGGGACTTCTCCTCCGTCTACCACTAAATCAAAGAAGTATAGTTATTTTGAGTTAGTGACATTTATAATGAAGTGGCCCAGAAGACATTGTTTCAATTATCATTAACTCAAAGGGCAGCAATGATTACTTCCTATTTCAAAGCAATGTTTTTCAAACTATAGGTCAACACCATTATTCAAGAACCTGGGTGGGAGCCAGTATTAAGAAAACATAACAATAAAACCAGAGTGTTTTACTTATAGCAAGGGTAAATACTGCTTTGTGAAGTTCTTATTTCAGTACATATAAACATGCACTCTGGGTCACAACAAAAACATTCTTCCCAAACAGAGTGAAAAGGTTTGAGAACACTGCTTTTTATTTGGGACGTACATCAGAACCACCTGGGAAGCTTATTTGAGATTTATGTCCACCAGGTCTGGGCTAGGATCCAGCCAGATGCTTTTTGAAAGACTCTCCAGGTGATTCTGATTCCTTGTTGAGACTCAACTGCTTTAGAGCCTCTAATACAGACATTTAAAATGTTAACAGGCAAAAATAATAAAAATAAAATGTTAACAGCCACAAGTGGCTTAAGTTTCAAATCTGGGGGTCACTGCTCCAAGCTCTAAATTTTTTAAATGTATATCCACTGTTATGGAGTTGTATACTGTTACCAAAAAACACTAACCCAAGACAAATGACCAAAATTGTCAGAGCACTAAAGTTATCCTGGGAAAATGTTGAAATATAGATAAGAACCATATAAACCTTAATCCTGAGCTGTTATACACTTAACAAACACAAAAAGCAAACATGAACAATAATATTGAATCAGCTATACTAAAAGCAGCCTCACAACAGAAATATTAAAATGTGCCAAACCAGCTTGCTACCTTTGGGTAGTTCACACATACAAAGTAGTCAAATAATTAGTTCTTAATTTCTTGTCTAGCATAGGACTGGTGCTTCCCATGAATTTGAAATTACGTTCTAAATTTGACCAAGTCTTGAGGTCTCCGTCCCCCCACCCTGAAACTAAGGTAAGCTCTGATAACAGAACAAAAAAAACCAACCCTAAATTACTAAATTTTTCAATTTAAATTTTCTTGTGCTTTGAAAGGACTAAGGCTTCATGTTGAACACTTTACATATAAAATATACAAAACCAGGCTCTATTTCTCCTCCTAAAAAGATGATACTGAAGTACAATTCTAAATAATCCTTCCTCCATCTCTATCCTAGGCACCTGAGAGCAATTTTTTTCTTTTCTTTTTTTTTTGAGCCAGAGCCTCACTCTGTCGCCCAGGCTGGAGTGCAGTGGCATGATCAGGTGATTCTTCTGCTTCGGCCTTCCAAGCATCCAGAACTACAGGCGTGCACTACCATACCCGGCTAATTTTTTTGATATATTGTAGAGACAAGGTCCATCAAGTTGCCCAGGCTGATCTCGAAACCCTGGGCTCAGGCAGTCCTCTCACCTCAGCCTCCCAAAGTGCTGGGATAACAGGCTTGAGTCACTGCACCTGGCAGCAATTTCTCACAGCATTAAACTTGAAGCTACTAGTACAACTTGAAACTTTTAAATAATGAAAACCAAAACAAAAAATCCTGAAGCAGGGCAATAAATATAAGTGCTGATTTCACTGCTCTGAGAAACCTTTCCAGAATAAAAAGTAGTTTTACAATGAGAGAAAAAAGTCAGAGAAGAAACTGTACCACTAACTTAATTCTGCAAAGCAACTGTTTAGTTGCTGTGCTCTCAATTTCACAGAAGCCAGACATAATTAGAGGTGGAAAAGGAATCTTTTAGGTTTTACTTTTTATTATCAAGAAACTGTTTCTTCTACAGTACAATTACCCTGTGCTTTGTTCCCTCACAAACACTGCTTACTGGTTCTAAAGAGCCTTCCAAGAAAACTTCTCTTTTGGAAATAAGAAAGCCTCTCCGTAGCCAGGTGTGGTGGTGTGAGCCTGTAGTTCCACCTATTTGGAAAGCTGAGGCAGGATTGTTTGAGCCCAGCAGATCGAGGCTGCAGTGGCTGTGAGTGTGCCGCTGCACTCCAGCCTGGGTGACAGAGTAAGACTCCAATTCAAAACAAAAAACAAACAAACAAAAAAGGCTCTCATTAATGAGATCACATAAAACAACACTTCAAAATAGCTTCCAAAAAAAACTTGAGCTACAGAAGAGGACAGGTGGCCTGTTTCAGCAAGGATAAATACTTAAAAATCTAGTGGCAGCTAAGGTCTCCACCACCCCCAAAGCAGAAAGCTGACTCCCAAAGCAGAAAGCTGGTTGAGGCAGACTAGTATAATATCGAGGTATAGGTCTAGGACTATACTTTGCCAATTTGTGACCCTAAGACCCTAAGAAACTCTACCATACCTGAACCTCTACTTTTTTCACTTGTGAAAGGTATATCTGAATTTGAGATTTCTATGTATAACTTAGCTCTAAAACGTTACCGCTTCATGGTCACAATCAATAAGTTTCAATAAAGATGAGCAACTCACTTTTATACCACTTTAAAGACTAAGCAAGGCCAAAGCCTTAACATTCACTTTTAATAGTTCTAAGATTCCTCTCTAGCTTTTGCCTTTTCTAAAGTCACCACAAATACCAAGTCCCTTCCCAATAAATCTAAGGAACTATTATTCTATCTCTTGGAAAGTATTCAGGTATTATTTTAAAATGGTAGCTGGGCACGGTGGCACAAGCCTGTAATCCTAGCACCTTGGGAGGCTGAGGCAAGAGGATCACCTGAGCTCAGGAGTTCAAGACCAGCCGGGTAACTTGGTGAGATCCCATCTCTACCAAAAAAAAAAAAAAAACAAACCAAGCATGGAAGTATGTGCCTGTAGTTCTGGCTACTTGGAAGGACCGCCTGAACCCAGCAGGTCGAGGCTGCAGTGGCTGTGGATGTGCCATTGAGCTCCATCCTGGGCAACAGAGTGAGACGCCAACTCAAAAAAAAAAAAAAAAAAAAAAAGTGTGCCCCCTACTGTAAAATGATGCCAAATGTCACAAAAAGAACATAACTAGGTATTAAAAATCAAAGTCCAAGCTAGGTGCAGTGCCTCACACCTGTAATCCCAGCATTTTGGGAGGCTGAGGTGAGAAGATTGCTTGAGCCTGAGAGTTCAAGACCAGCCTGTGCAACATAGGAAGACTTTGCCTCTACAAAAATAAAAATAAAAATTAGCCAGGAGTGGTAGTATGCACCTGCAGACCCAGCTAATCAGAAGGCTGAGTCAGGAGGATTGTCTGAACCCTGGTCAAGGTTGCAGTGAGCCATGATCATGCCACTGCACTCCAGCATGGGTGACAGAGTGAGAACCCGACTTAAAAATAAAAAAGCAAAAATGTTAAAAAACTGAAGTCTAAATGAAGCTCTAAAATGAAAATTTCATGTACAATTCTACCTATCATTTATCTGATGTAGTAAAAAATAACCAAACCAAAACACCTTAGCAACTTCATAGCTGTAGTCACGCCACTGAACATATATCAGAGAATGGAAAGAGGTCATCTAAACAGGAAATTAAGTCACTAAAACTTGTGACATGTAACCCTAATTCACAAAATCATGTCTAAACCAACCTTTTAGTCACTGGCGATTGCCATCGCTTTCCCATCTGCATCCTGATAGCAGTGGAGAAAAACAAATGTCAAGAATTCCATTCACTAAATTATATACTTTGATGGAGTTAAATATCACTAATGGAGATATTCTGAAGTGTTCAAAGATGCCCAGAAGTTAATGCTATTATTTAACTGGTTTATTCTTCTAGTCATGCACACATATGATATGGTGGTGCAAAGCTTACTCAGTTCTCATTAAATATTAATAACCACCACCGAAGCAAAAATCACTGCCTCCCCATTAGGAAAAAAAATTCCAACATCTTTTCCAAGTATTTGAAATGAAGACGTTAACCAAATTCTGAAACAATCCCATAGCCCACCCTTTAAATTATCAGCCCACCCTTCAAGTTATCAAGTTTCATCACAACTACAGAACATCAGTGAAGACCACTGAAGAAAAGATGTTACCGAGGCGAAGTCTCTTTCTGGCGCTTTCGTGGTGATGGAGAGGCACTCCGGGAAGGGGAATGTCTCCGCCGCCTGCCAACCTCACCATTCTTCACATGGGATCTTTTGGGTCTCTCATCTTCTGAAGAGGAGGAGGAGCCAGAGTCTGTAATTACACAGTAAAAAAGAATTACACTTAGTCTGTGCTTGAAAGAGTCTGTCCAAATTTTCTCAATGTAAGTGGATGGGTTTTCACTAGTATAAGCAAGTATGTATACAAGCCACCAGCCCTGAACAAAGTCTATGTCAATATATGCTCAATGACCTCAAAGCTAAGTATACATATTCATTATGTAAATACGATATATAAAAATAATTTTGGCAGTATAATTCAACCACAACAGTACACCCTTAAGAAGTTTAGTGATTTTCTTTTCTTTCTTTTTTTTTTTTAAAAGTTGGAGCCCTACTCTGTCACTCAGGCTGGAATGCAGTGGCATGCTCACGGCCATCGTGGCCTCAACCGGCTGGGTTCAGACAATCCTTCCACTTCAACCTTCCAAGTAGCTGGAGTTACAGGCATATGCCACCATGCCTTGCTAATTTTTTGACTTATTGTAGAGATGAAGTCTCATCAAGTTGCCCAGGCTGGTCTTGAACCCCTAGACTCAGGCAATCCTCTCACCTCAGCCTCTCAAAGTACTGGGATTAATAGGCATGATCCACTCTGCCCGGTTTAGTTTAATGATTTTCTAAGTAACTAAATAAAGCTTAAAAAACATTGCAAGCAATTACTTATTTGACTCTTATTATCCTAAACACTCAATGCCCTTTTGGATAATTTGGTTTTAATTTTTTTTTTCTTTTTTTTTTTTGAGTCGGAGTCTCACTCTGTCGCCCAGCCTGGAGTGCAGTGGCCGCTCCCGGCCACCGCAGCCTCAACCTGCTGGGCTCCGGCGATCCTTCTGCCTCAGCCTTCCGAGTAGCTGGAACTACAGGCGCGCGCTACCATGCCCAGCTAATTTTTGATTATTTTATTGTAGAGATGAGGACTCGCCAAGTTGCCCAGGCGGGTCTCGAACCTGCGGGCTCAGGCAATCCACTCACCTCAGCCTCCCAAGGCGCAGGATTACAGACTGAGTCACCAAGCCTGGCTTTTTTTTTTTTTTTTGAGTTGGAGTCTTACTCCAGTGGCACGTTCACAGCCACCGTAACTCAATAAATTATAATAAAAGCACTGCAACTAACAAAATAATGGGCATTTGTAAGAATAGGAAAAGATGTTCTAGATATACTGTTAAGCTAAAAAGGGAGGCAATATCACCTACAGTTTGAATTTCTGTGGGGTTTTCGCTTCTGTTTTTAACCATAGATGTCTATACATGCACAGAAGACTTCTGAATAAGTTTTGAGAAGATAAGATTGGTAAACTGGGGAAAGAATTATGCTTCTTCCAATTGTGTGCCCGTTTTCTGTTATTACTGTACTCTAAGGATCTATTACTTTTATAACAATTTAACAGAAAGTTATTTGTTTGTTTTTTTTAGAGTCTCACTCTGTCGCCCAGACTGGAGTGCAGTGGCACGCTCCCGGTCAGAAAGTTAGATTTTAAGAAAGGACTTAAAGCCCCTCCAAAAAGCAACAAACTGGCTCCTCAAACGGATTTCTATGGAGACAAAAATATTATTTCTCTTAAGTTTACTTACTGCACACTAATAGTTAAAGTATTTTAAATTAAGAAATGCAGATAGAAAAAAATTTAATCAGTGTTCATACCAGATGAAGACTGCTGGTTTTGTCGTCTGTACTGGCGTCTCTGCTGTACAGAATCTGCTGCAGCCATTTTGCCACCTTTGTCTTCTTCTGAAAGATGGATGCATTTAGAAAGTGTTTCTTTAATTGTGCAGAGAAAATATGACATTTGAATAGAATAGTCTCAAACCTTCATCTGATTGGGTCAAGTTAAACAATTACAATTTTTTTTTTTTTTTTTTTACAAAGGAGGAATTTAAAATGTCAATCTAATTTAATTCAGACTATCTTCACCAAATATTATTAAAACTAACATATTCAGGTTTTTATTATAGGTCATGCTAGGTACCAAGCACTTTATAAACATTTATTTCAGTTAACTGTCAAAAACCTATGTTATTCCTATCTCAGGGTGAAAGAAATAAAGTTCAGGTAACATTAAGTGACTAAAACAAACAAAAAGCAGTTACAAGTTTGAGCTGGGGATTCCAACCAGTTTCGTGTGACTTCAGAGTCTTAGTTCTTACCCACTTGCCATACCCTATGTATCTGATCTTCAACCAGAGGGGATGGGATGACCAAATGTGCAGCAATTCAAAATTAACTTTAAAAAACAACAACAACAACAAAAAACTTACCCGATTCAGATAACTCTACTTTTCTAGGTTTCGGTGCTGGTGAAGGGGACTCTCTTTTCTCAGTACCTTTATGTTTTGTCACTAAAAAAGAATAAGGGAGAAAAACCATTGCATTAAAAAGCTACACAAGATGCATTCTTAGCAGTATAAGGATGGGTGTGACTATTCACAAAAAGAATTTAAAAATTCCTATAAAACCTTGTTGCCATTATCTGAAGTGGAAACAAAAATCTTTAAATGTTTGGAAAGCCTCAAAAAGTTCTACATAGATTTCTAAAACTTGAGATTCCCTCAAGAAAACCAAGAGAAAACTGGGAGGTGTCACCAAGTAGAACAAGCTTTATGCTACATGTTAATAGTCAGCTCATAAAGTAAACCTGTGTGTGCTACCTAAAATATATACAACAGACACCCAACTTTGGAGACTTCATCAATATAAAAGCTTTCAAGCAACTACTATAGGTGGGTTCAGAAACGTAATAAAGATGATAAATGATTAAAAAATAGTATTTGATTAAGCTTTCATAGAAAATGCTATTTGGTCTGGTAAAAGTATGACTAGCCACCCAAGAGGCTGATGGTTCTTTATGTACAGCATAATCTTCACAATAGCATGGAGGAATATCAACTACCCATGAAAAAGAAGTACATCATCATGATGGTAAAAAGTATTCAATACTAAGACTAGAGGATTCTTTCAAAGGCATTAAGAAAGAAAAAAGACAGCTTTATACTTAAGGTAGCAGGAGAGCAGTGGGTATTCATGAATGATCCAATTTATCTTTTACCAACTGTACAGAAAATTATGTCAACTATATTTGTACACTTGTTCTATTATATGTACTGTTAAGCACTGTTTTTGTTGTCGTTGTTGTTGCTTTGGTATTTTTTGTGTTGGAGTCTCACTCCGTTGCCCAGACTGGAGTCCAGTGGCCGCTCCCGGCCACCGCAGCCTCGACCTGCTGGGCTTCGGCGATCCTTCCGCCTCAGCCTACCAAGTAGCTGGAACTACAGGCGTGCGCTACCACGCCCGGCTGATTTTTTGATTTATTGTAGAGATGAGGGTTTGCCAAGTTGTCCAGGCAGGTCTCGAACCCACCGAACTCAGGCAATCCACTCACCTCAGCCTCCCAAAGCGCTGGGATTACAGACTGAGCCACCGAGCCCGGCTAGCACTAGTTACTAGTGTCACATCCCCATCTCCCTTCCTGCCCAATTTCACACGAGACATCTGAGGCTTAAATAGAATTAACTTCACCACAATCACACAGACAATTTAAGTGAACTAAGATCTGAACCCAGGAAAATTTAAGGGCTTGGGCTTTGATTTCAACAACTACTATCTCTGCTTGTAATATCTCTCTGTTGCCAAAACTAAAATTGTAAGTACCTAAGATGTAGTTTATCTATTAACCTGAAGAACCACTTGAGAACAACCCGCTAAGAAATAAACCTGTAGACAATTTGATCCCCTCAGGATCCTTACACCTGTTTTGTGTGATTAAAGCAATTACCATGGAATGTTTGACTGGAAATGCAAATACATCTCATTTAACTGACACTCATATTTAGAATTCTGTAATGGCTTATTCCAAGTGGCAGTTATTTAGAGAAACAGTGATCTAACAAGACAATTTCAGCTTTGGTAAAGTAGTCAAAACGGAGAATTTACCACTATGTTTACAATGACCAGAATTTTATTAATAATTCTAGCCATTTGGACGAATAATTCAATTGGGTAAAGAGTGGTTAGCAACTAAATAGTTATCATGGATTGTGAAGTGGGAATAGCAAAAATATATTCAAAAACCTGTTTTTTAATAAAATCAGAGAAGTAAAGATATTTTAAAAATTTTAACCATTTCAGGTTCTTTTTTCTAGTCCATATTCTGTTTTTAAGTGTTATCCTGAATTTCCAAAAAGCTTATTACAGGAATCCAGTTAAAAATCACATGTCCAGCTGGGCTCGGTGGCTCAGCCTGTAATTCTGCACTTTGGGAGGCTGAGATGAGTGGATTGCCTAAGCCCGTGGGTTCGAGACCCACCTGGGCAACTTGGCGAGACCTCATCTCTACAATAAAATAAAAAAATTAGCTAGGCATGGTAGCGCACGTCTGTAGTTCCAGTTACTTGGAAGGCTGAGGCGGAAGGATCGCCGGAGCCCAGTAGGTCGAGGCTGCAGTGGCCGGGAGCAACAGTCTGAGACTCCAACTCAAAAAAAAAAAAAAAGGTCTTTTCTACATTATCACCTTTTCCACAATACAGATGAAAGTTGCAGACACATCCAGTATGTGCCTCAGACAGCACTTTGATTAGCATTCTGTACTTTGTATTTTTATTTGGATTATAAACCGGAAAAGACAGTCTTCCAAGATGAGTAAATTCACGTCAGCAGCAACCAAGAACAGAATTTAGGATGACATAAATTCATGTCAGCCATCTGGAATGAGTTAACATTGTAAGCAATGTTTTAGGTTTGTTTATCTAGATGAAATTTTATACCATTTACTTTGTTATATTAATGGTAACAATTCAAGGAGCAAAATCATGCTAGCATGAAGTCAGGATTCTTAGAAGGCAAATATGAAACCAGAATGTTAAATTTATTCCAACAGTCCTATTAATTATTAACCTCTCAGAGTTGCCTAAATGATCACTTGTAAAGATAAGTCACTGTGACCAGAAATAGCAAAATAACCATTAAGTCTCAAGAGAGTAAGTCATATGGCCAAGCTGATCTGAATAAATAAAAATTACTACTACAAAAGTTACCACTACAGGTATAGAGCATGTTATCATATTTCAATGAATATGCCACTAAACTCAAAGTACTGTTTTATGTATAAGATAATGCTAATTTAAATGACATGTCAATGATTACAAAACATTCCCCACAAGACCCCTGCATATTGTACTTCAAATAATTAACCCCTAAGTGCCCCAAAACATTCTTCCTGCGTCCCTCCCACTCCATTTGTCCACTATCAACAGCACAGCCCTAAAAGCTGATTAGTGGCTGCTGCATAAAATACTAATGTGAAACCTATTACATTCCAATGATGTTACTGCTCTTATTAGCAGTACACACTGCAGAGAAAGCATTCCTGAAATCATACTATCAAGTACAGAAGCTAAAGAATTTTACTCTGTCCTCCATCT
Organism: Carlito syrichta; assembly: GCF_000164805.1. Classification (NCBI taxonomy): domain Eukaryota; kingdom Metazoa; phylum Chordata; class Mammalia; order Primates; family Tarsiidae; genus Carlito; species Carlito syrichta. The sequence goes on along the minus strand of NW_007249755.1, from coordinate 832,836 downwards.
CCCTCCTTTAGCAATCAAAGAATTTGGGATAGGAAAGTTGGAAAGAGTACTCACTATTTAACTGGAAATGAAAAGTCTTTAAATTCTATTTAATTCCTGGCTGGTCGACCTTGACCAAGTCATTTAACTCGAGAATCTGTGGTTTGTATTTTTTTGAGATAGGGTTTTACTCTTGTCACTCAAGCTGGAGTACAGAGGCAGGATCACAGCTCCCTGGGCTGCTCCCAGCCACCGCAGCCTCGACTTGCTGGGCTCCGGCGATTCTTCTGCCTCAGCCTTCCAAGTAGCTGGAACTACAGGCGCGCGCTACCATGCCCGGCTAATTTTTTGATTTATTGTAGAGATGAGGTCTTGCCAAGTTGCCCAGGCGGGTCTTGAACCCGCAGGCTCAGGCAATCCACTCACCTCAGCCTCCCAAAGGTGCGGGATTACACGCTGAGCCACTGAGCCTGGCTCTTTCTTTCTTTTTTTTCAATGAGTCACGGTCTCACTGTTGCCCAGGCTGGACTGCAGTGTCACAATCATCCCAGCTTCAACCTCTTGGACTTAGGCAATCCTTCTGCCTCAGCATCCCCAAGTAGCTGGATCTACAGGTGTATACTACCATACCCAGCTAATCTTTTTTGTAGAGATGAGGGTCTCAACCCTGTTGCCCAGGCTGGTCCCAAACTCCTAGGCTCAAGCAATTCTCCAGCCTTGGCCTCCCAAATAAAGGTTTCTTTATTTTCATCTACCTGCCTACCTAGGTCCAAGGGGCCAAGGCAACACTCTTGACAGTCTCACTTGGGCAGATTAAAAATAATTAATAACAGCCACGTACAGTGGCTCACTCGAGTAATTCCAGCACTTTGGGAGGTAGAGGTAAGAGGATAGCCTGAGCCCACAGGTTTGAGACCAGTGTGGGAAACTTGGCAAGACCATGTCTCTACAATAAATAAAAAAATTAGCCAGGCATCGTGGTACATGCCTGTAGTCCCAGCTACTTGGAAGGCTAAAGTGGAAGGATCACCTGAACCCAGTAGGTTGAGGCTGCAGTGGCTGTGAGTGTGCCACTGCACTCCAGCCTGAGACTCTAACCCCCCCAACAAAAAAATCCAATAGCTATTGCAACTTTTAGGATCAGTCCCTCTCCTACTACTCACCCTTTAAGCTGTGCATCATTCCAGTCCTAAGACTTAGAAGACAGATTTAAATGGATCCTACAGTTTTTTCCATGTGTATTTAATGCTAAAAGAACAGACCCCAATAGACTACAACCTTCTACTTGCCTGGGAGGTTCACAGATCATAAATTCCTCAGAAATCTGCAGAATAAAGCAAGGACAACACTCAGAAGAACCCTGCCTAGAGCCTAAATAAAAAAAAATTAAAAAAAAAACACAAAACACCAGCTTTTAAGAGGACACTACGTCCTTCTCTTGGGAATGCAATGTGGCCAAGAAAGAATTAAAAGAGAATATGAAGTCCTCAAATAAGATATCAAACCAAAAATCTTCAGAGGGAAAAAGTCAACTGGTCTCATAGTAATAAAACAGTCCCTTATCATTAAACACAAACTTCGATATGTTACCCCAACTCAAACAGCCCACGGCTAGTAACACATTTCTCCACCTGCTCAATGCCAGAGGGCACTGCTAAAAACAAAATGCTTTTATAAACTCTATTTCAACAAATTGAAAGAATTTAAAGCAAGAATGAATAGGTAAGCCTATAAGCAAACTTACAAAAAATATCACAGTATCACCTAGCTATTTCATACTGAGGGTGGGCAGGGGCCAACAACTGGCCAAGCTATTTGTAGCCAAAGAAAGAAAGAACATGTTTTTACGTGCTTGATTTTTACCTTTACCTGAAGTTCTCCCTGGAGACACAGAAACGCGACTTTTTCTTGTACGATTTGACTGCTGGGGTGTTGGGGAATGCCGGGTTTTTGGTGGTGGACTTGCAGGAGGCGACGGCCTGTGCCTTCGCCTTGGAGGACTTGCTGAAGGAGATAACCTACGAGTTTTCCTTGGGGGGCTGGATGTCCTCTTGGGAGGCTTCTTTGGCGGTGACCGGGAACGAGATGAAGAAGATGATGAGCTACTCCCAGACAAGGATGCTGATGAACGCCTTCTTCTGTGAAATAAAGTATTAATATTCACTAACTGCATATTTATAAAGAATGACCTTACAGGTATGAACAGTTTACACGAAAACACAGCTATTTTAATCCAACTTTTGAGTTTATGTAGCTAAGCACATAAATGAGTCCAAAAAAAGGAGAAACAAAACCATAACCTAGGACAGGAAACAGCTAGTTGTGAGACTAAATATATATAACTTAATCTGATAAATGTTTCTGTTTGTGCTGTCTCTCCAGTTATAAAACTTGTCAGGATCAGTGCTATAATACAGTAACTAACTATTCCTTCTTCATTGGGAATGATAATGGTGTTTTGGAGTTTGCATATAAAATTTGGATGACAAGGTATTTTTCATTTAATAACACAATGCCGAGAAACCTTTAGGTTGCATTTTCAAAAAAAGATGTGCAAGATTAGGAATTCATTTAGCTACATAAACTTAGAAGCAGGGGCCTCTCGAATTCTGCGGCAAAATTTGTGGTAAGTTCTGTTGCAATTATGTGTACCTGCAGAATTCACCTTTGGCAGAAGAATTCCTGAGAACCTGAAAAAAAGAAACCCTACCTTAAGTGTGAGATAAAAACTGGCTGAAAGGGAATCTTACACAATCTGCAAAGTATTTTGAATGCTAAATGGCTTAGTAAGCACAATGAAAACATGCTGTTTGCAAAACTCCAATATAAGAAATAGCTGTTTCCACTAATCTTATACTAGGAAGCACAGGCATAACTTTTCTCCTAAGAAGGAATAATCAATTTTAGAAACGTGTGATGCCTGAAAACTGACTGACCGTTTATCTCATTACTCTCCTCTATTAGCAGTATCATCAATTCTTAAATTTTTAATAGTGGCAGTAATAGTTCAATATGCCTTGACAACACTTCTCCCAAAGAAAAAAAGTTTTTGTTTTTTTAAATGAGACTGAAAAACTTGACTGGAGAAATGAGATAACTTAAAGCTTATTTGATGTTTCCTCTCTGTTTCCAAATTGTGGTTCCCTAGGGAAAAAGCTTAAAAGATTCAAAGGCAAAAATTCTGTCCAAAGTATAACCTGAAAGCTTAATTATCACAGTTCTTTCCAAAGAGGTGAAATATTATTGTCAAGAAGGCACAAAAATTCTGCTGCCAGTGCACCAGACCTCTACTGTGGGTAGGTTGAGCCACAATCTTTTTGTTAAAAGTGATATACCTAAGATCCAAACATATTATCTTATGCTCATTTTAGAATGATTTATGAAAAAGAACATTAGCAGTGTCAGGGTTAGATTTATGCCCAATAGCTTCAAAAATAACCAGACACCAAACTACACTAATGGCTGTATCTGTGGAATGGGATCATGGGGAAGTTTCAATTTGTTATTTATTTATAAGCCTCATTACTTCTATAATGAGAAAAAAAACACATTAAGGAAATAAAGGTATACTAGTAAATGGAATATTTTAACACTGGTAAAAGGAGCTTACTAGCCCTGTATTCAGCTACTTTTTAGAAGCCAGTTAAAAGCCAAAGGGAAGGTGGTCAATTCCCTTACTTGGTAGGATTTCTTGGTGAAGTCTGAAAAGGCAAAAGTTAGCACAGTATAAACAAGATGGTGGATTTCTTATTTACTTTCCAACACTGAACTAGGTATTTTTCACAGCACAAACAACAGTATTACACTTCAAATGAAATAGGTTCTTTAGAAAACATTATCTAACACCACTTTTGAGTTCTTTCTTCCTGGGGACACTAACGTAAAGATTACCCTAAAATTATCCCCAAAGATTAACCTAAAGTGTAAAACACTGGACACTTCCAAATTTAAAAAACCTTACCGTCTTACTGGAGATCTACTCCTTCTGTGCCTTGGTGGGGGAGGCATTCGTCTTGGTGGAGTTCTTCTTCGAGGAGATGGCCGCCTTCTTGGGCTTGGCCGTCTTCTAGGTGAGTATGATCTGCCGCAACAAACAGAAATAGGGTCTCAATACATCAGGAGTGAGGAATTTGACTTAATTCTTAAGGGCCACATTTAAAAAATGAATATCAAGGAACACAATTTTTCATTTACATAGAGATGTTTAGGGTACACAAACAGTGTCCTCAAATTCTCTATGTAAATCTAAAATGCAACATTTATGCTAGACATTTTCTACTGCTTCGAAATTATCCTAATTCTACCTAGGAGAGTAGCACATAAAACATAAGATCTATATTGATCGTAAAGCCACAACTCACCTTGATCGGGATCTATGGCGCCGTCTAGGTCGAGTGTGAGAAGGAGAGCGAGACCGTGTCCGGGATCTTGATTTGGAACGTGTCCGAGATCTTGGTCGGGTCTTCTCTTTTTCCTTTTCTTTTTTAGAATTTTTTTCTGGAGAAGGTTCTTTAGGCTCTGGAACAGGTTCAGGCTTGGGAACTTTCAGAATGTCACTGTGGAGACAAAGCTCATTTTTTCCACCTTCTTATACTCGGACGTCTAAGTCATAACAATGATGTAACAAAGTATTTATTTTAAAAAAGTTTTTAAAATCCAGAAAGACTTCCTCTAGCTCCAAGACATAGATATATATATACATATATATATATATCTGTGAAATTCAGTAAGCTACTAACAATTCTAGCCACATATATATTTTTTAAAGTGTAAAGTTGACAGGGTGCCTGAATGAAACGTAATTGTACACCTAACCTTAACTGTACCCCACAAAACCATAATAAAAAATACTGATTAATGAAAAAAAAAAACCACAAAAAAATAAAAAATAAAAAAATAAAGTGTAAATATATATTAAGAAAAAATTTATATATTATATAATATATATATTAAGAAAAAATATATATTAAGAAAAAATTTATAATATATAAAATACGTGAAACAACACAACCAAAGGACAGTAGTGAACATTCTTGGAGCATTTCCTTTAAAATACACTCTCCTAAACAATTTCATTTTCTCATTGTCAATAAACTAATTTTATAATTTAAAAAATCTAAAAGGGACCAGTGCAGTGGCTTATGCCTGTAATCCCAACACTTTGGGAAGTGGAGGTGAGAGGACTACCTGAGCCCAGAGGCTTGAGACCAGCCTGGGCAACTTGGTGAGACCTTGTCTCTAAAATAAATCAAAAAAGTAGCTGGCTGTGGTGGCATGCACCTGTAGCTCTAGCTACTTGACACCTGAGACCAGGAGGTCAAGGCTGTAGTAGTTGTGAGTATGCCACTGCACTCCAGCTTGGGTGACAGAATGAGACTCGGACTCAAATTTAAATAAATAAAAACGTAAAAGAAAAACAAGAAATCTTAGGTGTTTACCTCAGAGATGACATATTTGCAGTCACTATTAACAGCATAAAATTTTGATTATAAATGATTTTTTATGTACTTGCCTAGTAGAAGTGGCCTCCTGTACTGAAGGTTCTTTTACTTTCACTGAAGGTTCTGGGAGCTCTGGTGTTTTTTCCTTCTTTTCTGGAGCAGGGGAAGGACTCCGGCTCTTGGTTCTGTGACGGGGAGATCGAGAATGACTGCGCTTTCTCTCTCTCCTGACAGGGGAAGATCGTCTTCTAGGGGAAGGAGATCTGGATTTGCGTCTAGGATGAAAGCAATTTTTTTCAGGTTTTTAAATAATGTGGATTGGGAGACAGGGTCAAAGGGAGAAGTGAGGATTAATCTTTTTTAGTTACACCACTGTTGTTTCTATCTGAGAGGTTTATGTAAATGACATTCTAATCTCATTTACCTGATAGGGAAAGGGCCAAGAGAAAATGAGAAAGGCAAATGAAACATAACACTCTCATGTATATCAGTTACAAAGGAGGAAAGCACAGACTTGGGACTCTAGACTTAGGGTCTTAATCATTCCTAGAGATCAAACAACCAACTTTTCAGAGGAAAAGAGGATGATTTAAATAGGGAAATTCCTTGACAATAGGTCAAATCCCAACATCTAACATTTAGAGGCAGACAGATTACACTAGAGTTCATCAGGCAGAACCTCAGTATGCCAGAAAAATGATTACTGAAATTAAAGCAATATGTTCTTCAAAAGAGAAGAGAAATATATCAAACATGCATAAGATAGCTTTTTGACAGAGAGGCCCTCTTCCTTTTTAACAGCTTGCCTAACTTGAAGGTCATTTCTTACTCACAGTGAAAGAAAACAGCAGGGCCAGTTCATCAACAGTCAAGTAGTTACCACCATGAGAATTTGTGTTTAACTCTAGAAGTACTGTTTCAATAAGTAGGTTTTAGTATCAAATATATACATGAAAGAGACAAAGAAATTACCTCTTCCTTTTACTAACTCCAGCAGACATTTATGAAAGAAGTAAGTAGAACCCTAAAAATGAAAAGCCTAATGGAATTCTCACCTTTTACCACAAATATAGTAGAAGCTGAGTCGTAGATTTAAAAATGTGAACCTAACAATAGTCTCATTGGAAGGAAGAAGAAAACAAATAAATTATCTGAAGTTTGGGTTCAGTACAACCATCTAAGAAAAGCAGAACAGGGAATTAGGTAAGTATTATATGAATGGTTAATGAGTACAGATTTGTTTTTTAAAAAAGGAAACAGAAAAAAGAATGAGCCAGAGCACATTTTTAAAAACTCAAATTGACAGGTGTATTTAAACTAAAGCAATGTGGATGAAAGGCCTAGATTTTGATTTAGGAATTAAGAGTTAGATAACTCACCAAGATTTGAGAGACAGTCCTAGTTAAATGATCTGTCTCAAACAAAAGATGGAAAGATTTCTTTAGTCCAGAAGCAAGCCATAGCTCACCATAAAAACTGTAGGATGGAAGAAATTCCCTGGAGTGCTACTAGATTCCTTTTAACTGCAAATAAGTTTCTACACACAAAATTCCTTAAGATCTAAAAGTACCCCATAACCATTAGTTATGCATCTACTGTATAATACCTTCTTGGGCTTCGAGATCGCTCCCTTTTTTCTCTGCTGCTTTCTTTTTCTT
>NW_007249755.1:815758-820758 GCF_000164805.1 Carlito syrichta | reverse complement strand
AATACTTGAATGGGAATTACAAAATGGACAGGTCACCAGCAGTGTGAAAATTCCATAAGCTAATCTGAAACTATCGCTCCAAAATAAATGTCTTATTGTTTGCATGTCCTAAAAACAGTCAAATAACTGGCTGTCTTAGGTCAAATGCTTGGGATAACAACTAACTTTTGATGAAAAACTCGTTGGCATATTCTAAGCCAATTAAAGAATTTCAATGCCCTGTTTGCAGCGTCCTGGCCTTCCCCCTTCCAATTTTTCCTTTAAAAACACACATTTAGACTGCAGAATACATGCTCCAAGAAGTTGAAAGAGCCAACATGACTACAGAAAATGGAGATACTGGCTTAGACGAACTGGTCTCTACAAGGTTCCATTCTGCAAAGGATTTGCAAGCCCTGAGGGGCTCAGGGGTGCTCAACTCTAGCCCTAAATGCCCCTTCCCACCCACGAAGATAGATCCTGACCTACAGCTCACTGTTACAGGAGTGGAATATGGGACAAACAGGTCTAGCGCGAGCCTGACAAAGTCTGGGCCCGGAGGACCAACGAAGAGAGGGTAAGTTCCCTGCCTGCAGGCGGTGGGCGGGCAGCGCGGGCACAAGTCTAGTTAAGAGTAACCTTTTCGCCAGCGGACTCCAAAAGAGTAAAACAAACGGTGGCGGGGAAGGTGGGGGGGAGATGGGAGGGCGGGAAGGAGAGCCGATTCACCCCATAACCTGCCTCCACGCACATGCATGATTTTCGTTGCACCCTCTACGCTCGGAGCTTCAGACTCAAAATGTCCCAACAACTAAGTTCCCCCTCCCTGAAGAGATACCCAATCGGGCGGGAGCTCCCGCGAACTCTGACCCGGCGCCGCCGCGAAGGCTTAGGACCCGCGGGGAGGATCGGGGGTGGAGGGAGCTTTCTCAAGAAAAGCCGCTAAACGCAGCTTCCTGTCCTCCTCTCCCTAAGTTGCACTCCCAAGGCGCGCTCCCCCCAGCGCTCCCTCCGTGCCCTCCGCCGCTAGTCACCTCAGGGCTTCCCTCCAGCCTCCCCCTAGGGACTTCCTTCTTGCGGCTCCGCTAGGCCCCAGGACCCGGCGGCACGCGCGGCGCTCTGCCCGCAAGCTCCGTGAGGCAGGTGGGCAGCTAGGCACTGCTCCGGCCCATTCCCGCCGCCATTTTCCGGCCACCGTCGCCGCCGCGTAGGGGGGACGATCCTGGAGGAGGAGACTGCGCAGGGGCGCACCGGTCTCCGCCGCAGCACAGGGGGGCCGCGTCCGCTGGCACCAGGGACCCTCGGGACCTCCAGTGTCTCCCCTTGCTAGCCACCGTGTCCCGAGGTTAGGCCTCCTGCCGGGTCTTACAATGAAGCCCCTCGTCCCACCCCAGATCTCCGCGCTTCTACTTACGCGGAAGAATCCCGCGTCCATCTTGCCGCCTCGCTCGGAGATCGCTCCCTATCCCAGGGTGCACCGCGCCGCCGCGACGGAGGGCGGGACCGGCAGAGGGAAAGCCGAGCGCCGGGACGCAACGCGCGCCGCTCCACCCGCCCTCTCCAGCCGACACGAGGCCGCGCCTGCTCAGTGAGCGGAGGGACCTTCGCGCGTGCGCACCAGCGCCAGAGGGGGCGGACCTGAGGTTTCCCAGCAGCCAGTAGAAGAGGGGAACCTGGAGACTACAGCCAATGGGAGGAAAAGGGAGCGTGGCCGGGTCGCCCCGCCCTGCGAATCGTTTTGTGGCGCGTGACCAGCCTTGTTCGCGGAACCTGACATGACCCATCCTTCGGCCCGTAGTGGCGGGGGGGAGACTCCCGCCTTGGGGGTTCCATAAAGCGATTGAAGAGAAAGGCTGTTACCTCAGAGTGACGCTGGTGGGGCGGCCCGTGCGCGGTCCCGGAGCCTGCGGCCTCCCCGGTCATTATGAAAGCTGTGATCGTGTGGGTTTTCCGGGCTTACTGGACGAGACGATTGGTTGTCCGAGCCATGTAGCGTAAATGATGTCTGCGTTCCTCCGGGCCCAGTTTACCCGACCTCGGGACGGAGCTGGCAGTGCCCACTCGATGAGTTTCGGGTTCGGTGACCGCGCCGAAGGGCAGGTGCCACAGCGAAGGCTGTGACCTCGGGAAGCGGCAGGCCTCCTGGCGGGCCCCCGGCTGGGATCCCGGAGAGGAAGCCGGCGTCCTCTCCCGGGAAGGCCTGCTCCGGCCATCTTTTGTGAATTGCCCTCCGGGTCAAACACGCACCTCCCCGACCTGCCTCTCACGGAGCCTGTCCCACCCGAATGCATTTGCTCTCGGGGCTTCGCCACTAGCTTACACTGACGACATCCGTTTGTCTCCAGCTCGTGCGGGCCGCCGCCCGCTTGGCATCGCCACCCGGACGCCGGGTGGACGCCACACATCAGCGTCGCCAGCCGAGCTCTGATCCCTCCCATCTCTCCCCCAGCAACAGCAGCAACAAACGGCCTGCGCCCCCAGGCCTTCCCGATGTCAGTTGATGGCAGCGTCTTGCCTTTTGTTGAGGACACAAGCCCTGGTGTTATCCTCGACCCCTCTTGACACTCGCTTCCAAGCCATCAGGAAGCCTGTCCAGCTGTAGAGTGGTCCAGGCACCATCCATCACCCCTTGCTTGCGCCGCACTGGCCTCCTGAAGGGTCTCCCTGCTTCTGCCCTTGTCCCTCGGTATCTGTGAGCTACCTGGCAGAATGGTCCCGTTAGAAACCCTTCGTTGGGCACTGCTGCTCAGAGCCCTCCAAGAGCCCCTCGTTTTTCTTACAGCAAAAGCCCAAATCCTACCCAAAGCCTTCATTTCTTCTTTGACCTCGTCTTGGATGCTCTCTCCCATATATCAACTTGGCAAACTTCAAATTTTTACTCAACTGTCACTCAACAAGACTTATCCTGACCTACCCCATTGGAAATTGCTCACACGCCCTCTCTACATCATGGTGTCTCCCTTATTCTACTATTATTTCCCAAAGCGTTTATCACCTAATATTTGTTTAACTCATTGGTATTTTTATTTTGTGAGACAGGATCTCACGTTGTTGCCCAAGCTGATGTGCAATGGCACGATCCCAGCTCACCACAGCCTCAACCTCCTGGACTCAAGCAGTCCTCCCACCTCAGCCTCCTGAGTAGCTGGGACTACAGGTGCACACCATCATGCCCAGCTAATTTTTGTATTGTTATTTTTGTAGAAACTTCCTATCTAAGCTCATACTATTTGCTCGGGCTGGTCTCAAACTCCTGGGCTCAAGCAATCCAGTCTTGACCTCTCAAAGTGATGAGATTACAGGCATCAGCCTCTGTGCCTGGCTTTAACCAGTTTTTAATGTTTGTTTATTGTCTACTCCCTGCACTAGAATATAAGCTCCCTAAATTTAGAGCTTTTTGTCTGTTTTGTTCATTTATGTATCCCTAGCCCCAGAGAAATGACAGAGAGCTGGTTTGTAGGAAAACTGTCTTCCACAAAACCAGTCTCTGATGCCAAAAAGGTTGGGGACTGCTTTCCTAGGTGATCCTTCTGCCTCAGCCTCCCTGGCTACCACACTGGCTAATTTTTTTTATTTTTGGTGGAGATGAGGTCTCGCCATGTTGCCTAGGCTGGTCTCAAACTTCTGGGCTCAAGCAGTCCTCTCACCTCCCAAAGTCCTGGGATTAGAGGCGTGAGCCACCGCGCCGGCCTATGTTTCAGCTTTCCTTTGTATAAATGTTGGTTTTCCTAATGGTTCTGTCACTGATCTTTTTATCTTATTCCTTAACAGAGGTTCCCTATCTGTCCTTTGTTTCAAACACCTTTCATATTCAGGAGCTCTGTGTCTCAGGCCTGGTCTGCCCCAGCTTGATATTTTCAACTTCCTGCTGACATATTTGCTTGGATGTCCAGTAGGCTCTTCAGACTCAACATATCCCAAACTGAATTCTTCTTCATGTACTTGCCCTCAGCTTTCTGGTTTCCCATTTGCAATGAGTGAGCCCTCCTTTCTCTCTGTCATCACTTTTCCTCTTCCTCGCACTCTGCAACCACCAAATCTTGCTATTTCACCCCTCAAAACGTAATCACTTATGAATCTGGCACAAGCGATTCCTTCTGGCCCTCTTGCCTGCTTACTTTAGGCCATCTGGATTACTTCTGGATCTTTTGCTGTTTCCCCTACCTTCAGGATTTATGTCTCCACCCTATATCCAGAGTGATGTCCTAAGATGATAATCTTGATCCTGTCACTCTCCAACTTGAAACCCTTGATCCTGTCACTCTCCAACTTGAAACCCTTCAGTGACTCCCCATTGTCCTCAGCATAACCTTTCCTCAGTATCCATGGGGGATTGGTTCCAGGACTCAGGACCCCCTGTGGATACCAGACTCTATGGATGTGCAAGTCCCTTATGGGGTGTCGTATTTACATATAACCTACACACATCCTTCCGCATACTTCATGTCATGTCTAGGTTACTTATAATATCTAATACAATGTAAATGCTATGTCAATAGTTATACTGTATTGTTTTGAATATTTTTGAATCACAGCTGGTTGAATTCATGGATGCAGAATCCACGGATATGGAGGGCCAACTGCACTGTGGCCTACAAAGGCCTTTCTGATTAGGTTACTGCTGCCGTCTCCAGACTCACCACTAGAGGGGCTAATTCTCCCTCTCTCCATTCTTTGCTTCTAAACTGTAGCCACGTGGAACCACAGCTTGTCTATGAACAAGTTAGGTTTCAAGTGGCAGTTTATAGTCTGTATATTGGTAAGGCTAAAGCGAGTAAGAAGTGACTTAAATGTCACCTCTTCAGCAAACCTTAACTAGCCTTCCAAAAATAGCAGAGACCCTCAATCCCCTCATTCTATTATATCTTGCTTTTATTTTTATTTATAGTACTTAGCACTACCTGACTTTGTTAGCTTTCCTGTGTATATGTTTACTGTCTTCTTCCCATTTTACTAAAAATAAAAAAAAATTCAGCCGGGTTCGGTGGCTCAGCCTGTAATCCCGTGCCTTTGGGAGGCTG
>NW_007249755.1:795792-815686 GCF_000164805.1 Carlito syrichta | reverse complement strand
CAGGTCGAGGCTGCGGTGGCCGGGAGTGGCCACTGCACTCCAGTCTGGGTGACAGAGTGAGACTCCAACTCAAAAAAAAAAAATAAAAAATTTAAAAGAATAAAATAAAATATAAAAGCTCTATGAGGGCATGGATCTTGCCCATCCTTGGAGTGAATAAGAGTCCAAGGCTCAGTCCCCAAAGACAGTTCTACCAATGAGTGAATCTTGTTTGAAATGCTACAACCATTGATTCTGTCAGTAAGAGTCTACATGGGAGTTTGTGACCAGCCTAGGCAACATGGTTACCCACATCTCTGCAAAAAAACCAAAAAATTAGCTGGGTATGGTGGCACATACCTGTAGTCCCAGCTATTCAGGAGGCTGAGGTGGGTCCAGGAGTTTGAGGCTGTGGTGAGCCATGATCCTGCTACTGCACTCCAGCCTGAGTGATTGAGTGAGACCCTGACCCAAAAAGAGAAAAAGAGTCTACACCGGAAAATTTGCTGAGGTGGATGAGCTGCCTCCCTGATGATCCCTGCAGGTGCGGTGGAGAAATACTTGGCAATGAAAGTTTTTGAAGATACCACCTCTTGCTCACTTTGATGCTGTGCAGATCAAATTAGGTCTTAAACCAGGCACAGTGGCTCACACCTATAATCCCAGCACTTTGGGAGGCTGAGGTGAGAGGATTGCCTGAGCCTACGGGTTCGAGACCAGCCTTGGTGATTTGGCGAGACCTCACCTCCACAACAAATAAATAAATAAATAAATAATTATCCGGGCATGGTGGCGCATGCCTGTAATTCCAGCTGCTTGGAACGCTGAGGCAGGAGGATCACCTGAGCCCAGCAGGTTGAGGCTGTGGTGGCCATGAGCATGTCACTGCACTCCAGACTGGGTGACAGAGTGAGACTTCAACCCCCTCCCCCCAAAAAATGATCTTAAAGCCAAGAAGCTATTCCCAGGGAAACCATCAGTGGCTTTTTGCTAGGTCTGCTCTTTAAGTCCTCAAACTCTGAGACTCAAAATGCTAATAGGCATCCAACCTTGGCGCTGATCCTCTAGGCACAGACTGAGATGGTTCCGTTTTCATCAACAGCTTTTCTTCATTGCTTGGTGACTGCTGTGGTCGTTTAGGTGTTTTCACCTGTTGCTTGTTCTCTCTGTTCTTCATAATTGTTCCTGCTGAGCACAGGCAGGCACAGCTTTTGTTGTTTCTTATCTTTGTCATCATCTCCACTTTTGTTTCTATCATTTGCCTCTTCCTTTCAACTCTGCTTTTGTGTTTCCTGGATATCACAGGGTTAACAATCTTAAAATACCTCAAAAACTAAGTGCAAACTTACCAAGCAAGCAATGAACTAAAATCATCCAATAATTGGGGTAAATATGACTAATGGATAGAAGTGGATGCATTTTGTTCTGGAAGATGTCTTTAAGCACATTAGTGAGTAACTTATCCATTGCTGCATAACAAATGACTCCCCAAATTTAGCAAGTTAAAACAATAAATGTGTTATCTCAGTCAACTGGAACTGGAAGATAACATTTCCAAGAAGACTCACTCTTGCAGCTATTGGTAAGAGGCCTCAGTCCCTTGCCACATTGACCATCCATAGGGCTGCTTGGCTCATAACATGGGAACTGGCTTCCCCCAGAGCAAATGATCCAAAAGAGAGAAAGACAGAAACCACAATGTCTTTTATTCTTTTTATTTATTTTTTATTTTTTGAGTCGGAGTCTCACTCTGTCGCCCAGACTGGAGTGCAGCGGCCGCTCCCGGCCACCGCAGCCTCGACCTGCTGGGCTCCGGCAGTCTTTCCGCCTCAGCCTTCCAAGTAGCTGGAATTACAGGCAAGCGCCACCACGCTCAGCTGATTTTTTGATTTATTGTAGAGATGAGGTCTCGCTGCCCAGGCGGGTCTCGAACCCATAGGCTCAGGCAATCCACTCACCTCAGCCTCCCAAAGGCGCGGGATTACAGGCTGAGCCACTGAGCCCAGCATCTTTTATTCTTTTATTTAATATTTTTTGAGACAGGATCTCTGTCACCTGGGCTGGTGTGTGCGATCATAGCTCACTGCGGCCTCAAACTACAGGGCTCAAGCGAGCTTCCCAAGTAGCTGGGATTACCAGTGCACACCACAACGCCGTTAATTTTCTTATTTTTTGTAGAGATGGAGTATTGCTTTGTTGTCCAGGCTGTATAATTTTTTTATGATATAACATCAGAAGTCATACTTAATACTTTGCACAAAAATCCCACTGGTTACAAGTACCCTTATTTAGTAGTGCCAGTGGGCTACACAAAGCCATGAATACTAACAGGGGAGGATCGTTGGGGGAAGGGTCATCTTGGAGGCTGACTACCACAGTAAGTTTTTGTAAATTGAAAATAGGTAAGTATAGCCGGGTGTGGTAGCGCGCGCCTGTAGTTCCAGCTGCTTGGAAGGCTGAGGCAGAAGGATCGCCGGAGCCCAGCAGGTCGAAGCTGCGGTGGCTGGGAGCGGCCACTGGACTCCAGTCTGAGGGACAGAGTGAGACTCCAACTCAAAAAACAAAAAAAGAAAATAGATAAGTATAGCAGTTTATATATGTCCAACTCTAGAAGGCACTATTCTTTATCTTCCTTTGATCTTGGCACATACTCTGTCTCCTTGGTTGAAACCACTCTTTCCTCCCTCCCAGCCCTTTCTTTGCCTCTCTACCTCACCTTTCTACCCTCAACCCTTTAGCTGGCCAGCTGAGTCTTTCTTTAGGATTTAGTGTAGCTATGAGCTGTTCCAGGAAGCATTGTTATTTAGTGAGACTCAGTACTTAGCATCTGATGATCTTTTAGGGGGTTGTAGAGTCTTCCAAAAACACTGCATCCAGATGTCTCCTAAGAGTCCATATTGCACCTATACTGCCATAGTGTGTTTACCACTGTATTCTAATTGTATATATGTGTGCAAATCTCTACTCTGTCCCCCGTATGATAAACTCTGAAGCCAGAGACTATGTCCCTCCCCTCTTTCCCTCCTCTCTTTATCCTCAGTACTCAAATCAGATTTGGCAAATAATAGGTGCTAAGTAGACATGCAACAAAAATGCATTTTGGCCAAATGCAGAATAGTAGAGTGCTTACAACAATATTCTGCTAAAGCTGAAAATTGCCATCATGGAATAAATTTTTGGGATACAAGAGTCGACTTTTCTCAAGAAAATATGAAATTTTAATAACAGGTATAACTGCCATTTTATCATTAATAGTTTTGGGAGCAGCCGGGCTTGGTGGCTCAGCCTGTAATCCCGCACCTTGGGAGGCTGAGGTGAGTGGATTGCCTGAGCCCGCGGGTTCGAGACCTGCCTGGGCAACTTGGTGAGACCTCATCTCTACAGTAAATCAAAAAAATTAGCCGGGTGTAGTAGCGCGCGCCTGTAGTTCCAGCTACTTGGAAGCTGAGGCGGAAGGATCACCGGAGCCCCAGCAAGTCGAGGCTGCGGTGGCCAGGAGCGGCCACTGCACTCCAGTCTGGGCGACAGAGTGAGACTCCAACTCAAAAAAAAAAAAAAAAAAGTTTTGGGAGCAACCCCTTCAGGTCCCCTCCCTCTTCTGTCTTCTCAATAAATCCTACTTTCTCACCAAAAAAAAATTTGGTTGTCAAATTGTTTGTGTGTCATTATAGTACAGAAGCAATAGTTTCACAACACTGAAATGTTCCCGTAGTCGATATAATGCACATTTCTCACACTTAATAGATGCATTATAATTTCTGGATTTCTCATGGCCTTGTCTGTATTCTACTGTCAATGCTAATTGCATTGGCACCTTTATTTATTGCTTTATTTATAAGGTGGAAAATTCTATAAAAATCTGATTCACTGAGGTCAATGATATGAAAGCCAGAAATCTCTTGGCAATAAAGGAAAGTAAAAGCTTAGTTGAATTTATCATTGATATATAAAGTTGTTTAACTATAGGAAGCTTTCTAGTTGTTTTTGCCTATACAAATATAAAACAGAAGACATGGAAGTGCAGTCTGGTTTTCTGATGTAGTCTAATAACAAGAGTCACTAGATGGCGATCTCTCTCAGGAAAATGTACCTCTAATTGGGCAGGACTCATTACTGGGAGTAAGTAAACTGTCACAGGGCCATGTAGTTTGACTAGTTGTTGTTTTGTTTTGTTTTGTTTTTGAGTTGGAGCCTCACTCTGTGGCCCAGACTGGAGTGCAGTGGCCGCTCCCGGCCACCGCAGCCTCGACCTGCTGGGCTCCGGCGATCCTTCCGCCTCAGCCTTCCAAGTAGCCGGAATTACAGGCATGCGCTACCACGCCCGGCTGATTTTTTGATTTACTGTAGAGATGAGGTCTCACTGCCCAGGCAATTCACTCACCTCAGCCTCCCAAAGGCGCGGGATTACAGGCTGAGTCACCGAGCCCATCGATTGGTTGTTTTTTATTGAGCCCTTACTATGTGCTCAGCATGATGTTCTTAGGTAGAATGAAATTACAAAGGAAGTGTAAAAGCCCTCAGAGAATTTACAATATAGTATAGCCAGGAGGGTAATAACAACAGGCATGAAAGAAAAATGTAGCGGTCTTTGCTTTTCATCCCATAGAAAGACCTTTACAGATGTTGTCAGGCATTGTGTTTGCATATTTTGAAGAACAAGAGTAGTGCCCGTCAAATGGGGAATGAGAATCCACAACTGGAATTCTCTCTTTCCATCTATATTTTCTCTATATTTCTCTATTTTTGTTTCTATATTTTAGAGACAGGGTCTTGCTCTGTTGCCCCCGCTAGAGTGCAGTGGTGTGACACTAGCTCTCTGCAGTCTTGGACTCCGAGTTTAAGCAATCCTCCTATCTCAGCCTCCCAAGTAGCAGGGACTACTACTTGCCACCTTGAACAACTAATTTTTAAATTTTTTTTGTACTGATGGAATCTATGTTGCCCAGCCTGGTCTTGAACTCCTGGGTTCAAGCAATCCTCTCACCTTGACTTCTCAAAGTCTGAGATTACAGACATGAGCCACCACACCCAGCCCATCTCTGTGGGTTTTTTTTTGTTTTGTTTTGTTTTTTTGAGTTGGAGTCTCACTCTGTCACCCAGACTGGAGTGCAATGGCTGCTCCTGACCACCGCAGCCTCCACCTGCTGGGCTCCAGCGATCCTTCTGCCTCAGCCTTCCAAGTATCTGGAACTAGGCACGCGCTACCACGCCTGGCTAATTTTTTATTTATTGTAGAGATGAGGTCTCACCAAGTTGCCCAGGCGGGTCTCGAACCCGCGGACTCAGGCAATTCGCTCACCTTGGCCTCCCAAAGTGCTGGGATTACAGGCTGTTTTGTTTTAATTTTGGGTTCAGGGGTCCGTGTGCAGGTTTTTTACATGTCTCTATTGCATAATGCTGAAGTTTGGGCTTCTACTGAACCTGTTACCCTAAGAGTGAACATAGTACCCAACAGGTAGTTTTTCTTTTTCTTTTTTTTTGGGGGGGGTTGGAGTCTCACTCTGTTACCCAGGTTGGAGGGCAATGGCACGCTCATGACCACCACTGCCTTGACCTACTGGCAATCCTTCTACCTCAGCCTTCCAAGTAGCTGAAACCACAGGTGTGCGCCACCATGTCCAGTTAATTTTTTGATTTATTGTAGAGTCAAGGTCTCACCAAGTTGCCTAGGCTGGTCTCAAACTCCTCGACTCAGGTAATCCTCTTGCCTTGGCCTCTCAAAGTGCTGGGATTACAGGCATGAGCCACTGTGCCCAGCTGGTAGTTTTTCAATCCTTGCCCCACTCCTTCCCATCCATCTTTTGGAGTCTCCAGTGTCTGTTTCCATTTTTATGTTCTGTGTATCCAACGTTTAGATTCCACTTATGAGTGAGAACATGTGGTATTTGATTTTCTGTTTGTGTTAATTCACTTAGGATAATAGCCCCTAGCTACATCCATGTTGTTGCAAAAGACATAATTTTGTTCTTTTTTATGGCTGTGTAGTATTCCATGGTGTATATGTGCCACATTTTCTTTATCCAATCTACGTTTGATGGGGACTTATGTTGATTTCATATGTGATTTCACTTATGTTGCTACTGTGAATAGTGCTATGATAAACGTATAAGTGCAGATGTCTTTTTGGTAGAACAACTTTTCCCTTTGGGTATATTCCTAAATATAGGATTGCTGGGTTGAATGGCAGTTCTATTTTTAGTTCTTTTCATCTCTGTATTTAGAGGACAGTATTTTTCTTTTATATTGGATCTTATAATAACAATTACCATTATGGGGGGCATATTATGTCATTTGAAATGGTTTATGTTTTTATTTTTATGTTAATGCTTTAAATACATTAGCTAATTTGGTCCTCCCAGTAATACCTAGTAGGTTGTTGTAGGTTGAGTTGTGTCCCCCCACCAAAAAATTTATATCAAAGTCCTAACCTCCAGTACCTCAGAATGTGACTTTATGTGTATTTAGAGATAGAGGTAAATAAATTAAAATAAGGCCATTAGGTGGGCCCTAATCCAATATGAAGAGGAAATTCAAACACAGACACACACAGCAGGAAGACCATGTAAAGACACAAGGAGAAATTGGCCATATACAAGCCAGGGAGAGAGACTTTAGAAGAAAACCCTGCTGATACCTTGACCTTGAACTTCTCACCTCTAGAATAGTGAGAAAATACATCTCTGTTGTTTAAGCCACCTAGTCTGTGGTACTTTGTTATGGCAGCCCTAGCAAACTTACACATAGGTATTATCCCCATTCTATAGATGAGTAAAGTGAGAAAACTTTCTTCTCAGGAAGAAGTTAGTTGCCCGGAATCACACAGCCAGCATATGACAGAATTCACTTTCTGGGTCTGATCTGTCTGCTTAGGGTTGAGAACACATTACCAATGGCTTGACATTCACAGAGGTGTTAAGCAAATGGCTGGAGGAGGGAATGTAGACAGACCTTATCCTCCTGATGAATGAACAGACAAGTCTTTCTTAATCTGCCCACTGACTGCCTTCCAGCTCGCGTCCAGACCTGGTGGGAGGAAAGGAAAGTCAGAGAGGCCTGTGCCAATATCTTTACCTTCAGGCCCGGGCCCACTTTTAGCAGTGGTCATAAATGGTCGGTGATTCAGAGCATCCTTGACTTCATTTAAAAACGAGCAGCAGCTCTTGTTACTCCAAGTGGTCTTTCTTTTCTCCCTTTATCTCCTACATCCAAATTCTCTAGCTGGACAGGGTCCTTATCATGTTGTCTTGTAAATGTAGGGCTGGCTAGAGACCAGATGCAGGGAACCATTTAGTGTATATACATATATTTGGATCACAGGCCTTCTTTTTTGATCCTGTGGAATTGTGGTCCCTTTACCCACGAGCAATAGATAAAGACCTTGGGCTAGGTAGGGGTAAAGTACATGATTGAAGTCCCAACTCTAGTTCTCACGGGGGAGGGGGTGGGAGGAGGGGTCGCAAGGGGGCAGCTGTCACCACCCCTTATCAATGTGGACAAATTGGGGTTGTCTAACTTGTTTACATGCCACACCTACAACCAGATGACTCAGGGTGGTAGAGCCAGCATTGCACTCACTATATCTAGAATCAACATTGTAGGTTTCACTAATATGCACGTAGTCAATCATAGATAGCAAGGGTGTGAACAGCACCACCACTGTGAAGCTGTTCACAGAAAGGAGGCTGCCAACTGCCAAATGTAAGAAGACTGAACCTTCACGGCTCCATGACACCAGCTCCCACAGTGGGAGTGTCTGGTGTTCCTCACTCTCCATACCCACAAGGCAACTAATGGACCATCGTAGACACCCACCTAGAGGTTAAGGTATTGTGGCCTTGAACTTCACACCAAAGAAGTAGGTGTAAATGTGGTGTGTATATTAATAGGAATATCAGTCTAGAAGGGGTAGGTTAGACATTTTATATTGGATAATCTTTGGTTGTTTTCAGTAATCCTGTACTAAGGAGGGGGCTGTCTATGGCGGAGAAGAAAAGTAGGAGTGGAAGCTGGGCGTGGTGGTTCATACTTATAATCCCAGCACTGTGGAGGTGGAGGCAAGAGGACTGCCTAAGCCCAGGGGTTCAAGACCAGCCTGGGCAACTTGACAAGACCTCATCTCTATAATAAATTTAGCTGGGCATGATGGTGCGTGCTTGTGGTTTTAGCTACTTGGAAGGCTGAGGCAGAAGGATCGCCTGAGCCTAGCAGGTCAAGGCTGTGATGGCCGTGAGTGTGCCACTGCTTTCCAGTCTGGGTGACAGTGAGACTCCGGCTCAAAAAAAAAAAAAAAATAGAGAAGAAAAGTAGGAGTGCAAATACGGGATGAAGTGAAAAAATTATAGAACAAGAAGTGCTCTACACAGTCAAATATGACATTGGATAGAAGGGTAGAACCATCTTGCCTGGGACCTGGGAGGGAGAGTAGCAAACAAAAGGAAACGAACATCACCTCACCCCTTCTGTTCTTTATTATGCAGAACAAACTGCCCAATTCACAGATCCCTCCATGAAAGGCAATAATACTCATACGTTCATGATTAATGTTTTTTTATCCCTTTTACGCCCATATGCCTCCTAGGGCAAGAACTGTAACGCTAGAAAGAATGTACAAGTTGGCTGTTACATTTTTCTGAGATCAGGTAAGGTAAGGCACTACAGCATGCTGTGAGGGCATCAGGGGGTCCAGGTGAATTCATTCAAGAGATTGAATTTGAGCCAGCCAGGGACCCTCCCCAACAGCACCTGGACTGTCATCAGACAAAGAGAATTTCATATCATCAGAGACCCAAAGGTCAGTCTTAGGTCTGTCTGCTTTCCCCAAATGTGGACACACTGTGAGAGCCTGGAATAGTTGTATCTGCTGAACCACAGCAGTTTGCTTCTATGCCAGGAAATTTCCTGTGAAGGGAATGGGTGTCTGGGACAAAGGGCTACAGAGCTGAGACAATGCCCCTGCTGTGTGCTCCCATCCAGTGGGCCTGAGACAATTCCTGGAGACATTTTTGTTGGGTTACTGCACACCCACAAATAGCTACTTAAAAGAAGAAAAAGAGCAAAACTGGACAATTAGAGGACTATTTAGAAAATGCATTTTTTTCACTGAAACCACTCTAAAAAAAATAGAAAAAATAGAAATGCATTTAAAAACTAACAGATACACAGATGTGCCTGTTACTTCTTGCAATGGACTAAATTGTTCTGTCAGCCTCCGGTCTCTCCTACACCAATCCATTCTGTACATTGCAGCAGGATTAATCTCCTTACAGTACAGATCTGATCTAGTCATTTCCCTGCTCAAGCATTTTCAGTGATTCCTGCTGCCTCTAAAATAGCCCAGGACGGAAGAGCCTTCCTATGGGCACTTCTTTTCTCTTCCCAGCCCACCTCCCCTGAGCTCTTTTGGATTTCTGCTAAACTGAAGCTTCTCTCTCCTGAAGAGCGCTCTTCTTTATCTCTCTTATCCTCCACTCTTCCTTGATTCACTTCTCAATATTTTACTCTTATGTTATTTCTTCTGGGGAACCTTTCCTGATGGCCCCTCCCAACCCATGAACCTCCAGACTAAGTGAGATGCCTTAGCGAGAGGTTTATACAACATCTTGAATTTCCTCCTGTCACAGAAGGAATTGTTCTATATTGTAGTTGTTTGCTTACTTTTCTGTCTTCCCTGCTAGGGGGTACATTCTGATAGGTTGGGCCCATGTCTATCTTGTTCACCATTTTAACTCCAGTGTCTGAGTTACACTTATGAAAGGAAGCAAGAAAGAAGCTAGCCACAGTGGCATATGCCTGTAGTCCCACCTGCTGGGGAGGCTGGGGCAGGAGAATTGCTTGAGCCCAGGAGTTCAAGGTTATAGTGCTCTATGATCACACCTGTGAATATCACTGTAATCCAGTCTGGGCAACATAGTGCAACCCTCATCTCTTGTAAGAAGGAACAAATGAATTGAATGTTCTTCCTTTACTCCAAAGTTTTACTCTTGCTTGTCTTTCCCTCACCTACCCTATCTTTGTCACAATTCTTATCAATAAAACATCTATTCACACCACATATCTACAGTTACTCAACTTATAAGGTGACACTGCAGTCAGGTAGAGAAAGGATGGTCTCAACTGGTGCTGAGTCAATCCGATATCTACATAGAAAAGGAATCTTGACTCTTCCTCAAACACATACTAAATAATTTCAGATGGATCCCATATATTAGACATAAAAAGTAAAACAATATGACTTTTGGAAGAGAGCAGAGAAGAAAAATCTTCAAAGCCTTAAGTAGGCAAAGATTCTTCTTTTTTCTTTTTTTGAGTTGGAGTCTCACTCTGTCGCCTAGGTTGGAGTGCAGTGGCATGCTCACAGCCACCGCAGTCTCGACCAGCTGGGCTCAGGCAATACTCAGCCTTCCAAGTAGCTGGAACTACAGGCATGGGCCACTATGCACAGCTAATTTTTTGATTTATGTAGAGACAAGGTCTCGCCATGTTGCCCAGCCTGGTTTTGAACCTGCAGGCTCAGGCAATCCTCTCATCTCTGCCACCTAAAGTGTTGAGATTACAGGTATAAGCCACCACACCAGTTGGCAAAGATTTTTCAAGCAGGATATAAAGAGCACTAATTATAAAAGAAAACGTTGATACATTAACACTTAGATTAAAAAACTTGTTTTCATTAAAAAGCCTTTAAGAAATTTATAAAGACAGACACAGACTAGAAAAATAATAGAAAGAAATCGACAAAATCAAAATTTTTTGTAAAAATCAAGAAACTTGACAAACCTTTAGCTCATCCAAATAGAAGAGAAAACATTCAGATTACTAAAATCAGGAATGAGAGAACATCACTACTGATCTTTCAGAAATAAAAAGGCTTACAAGGGAATACTATAAAAAAAACCTGTATGCCAAGAAACTCACTAGCCTGGCTGGTAGGTAGGAAGGGCCTATCTGTCTGCACACAGTAGGAGCTTAGTTTATGGAAAACATCATGATTGGTGATTTGGGGTTCATTTTAAGGTCTCCTACAATCCTGGCAGCTCCTAAATCTTGGCATCTCAGTGCCTCCGGTGTTTTAACTGCAGGCTGTGATGCTGGATTCCTTTTGTCATATTTGAGCAAGTTAACAAGTTTTCCAACTCTCAGAAGTGTCTGTTGATAGCAGCCCACCTTCAGTCTTTAGAAGTGATGACACAATGTTTGAAAAGGCACAGGCTTCCCTATGGGACCCTATTTACGTTGTAAGGGAAAGGAAGTTTTAGAAAAGGTATTTGTGGCCATTGCCTTGCTAAGGTATGGTGTGGCCATGTGGCTCTTTGAGTTATGGCTAGGCCATGTTTACTTAAGCTTTGGTTCCCTCCCCTACTTTGGGGAGGCGAATCTTCTCTTTTTTCCTCTAATTTACTTTATTTTATTTTATTTTTTTGAGTTGGAGTCTCATTCCACCGCCCAGGCTGGAGTGCAGTGGCACACTCATGGCCACTCCAGCGTTGACCCACTGAGCTCCAGTGATCCTGCCTCAGTCTTCCAAGTAACCAGTGATCCTGCCTCAGTCTTCCAAGTAACAGGTGCATGCTACCACACCTGGCTAATTTTTTGATTTATTGTAGAGATGAGGTCTCGCCAAGTTGCCTGGGCTGGTCTCGAACCCTTGGGCTCAGGCAATTCATTCACCTCGGCCTCCCAAAGTGCTGGGATTACAGACTGAGCCACTGAGCTCAGCCTCTAATTTATTTTTAAATAAACTATATTTTCTTTTTTTTTTTGAGTTGGAGTCTCACTCTGTTGCCCAGACTGGAGTGCAGTGGCTGCTCCCGGCCACCGCAGCCTCGACCTGCTGGGCTCCAGCGATCCTTCCGCCTCAGCCTTCCAAGTAGCTGGAACTATAGGCGTGTACTAACATGCCTGGTTAATTTTTTTTTTTTTATTGTAGAGATGAGGTCTCGCTAAGTTGCCCAGGCGGGTCTTGAACCCGCGGGCTCAGGAAATCCACTCACCTCAGCCTCCCAAAGGCGCGGGATTACAGGCTGAGCCACCGAGCTGGGCTTATATTTTCTAATCTTAAAAAAAAAAAGTATTTGCTAGCTCTGAACTTAATTGAAATCAACTCAATACGTTTGATTTAAACCTTTTTATTTTTAGACATATTTCTTTAAGCATTTAATATCTTTTATTGATTCAGTGGCCAAATAAGGCAGCATCTGCTCAGTTAAGAAAGGCACCTCATCAGAACTGAAATACCTAACCGTGTTGTAAGCCCCTGCTATAGGACCAGCTGCAGCTGCTGACTCCTTGAGGGCAGGGACCGTGCTGAATGTAGATAGTAGCAGCTCAACTTGCACTTAAGAGCCCTTCTTATAGGATGTTTATTGAGTCATCTTCAATGGTCAAAACCAAAGCACTAAAGAGTTTATACTTGCTTCCTCCTCACAATTCTATCTTCCCCTCTTTCCTCTACTTACAAGCCTTCATTTGGCAAAAAAACATTTACTAGAGGGTAACCTCAGGAAGACTCCACTGCAGGCAGAAAAGTCTAGTTTCAGGGCTGGGAAATTCCAAACAAATTTTTAAAAAGCAGAATATGTTTAGGGGAGCATATCTATTTGGGCATGAGCCCTCAAAGGAATGACTTTGCCCTGGCTAGATGCTGTTCCCTTGCTGTCCGATCCAGCAGTTGGGTGTATGAAGCAGGAATCTTTATAGCTTGGAGGGATTGAGAAGGGACTCCTTTGGATGTGATCATAGACGCCCCAAAGAAGGCTACCAAAGTGGCTTTGCCTTCACTTTCAGCTTGGAAGCTGGACCCTTGATTTCCATTCAGACACATGAATGAGTCCATGATCCTGCTGTTCAGCCCACAAAAGAATCTGTGCTTCTTGAAGCCAGCATGGCAGGGAGGAGTGTGATATTATAAAAAGATGGACCTTGGAGTCAAGAGACCTGATTTTGAAGCCTGTCTTTGCTATGTGACTTTGGGAAGTACTTTTTTCTCCTTGAGTCAGAAATTTTCATCTGTGCTAGAAAAAAATAATTCTTTCCAGGGTTACTGGGAAAATTAAATCCTAGGAATAACTTACATAAGAGCACCTTGCAAAGTGCCAGGTACTTGGGGGCCCTCTCAACATAATAGGAAGAAATGATGGCTGGAAGGAAGAATTTGCCAGTATTTCTCCAGAGCTATTCCACTGAGTATTTTTATAGTGGGATGACATGAGCTGTGTGATCCTGGGTCAGACCACTTACCTTCCTGCCTGTCAATTGCCTCTCAAAAGGGATTTCTGACTCCAAGAGGGACAAACTCCCAACATTTGAGGTTAGAGGTCAGAGCGTATTACTTTCTGTAACAGAATAAATATTTATTACCTTGTTTCCAAGATGCAATCAATTGTAAGATACACAATAGATTAAAAACAACTTTTTTGAGAGGGAAGAAAAAAAATACAATTGTATGAATGGACCCATCAATTGTAAGACATATTCTGATTTCAGAATCATTAAAATGGGAACAAATGTATATCTTACAATTGAAGAAAACTCGTAATAATAATATTGGCTACCATTTATTAAGCATCTACTGAGTGCTGGGCACTATACCCATGCTGCCTTACTAAGTCCTTGTCTTGTTCTAATAACCCAGTGGGGCAGATGTTATCATTTCCCCTTCATGGTTAGGAAAGTGAACATAGAGAAGCTGAGTCACTTCCAAGGCCACACAACCAGGAAGTAGGGTTTGGACAGCAGGTAGTCTTAATTCCAAAATGCTTTCCCTTCTCAGTAGATAGTTCTCCAGGCTAGGGAATCAGAGATCAGCACTCTACAGAGAAATGGTTTGGGAACGTGGTACTTTGAAAATACCTTGAATCTCTGAGAGGTGACCAAGAAGAAATAGGTAATCTAATCAATCTCCAAATACTGGTTGTCAGAGGTAAGGCGTTAATAGGAGAAACAGGGAAGGATACCTGCATAATGAACATTTGTATACCTAACCCTGAATTGTACCCCGCATCTTCATTTTTTTTTTTTTTTGAGTTGGAGTCTCACTCTGTCGCCCAGACTGGAGTGCAGTGGCTGCTCCCGGCCACCGCAGCCTCGACCTGCTGGGCTCCGGTGATCCTTCTGCCTCAGCCTTCCAAGTAGCTGGAACTACAGGTGCGTGCTACCACGCCCGGCTAATTTTTGATTTATTGTAGAGATGAGGTCTCGCCAAGTTGCCCAGGCGGGTCTCGAACCCGCGGGCTCAGGCAATCCACTCACCTCAGCCTCCCAAAGGTGTGGAATTACAGGCTGAGCCACCGAGCCCGGCTGTACCCCGCATCTTTAAAATAAAATAATTTTTTTTTAAATAGGAGAAACAGGCTTACTTAGAACCCAGACAAAGGGAAGCCAATAAATGAGACTGAGTCAGGGTTGATCCAGCCCACTGGAGGAGAAGGGCCCTGACCAGTTGGCAGGATTGTCCACAGACAATACAACAAACTCTTATCCTAGAGATCAGTATTCCTCAAGGTCACCCTATTCCTTCTGCTGACTCTTTACTAAAGAAGCAGAAACCCTTTGAGAAGAATTCAGTTTTTCTTCTAACTTTTCTTGAAGAGGGAAAAATGTGCTGACCAACCGCCATAGCTAGCTAGCAGTCACTTAGTGCTGGGACAAGTTATAAATTAACAAGTTGGTTTTCTGACTCATTAGTCCAAGTTAGTTCCCCTGTGCCTGGTTATGGGATTGAATATTTTGCTCTGCAAAGCTGTGGATACGGCACTTAATCTGATATGACAGGGGCAGATCCTGTTGTGACACTCTTGGAAGCATCCCCTGCCTGACCCCTGACTCCTGACCAAGGACTCGTGGGCTGTCTGTCTGTCTGTCTAGCTATACAGTGTCAGGAGAAAGCCAAATCCACAATAGTGGATTCCCAATCTAGTTCTACCTCACCAGATGACAAAAGGATGCTCCACAGAGTTTTGGTAGTTGGCGGCAGGGACCTGGACATAGTTGGGGTGGGTCAGGGCAGGAGGAGGTTGAGGGTTGCCTGAAGCATCAGGGATTGCGTGTAAGATGCCTCTGTGGATCTGACCAGGAGGAACTCATGGTGAAGCTGCCGGAGAAGGTGCTCCTGGGTCTTGGCTCTGGAGAGGCTCTTTGGACAGTGGCAGACACAGTACCAGGGCAGAGGTCACCGAGTCTCCACATGGACATCAACAGGACTGAAGGTCACAGTTGCAGGGTGTTGGTTGCTGTTGCTGTTTGGGCCCTGGGGAGAAGGGGTGGCTGGCTTGGGGCCCTTCGGCTCCAACTCCCGCCTCGTCCTCATTTTCCTGTGAGGAGAAATGCACACATGATCAAGTCTTGCCCCTCGTATGCCATGGGGGAATGGGCTCTGTGACTACAGTTCTGGAGAAGAGATTAATGGAGATAATCATTCAGTCACATGGCTTAATTGTCACCCACAGAATTTTACCACTGGAAAGGACCTTTGACGTCAGCTGGTCTGCCCTTCAATTTTTCATTTAGCTTAGATTAGATATTTATTTTTATTTGTTCCTATTAATGCATGAGCAAAGTGTCAGGTGGCTATATTGAAGACAAAGTGAAAGTATGAATCACATATTTTTCTGTTCAGAGTTGTAGTGTGCGTTAAATTTTACAGCTTCATTATGCTTGCTAAGTTTATTTTAGAAATATTTAAGAGATTTTCTTTTTTTTTTTTTGAGTTGGAGTCTCACTCGGTCGCCCAGACTGGAATACAGTGGCCACTCCCGGCCACCGCAGCCTTGACCTGCTGGGTTCCGGCGATCCTTCCGCCTCAGCCTTCCAGGTAGCCGGAATTATAGGTGCGCGCTATGACGCCCGGCTGATTTTTTTATTTATTGTAGAGATGAGGTCTCGCTGCCCAGGCGGGTCTCGAACCCGCAGGCTCAGGCAATCCACTCACCTCAGCCTCCCAAAGGCGCGGGATTACAGGCTGAGCCACTGAGCCCAGCTAGATTTTTTACTTAGTTGAAAAGAGAGTGTACTTAAAACATATCTCCTGGCTTCATTAATATGCTGTAAAATCCAATAACCAACAATAATTATGTATCCTAGTGTTTACTGGTATTCCATCTTGTTGGCATAATTTTTTTTTTTGTTGGAGTCTCACTCTGTTGCCCAGGTTGGAGTGCAGTGGCATGCTCATTGCCATCGCAGCCATAACCTGCTGGGCTCAAGTGATCCTTCCGCCTCAGACTTTCAGATAGCTGGAACTACAGACACACACGAGCATGCCCAGCTCATTTTTTGATTTTGTAGAGACAAGGTCTTGCCAAGTTGCCCAGGCACAAAATGGCTAAGACAACCCTTCCCCGAACAATTCACCAATTGTTAACAATTTGCCATATTTGCCTTCTTCTCTCTCTCTCTCTTTCCACTTGCAGAAACACCCACTATTTTTTTTTAGTTGGAGTCTCATTCTGTTGCCCGGGCTGGAATGCAGTGGCACAATCATAGCTCTCCCCAGCCTCGACCTCCTGGACTCAGGTGAGCCTGCCACCTCAGCCTCCAGAGTAGTTGGATCTACAGGTACATGCCACCATGCCCAGTTAAGTGTTTGATTTTCTGTGGAGAGGAGGTCTCACTATATTTCCCAGAATGGTCTCAAACACCAGAGCTCAAGCAGTCCTCCTACTCCAGCCTCCTGAAGTGCTGGGGTTACAGGCATGAGCCACTGTGCCTGGCCCACAATTTTTTTTATTTTTTGAGTTGGAGTCTCACTCCATTGCCCAGGCTGGATGGAGTGGAGTGGCACACTCACAGCCACCCTAGCGTTGACCTGCTGGGCTCAGTCGATCCTTACACCTCAGCCTTCCAAGTAGCCAGAACTACAGGTGCATGCTACCACACTGAAAAAAGGAACATCTGCTTCTGGGCTTCTGGAATGTCCCTGACCCCTAGGGCAGCCATAGCTCCCTTCCTGGAAACTTCTCCTCTGTTTTGTTAATTAACTGGGAGAGCTAATCTGTTTATGCCAGCATAACCAGCTACATCTGCTTCTGTGAACTTGCACGCTTGTGCCAGCAGGAGATAGGAAATGTTGTGGTTGGATTAAAGAAAGCCCCTAATGCATGTAGCCCAGGCCTTCAGAATGCAGTTAAGGGCTATTTAAGACAATCCTTTGCTGCAGGACGGGGCGTTGCCTTGGAATTTGTGCTTCCAGCAAGTGGTCGCTGGCCAGCTGAGCTTTGACTAATAAACCTCTCCCTTGTTACTTGTAAACATGTGTCAGTGTCTGTGATTTAAGCACTCGGACCCTACTTCAACACCCAGGCTAATTTTTTGATTTATTGTAGAGATGAGGTCTCACCATGTTGCCTAGGCTGGTCTCAAACACATGGGATCAGGCAATCCTCTCGCTTTGAGTTCCCAAAGTACTGGGATTACAGGCTTGAGCCACTGCGCCTGGCCTAATTTTCTTTTTTTAATCACAAACTATTTGTGACTTAATTGCACACATCATGCCACTTCACTTCTAAATACTCCTAAAAACAAGAACAGTCTGCAATATATCCATAATGCAATGCTAACTTTGAGACTCTTCCATTTTTTTTTTTGAGACTCTTCCATTTGGAAGATGACAAAATCAAGGCAGGGAGGTTAAATAACTTGCCTGGTTTTGACAAATCAGAGACTGAACCCAGCTCTCTCAATTCCCAGTCCAAGCATCAGTGGGATGAGTGGAGACTTGATCCAGATGACAACCTGGGAAAGGGACTCATGACCTGCCCCCATCAAAGGGAAGGTTTAAAAGCATTCAACTTCAAGCAGTCATTTCTCATTCCTTTGCTAAACTCTGGTGTGTCCTCTTGGCTCTTTGAGTTATAGCCACCAAATTTCTTAGCTGTGACCCCCTCCTCTCCCTTGGGGAAATGAATCTCCTCTCTCTCTCTAATTAACTTTAAAAATGAGTGATATTTTCCAGTCTTAAAAAAGAAAAAAGAGCTGGGCTCAGTGACTCAGCCTGTAATCCTGTGCTTTGCCTGACACATGGTAAGAGGTTTGGAGGCTGAGGTGAGTGGATTGCCTGAGCCCGCAGGTTCGAGACCGCCTGGGCAACTTGGTGAGCCCTCATCTCTACAATAAATAAATTTTAAAAAAGTAGCCAGGTGTGGTAGCACGTGCCTGTAGCTCCAGATACTTGGAAGGCTGAGGTGGAAGGATCGCCAGAGCCCAGCAGGTTGAGGCTGCAGTGGCTGGGAGCGGCCACGGCACTCCAGTCTGGGCAACAGAGTGAGACTCCAACATTGAAATAAAATGAAATGAAATAATGAAATGAAATGAAATGAAATGAAAATAAATGATATTTTCCAATCTTAAAAAAGAAAAAAGAGCCGGACTCGGTGGCTCAGCCTAAAATCCCACACTTTGCCTGACACATGGTAAGAAGTTTGGAGGCTGAGGTGAGTGGATTACCTGAGCCCGCGGGTTGGAGACCCGCCTGGGAAACTTGGTGAGACCTCATCTCTACAATAAATCAAAAAATAAGCTGGGCGCGGTAGCACGTGCCTATAGTTCCAGCTACTTGGAAGGCTGAGGCGGAAGGATCGCTTGAGCCCAGAAGGTCAAGGCTGTGGTGGCCAGGAGTGTGCCACTGCACTCCAGTCTGGGCGACAGAGTGAGACTCCAATTCAAAAAGAAAAAAGAGGCTCAGCGCTCTAGTAACAATGGAGAGGAAAGAAGGGTAGACATTGGGGTTTGATGCCATTTCCTGTTTGGGATGGACCCAAACTGTACCACCCTAAAGACTTAAAAAATATCTTTTAATGTTATTATTACATGTAATGGTGGGGCTATTTTCTTTGAAATCAGATGGACTGGGTTTGACTCACAATTTAGCCAATTAGGGCTGAACAACCTTGGACATGTTACTTAATCTTCTTGTACCTGTTTCTATACCTGTAAAATTGAGGATAATAGTAGTACCTACTATTAACCAGTAGTTGTGAGGATTAGATGAGTTACACATACACAAAGAGCTTAGAACTATGCTTGACACATGGTAAGAGGTAATATATGTCAGTTGCCTTTATATTACTATTATGTAAATAATATTCATGTTATTATAGAAACAATGCAAACTTACTACTTCACAGAAATAAGGAAAATCCACCTCTCAACCAAAACTAACAAACATTGGACCTGGCGATTCAATAAAAAAATAAAAAATAAAAAACAAACTAACTATCCCATCATGCAGGCACACTGGTTGTTAACATCTTGTTGTGTTCATCTCCCTTAGGGGGGTGTATGTGTTTATCCCATGTATGTGATCAAAATGTGTATTACTCTTGTAAATTTTGACAATATATTGTATAAGCAGCTTTCCTTATCAATAAGTACATTTCTTCTTCTTCTTTTTTTTTTGTCAGGGGTTTCACTCTGATGTCCAGGCTGTAGTACAGTGACACAATCACAGCTCAGTGCAGCCTCAGTCTCCTAGGCTCAGGTGATCCTTCTGCCTCAGTCTCCTGAGTAGCTGGAACTACAGTTGTGCACTACCATGCCCAGCTAATTTTTATTGTAGAGTCGAGGTCTTGCTATGTTGCCTAGGCTGGTCTCAAACTCTTGGGCTCAAGCAATCCTCCCACCTTGGCCTCCCAAAGTGTTGGGATTATAGGTGTGAGCCAATGCATCCAGCCTTATTAATTAATAAGTATATTTCTAGCCGGGCTCAGTGGCTCAGGCTGTAATCCCACACTTTGGGAGGCTGAGGTAAGTGGATTGCCTGAGCCCGCGGGTTTGAGACCCGCCTGGACAACTTGGCGAGACCTCATCTCTACAATAAATAAAAAAATCAGCCGGGGATGGTAGCGCGCTCCTGTACTTTTTTTGTTTTTGTTTTTGAGTTGGAGTCTCACTCTGTTGCCCAGACTGGAGTGCAGTGGCCGCTCCT
>NW_007249755.1:792500-795643 GCF_000164805.1 Carlito syrichta | reverse complement strand
GAGTTGGAGTCTCACTCTGTTGCCCAGACTGGAGTGCAGTGGCCGCTCCTGGCCATCGCAGCCTCGACCTGCTGGGCTCCAGTGATCCTTCTGCCTCAGCCTTCCGAGTAGCTGGAATTACAGGCGTGCGCTACCACGCCCGGCTGATTTTTTTATTTATTGTAGAGATGAGATCTCGTTGCCCAGGCAGGTCTTGAACCCGTGGGCTCAGGCAATCCACTCACCTCAGCCTCCCAAAGGCGCGGGATTACAGGCTGAGCCACCGAGCCCAGCTAAGATATCTTTTTAAAATGACTTCCGGGTCTTCTATGATGTGATTTAGTTATAGATTTTTACTTTTGATTTCTTCCTGGAAAAGAAAGAACTTCTAACAAAGTTGTAACTAGAAGTCAAATAACACATAACATTTATTCTTTATATGATCACATTATATTATAGCATATTTGTATACCTAACCCTTAACTGTACCCCACAATATCATAATAAAAAATATTGATAAAAAAAAATTAGCTAGGGGTGGTAGCCTGTGCCTGTAGTTCCAGTTACTTGGAAGACTGAGGCGGAAGGATCGCCTGAGCCGAGGAGGTTGAGGCTGAGGTGGCCACGAGGGTGCCACTGCACTCCAGCCTGGGTGACAGAGTGAGACTCTGACTCAAAATAAAAAACACAAAACACAAAACAAAACAAAACAAAAAAACATTCAGTTACTGTGAAGTTGCTCTAGCAGAACAGACTTCAGGGGTTAAAGCTACTGCTGATGGCTCACGGATACTGCTGAGCACACGACAGGGTCTTCAAATGTTAGTTCCCATTTGTTCTGAGGTCGCTGAAGAGACCAGACCACCCCAAAGCCCAGGGCCTCCCATACCTGTTGTACACCTTCAGTAGGATCAGAACCACGGTGAAGATGATGATGACGACCACCACAATGGCAGCAACAATGGCTCCAGAACCTGTGGAGAGGAGAGGATCAGGGACGGTGAACGTGCAACTGACGTGCAGACCGTGAGGGGCCCTCCTGTGGTGCCTGACCTCCCACTGGGTCAAGGGAAGGAGGACAGATGGTGACGTCCTGGGACACTCGCTGGACCCAAGGACAGAGTCACATCTGGAGTAGCGGTGTATTCATGCCCCCAGCTGGGTTTGGAGGACCGTGTCCTCAGCATATTCAGGCTTGGAGGACAGTGTCCTCAGTACGTCCTCCCCCTGCTAAGGCAAAACTGCCTCCCGCCAAGTCCCAGTACAGCTCCAAATGTCTCCTGTGAGACAAGCAAGCCAAATATCCATCACCCTCCCCTGCTTTTTTTTTGAGTCAGAGTCTCACTCGGTCACCCAAGCTGAAGTGCGGTGGCATGATTACAGCTCATCACAGCCTTGACCTTCTGGGCTCAGATGATCCTACGCCTGGCGGATTTTTTTATTTTTGTAGAGACGAGGTCTCACTATGCTGCCCAGGCTTTTCTTGATTCCTGGGCTCAAGCAATCCTCTTGCCTTGGCCTGTCAAACTGCTGGCCACTGTGCCCACCACCCCACCAATAATACAAAAAATAACGTCATTTTTGAAAATACAAAATAAGCAAAAAAGGTAGGGAAGAATGAAGGCTTCATTGCCCCAAGAACCACTGATCACCTACATGTAAACATTCACACCAGTATGATCACATTTATGCATATTAAACATCTATCATATATATATATATATTTGAGTTGGAGTCTCACTCCATCGCCCAGGCTGGAGTGCAGTGGCATGCTCATGGCCACCGCAGCCTTGACCTGCTGGGCTCCGACAATTCTTCTACCTTGGCTTCCAAGTAGCCGGAACTACAGGCACGTGCTACCATGCCCAGCTAATTTTTTGATTTATTGTAGAGATGAGGTCTTACCATGTTGCTGGTCTTGAACCCGCAGACTCAGGCAATCCTCTCACCTCAGCCTCCCTAAGCGCTGGGATTACAGGCTTGAGCTACCGTGCCCGGCCATCTATCATATTTTTAATAATTTTTCTTTTTTAGTCAGGGTCTCAATTTGTTGCCCAAGCTGGAGTGCAGTGGCACCATCACGGCTCACTGCAGCCTCAAGCGCCTAGATGCAAGTGATCCTCCCACCTCAGCCTCCCCAGTATCTGGGACTACAGGCATGTGCCATCATGCCTAGCTAATTTTTCTGGTTTTTTTTGAGTCAGAGTCTCACTCCATCTCACTGAGCCTACCCCTCAACCAATTCTTGACATCTTCTTTAGTTCAGTTACAACTGGCAGCTGCCTCCTGTGTTCCCAGCAAAAACAATGATGGCCAGAAGCAAGGACGGAGTTCTGGCAGCCCCAAGCTTACCATCTAGTTTTGGGAGATAAGGTAGTTGTGAAAGACATTTTTGAATAATTTTTAAATTTTATATCTAAAAATCCATCTTATGGAAATGTCCCTAAATATGGAAAAGTATGCACTTGCTAAAATGAAACCATGTTTCATATACTGTTTTATGGCAATATCAGAATCATCTCTTCATGTAATTACATATTTTTCTTCATTATTTTTTTTTGTTTTGAGTTGGAGTCTCATTGTTGTCCAGGCTGGAGTGCAGTGGCACATTCACGGTCACCACAGCTTCAACCTGCTGGACTGAGGTGATCCTTCCACCTCAGCCTCCCAAGTAGCTGGAACTATAGGCGTGTGCCACCATGCCCAGCTAATTTTTTAATTTACTGTAGAGACGAGGCTGGTCCCAGACACCAGCACTCAGGCAATTCTCTCCCCTCTGCCTCCCAAAGTGCTGAGGTTATAGGCGTGAGTCGCCTTGTCTGGGCACTCTTTCCATTTATATAAAGTCAAAGCCAGGCAGAACTAATCTATGGTAGCAGAAGTCAGAACAGTGGGTTCCACTGGGTGGCTGGAAGATGCTGACTGACAGGGGCACCAGGACCTCCGAGATCCTGCTGGTAGTCTGTTTTTTTTGTTTGTTTGTTTGTTTGTTTTTGAGTTGGAGTCTCTCACTCAGTCGCTCAGGCTGGAGGGCAGTGGCCACTCCCGGCCACCGCAGCCTCGACCTGTGGGGCTCCGGCGATCCTTCCGCCTCAGCCTTCCACATAGCCGGAATTACAGGCAGGCGCTACCACGCCCGGCTGATTTTTTGATTTATTGTAGAG
>NW_007249755.1:764720-792094 GCF_000164805.1 Carlito syrichta | reverse complement strand
GAGCGGCCACTTCACTCCAGTCTGGGCGACAGAGTGAGACTCCAACTCAAAAAAATAAATAAATAAATAAATAAACAAACTATGTGCAAATATTCATATGAAGAAAGACTGGAAGGAAAAAAAAGGAGAGGGCAGGGAATCCATCATGGAGTAACTTTTTTTTTCTTTCTGGGGTGTCCAGTGATAAGACTTTAGTTCAGGATTTTTCAACTTCCACTGGATAATTCTTTGCTGTAGGGACCTGTTCTGTGCATTGTAAGGTATTTATTTAGCTTTATCCCTGGCCTCTACCTACTACATGCCAGTTTCAATCTTCCCATCTCCCCCTCCTAGTTGTGACAGCCAGATTACCACCAGACATTGCCACATGATTCCTGGGGGGACAGGTCACGAGATAACACACAAGATACCCACTTCAGTCAGAATTTCTAACAATGATTTTGTGGTGTAAGTACATCTTAAATATTGCATGACACATATTTATACTACAAAATTATTTGTTGTTTATCTTAAATTCAAATTTAACTGGGTGTCCTATATTTTTTTTTTAAGTGAGAAAGCAAGATTTATTGAGAGGACAGAAAAGCTCTCACAGTGGGAGGGAACCCAAAGGGGTTGCCCATGTCCTGTATTATTATTTGCTAAATCTGGTAACGCTATCTAGGAGGGCGAAATAACCTGAGAACTACTACTTTTTGTTAAATAAAAACCGAATTATTCTCATCTCGCTGACGATGATTCCCTCTGCCCTGCACTTCCCCTCAGAACTCTTTGACGTGCCTCAGCAGGCCTCAGGAGGTCTGCCCACCCAGTAAGGAGCAGATCGCCCATGGGACCCTGCCCTGACAGTGATCCCTTCCGAATCTCCACGGAAGAGATACATACCGCCATTAACCTAGCCATCTGCTGGCACCACAGTCTGAAGCTGTTTATCATCGTGGGAAACTCCCCCTGTGTGTGGGTTGTCTGACCCATGCTGAGAGGTATATGTGTAGCCAACTGAAATGGCTGATGAGGACCCAGACTTCTCCTTATACCATCACTTGGTTTTCTGAAGAGCTGTCTTCAAATGTTTTCTTCTGAGGACCCCTTGTTCCTGGCAAATGTCTCCTTAGGACTAACTCTTCTCACCTACATTCGTAAGTTGATGGGATGTTTTTGCCTTGTAAAAACCGTGTGAAAGTAGCTATATTTTAAGGTGACCCATTGAGAAACATCTTACATGAAATTCAAATTTCCATTGCTCTCTAGACTCTAAGACGCTAATAAAAAAAAAAACAGTAGCCGGACTTGGTGGCTCAGCCTGTAATCCCACGCATTTGGGAGGCTGAGGTGAGTGGATTGCCTGAGCCCGCGGGTTCAAGACCCGCCTAGGCAACTTGGCGAGACCTCATCTCTACAATAAATCAAAAAATCAGGCGGGCATGGTAGCACGTGCCTGGAATTCCGGCTACTCGGAAGGCTGAGGCGGAAGGATCGCCGGAGCCCAGCAGGTCGAGGCTGCGGTGGCCGGGAGCGGCCACTGCACTCCAGTCTGGGCGACAGAGTGAGACTCCAACTCAAAAAAAAAAAAAACACAAAAAAAACAGTAATAGCAACAGTAGCAGTAGCAATGAACAGTAATACAATACCCAGTAGATATCAGCATGCACCAGAGGCCACGCTAATCTTGCCACACGGATTATCATCTCCTCATTACCTTATGTGGCAGCTCTATTAATATCCCCATCTTAGAGATGAGGAAACCGAGGCATAGAGCAGAGGGTCATGTGCTCACAGTCACACAGTTGGCAGGAGGTAGAACTGAGCCTGAGACCCAGGCACTCCATCTCCAAAGCCCAAGCTCTTGACCTCTGCCCTAGGAGCTAACCATGACCCTCATCCTGTCACCCCTCCCCCGGCCTCCAAGCCAAGTTGACCTTACTCTTATACAGAAAGTCTTCTCCCCTGGTGGTCATGTTCAAGAAGAAAGTGGTGTCCCCCACAGGGGTGGCTGTGGTCATCTTGACCCTGGTGAGAATGAAGAGAACATGTTGGTTAAACTTGAATCGGCCTTATTCTCCCTGCACGAGGCCTCCTGAGTCTTTATCTGGATGACTGTGGAATATTCTCGCATGCAGTTCCTCTTGGCAGCAAACAAAGGCAAGGTCCATTATTACCTACTGGAGAGAAAGCAAAAATAATGCCTGACATTTGTAAGACACTTTGTTCTTCAAAGCAGCTTAAATTCATTCAACAGTATTTATTCAACTCCTGTGTTTCACACAAAATGTCTCGACCAACCTTCCAGAAACCATGTGAAGTGAGTTATTGTTGCCATTTTGCTGATGATCTCAAAGGTCCCAAAGCTACATGGAGCCCCAAGTTTATCTAATAGAATTTAATCCAGAATGTAACTTCCCAATCTAGTGGGCATTTCTCCATTCTGCCATGATGCCTGAAAATGATGTCCCTGCCATCAAAAGTTTTTTTTTTTTTGCCTAAGGAGGCAAAAAAGTAAAAGATGAAAAAATTAACTGTGATTATGAAGCAGTGACATGAGCCATTGTGATATGAAGAGCAATTTCATGGAAGAGATACATTTGAATAGACCGTGGAGGATGGGCCTGGAGGGGGCGGTGAGAGGAGAGAGAACCAAGGCCAGGGTGCACAAAGCCCTCGCTGCGAAGAGAGTTAATGCAAGTGGGGCGTCCGCAAGCCAGCTCTGTCTCTGGAGCCTTCACAAGACATGTCATCTTGTTTAATCCTCTCAGTCATGAAAAGTGGTTGCCATCTGCACTTTTTTTTTTTTTTTAGTTGGGATCTCACTCTGTTGCCCAGACTAGAGTGCTTTGGCACAATCACAGCTCACCACAGCCTCAAACCCTGGGCTCAAGCGTTCCTCCCGCCTCAGCCTCCCAAGTAGCTGGGACTGGAGGCGTGTGCCACCATGCCTGGTTTATTTTTTTATTTTTTTTGTAGAGATGAGGTCTCACTATGTTGCCCAGATTGGTCTCCAACTCCTGGGCTCAAGCGATCCTCCCACCTTGGCTCCCAAAGTGCTGGAATAACAGGCGTGAGCCCCCACATCTGGCCTGCCATCTACATCTTGCAACTGAGCAAGCTGAGTGATTGAGTGATTTGATGGAAGTCATACAGCCAGGAAGAGGTGGAGCTGGCACTCAAACACTCTCTGAGTGCACAATGGATCTTTTACCCCGACACCATTAGGAACCAAAACTCATAATCCTATAATGTGACACATCACGTCACCAGAAAGGCAAGTAGATATCCTCCACCAAAAATTATATTCTAAGCCCAATGATATTATAAATAATTGCTCTGAACCATAAGGATCAAGGAGGGAAATGAGCTAGGTTTTGCATTACTGTTTCAGGGTGGCACTTTGACTATAGCTGCTGCCAATTTGCAGTCCTGTGGAGGGTCAACATCAAGAGAATAATCTAGGCCTACGTGTAATCCCAAGAAACTGTAAATCCTCAGTGCAGCCACCTGCTGTAGCAGAAACAGTCTATACATTAAATACATATATTTGTGCATACGTTTACTTTTTTTTCTTTTTTTTTTTGAGTTGGAGTCTCACTCTGTTGCCCAGACTGGAGTGCAGTGGCCGCTCCCAGCCACCGCAGCCTTGACCTGCTGGGCTCCGGCAATCCTTCTGCCTCAGCCTTCCAAGTAGCTGGAACTACAGGCGCGCACTACCACGCCCGGCTAATTTTTGATTTATTGTAGAGACGAGGTCTCGCCAAGTTGCCCAGGAAGGTCTCGAACCCATGGGCTCAGGCAATCCACTCACCTCATTCTCCCAAAGCGTGGGATTACAGGCTGAGCCATCGAGCCCAGCTTACTTTCTTTTCAAAGTTAGAAATAGGCCGGGCTCAGTGGTTCAGCCTGTAATCCTAGCACTTTGGGAGGCTGAGGCAAGAGGGTTGCCTAAACTCAGGGATTTGAGACCAGCCAGGGCAACTTGGCAAGACCTCATCTTTACAATAAATAAAAAATTACCCAGGCGTGGTAGTGCGCACCTATAGTTCCGGTTACTTAGAAGGCTGAGGTGAAAGGATCACCAGAGCCCAACAGGTCGACGCTGGGGTGGCCGTGAGTGTGCCACTGCCTTCCGACCTGGGCGTCAGAGTGAGTCTCCAACTAAAAAAAAAAAAAAAAAAGTTAGAAATGTTTTTAAAATTCTGAAGCCTGATATAACAGGAGCCCATATACCTACCACTCAGATTTAGCAAATGTTTCCTGTCATATTTTCTTCAGTTCTTCTTTATAAGAAAAAAATTCAAACACACCTGAAGTCCCTTTTGCATTCTATCTCTTTCTCTCTCTTTTTTTTTGAATTGCAGTCTCACTCTCGTCCAGGCTGGAGTACAGTGGCATGATCATGGTTCACCACAGCCTCAACCTCCTGGGTTCAGGAAATCCTTCTGCCTCAGCCTCCCAAGTAGCTGGGACTGCAGGTGTGTGCCACCATGCCTGGCTAATTTTCTGATTTTTTTGTAGAGATGAGGTCTTGCTGTGTTACCCAGGCTGGTCTCAAACTGCTGGACTCAAGTGGTCCTCCCACCTTGGCCTCCCAAAGTGCTGGGATTACAGGTGTCAGCCACTGTGCCTGGCCATGGATTCTATTTCAAACCCAAGGTAACCACTACTTTGACCATTAGTGTGTATTCTCATCAAAGTTTACAAATGTTTACTACATACATATTTATCCATAAACATTGTATATACTGTGGCACTACATAGTTGTTAAACAGATATAATCTAATGCCTCCTGAGCATTTGACACTGCGCTAAGAGCTGGGAATACCCAGGTGAAATGAAAGAGAGAAACTCCAGGCCTTGGGAAGTTCACATTCTAGTGAGCACAGGTAGGTTTGATCACATCATTTCTGTCTGGGGCTCAAAAGGCAATCGTCCTCTTCTGTCCAAGCTTCTATATCTGGTGGTGGAAGCCCTTCACTGGCTGTTTTCCCGCTCTGTCCGATTTCTGTGAAAACGGAGCACTCCACCTTCCCCACCACACCTGGTCTTTGCTGTCTCTGGGCTGGCTGTCCGGGGTTCGGGCTGCCTCGTCCCCACAGTAGGTCTTTCTGGGGAGTCCCCACCTCTGGGCTGCAACTCCCTCACTCTCCTAGCTCTGATGGAAACAGGGGTCAGCATCCCACCTGAGACATACACTGGAGTCAGGCTGTCTGCACTTAGACTGGGAGCTCTGGGAACTCTGGCCTGCCCCAGGGACCTCGCAGCCTCAGAATGGCCTTCTGTGGCCTGACCTTGTTAATCCATAAGATGGGCTCTGCCCTCGGCTTCTCTGCCTTTCTTTATTATTATTATTATTTACTTTTTTTTTTGAGCCGGGGGGTCTCACTCTGATCCCTGGCTGGAGTGCAGTGGCACAATCACAGTTTACCACAGCCTCGACCTCCTGGGCTGATCCTTCTGCCTCAGCCTCCCTAGTAGCTGAGACTACAGGTGCATGCCACCATGCCCAGCTAACTTTCTTGACTTTTTTGTAGAGATAACATCATACTATGTTGTCCAGGCTGGTCTCAAACTCCTGACCTCAAGCAATCCTCCCACCTTGGCCTCCCAAAGTGCTGGAATTACAGGTGTGAGCCACCACACCCGGCTTCTGCCCTTCTTTAAATCGGAGGCCCTGCCTAACCGTCCCAGCTCTTGTGTCTCTTCTCCCAAAGATCAGATCCTCAGGACTCCTGCGACTCAGACCCAGGTCGGCCATGCTCCCCTGCCTCCCGCCAAAATGAACACATCCTTAAAGACTTGGCCCAGTCACCCCTCAGGAAGACTCCCACTTGACAGGATTAGTGATCCTGTTCTCTACCCTCCCACGGCAGCACTCTGCAAATAAATACCAACGCAACCTGTCTCTCAGTGCCCTGTCTGACATTGAGGGTGCATGTTCATTGTCAGATCTTTAAGACTAGAGACCGTTTCTTGTTCTTTTTCATGTCTTTCCACCTTCCCCAGAGTGTCTGGATCTTCTCACCTTTGCCAGTGGAAGGAATGGACTAGCAATTGGCTTTCTCCCAGCTTCGCTTGCTTGTCTGTACAACGAGCAGCCTTTCCCCATGGGAGCTGAGGCAGGAGGTGAGGTGTGGAAAGTGCTTATAAATGCTCAGTAAATGGCCGCTCGCAGTATTCTAGGGAGCATTAGTAGGTATTTGCTGAGCTAATTAGAGACAGGGTGATCTAGAGCTCAAAACAAGGAAACATTCTTTCTATAGAATAAGCACTGATGAATACGAGAATTTGGAAGGACAGCCTCCCCCCACCCACAGCCCTCACCTCTACTCTCAAGGGGAGATGCCTTCCTCCACTGCCTAAACCTCCTGCCTCTATTCCCACCAATATCTAGCTGAGACAACTCAGGAGAAAATGAGGCTTCCTTACAATTTCTTTTTTTTGTTTTTGAGTTGGAGTCTCACTCTGTCGCCCAGACTGGAGTGCAGTGGCCGCTTCCAGCCACCGCAGCCTCGACCTGCTGGGCTCCGCCGATCCTTCCGCCTCAGCCTTCCGAGTAGCCAGAATTACAGGCATGCGCTACCATGCCCGGCTGATTTTTTGATTTATTGTAGAGATGAGGTCTTGCTGCCCAGGCGGGTCTCAAACCCGCAGGCTCAGGCAATCCACTCACCTCAGCCTCCCAAAGGCACGGGATTATAGGCTGAGCCACCGAGCTTGGCTACAATTCCTTTAAAAACAGGAAATAGATACAAATAGGTGATCACTGATCGAAGGTCACTTAGTAAGAGACATGGCACAATCACTGCATAACCCAAACTACCCATGGCCACACTCACCGTTAAACCAACATGACAAAGATGACAGGTGCCACCATCTGAGTGCCTGCCATGTGCCAGGACCTCCTCAGGTCAGAGGTTGCGTCTCCATGCCCCGATTTCTGTTTGTTTGTTTGTTTGTTTTTGAGTTGGAGTCTCATTCTGTCGCCCAGACTGGAGTGCAGTGACACACTCACGCCACCCCAGCGTCGACCTGCTGGGCTCCGGTGATCCTTCCGCCTCAGCCTTCCAAGTAGCTGGAACTACAAGCATGTGTTTCCACACCCAGCTAATTTTTTGATTTTTTTATTGTAAAGATGAGGTCTCACCAAGTTGCCCGGCCTGGTCTCGAACCTGCAGGCTCAGGCAATTCACTCGTCTCGGCCTCCCAAAGTGCTGGGATTACAGGCTGAACCACCAAGCCTAGCGGCATGCCCCAATTTCATTAGCAAAATGCAACATGGATGGGTTTTTCTTTCCCCTCGTTTCAAATAAAGACCCAGGACCTGGTGGCACAAAGTGAATACTCATGTAGCCTGAAAGGAGAGCTAGTATTTCAACCTGGGCCCTGCAAACTGCAAAGCTGGTATTCTTCTCTCTGTGCCACCTTGTCCCTGACACACACCTAGCGGGTCCATAACCAGTCACTGCAAGAGTACACATGCACACATATGTGAGTGTGACACACGTGCAAATACACACACATACACACACACTGACCAGAAATGCAGCCACCTGAGACCACCAGGACACAGACTCCTCCGCAGTCCTGCAGGGGTGACCTCCTGGGGACTGAGTTCCTGTGCAGCCCGTCTTTCTGATGGCCCGGTCACTCTTCTTTCTGAGAGAACAGTGAGTAATCCCAAAGCATATGTTGCTTCATCTTGGAGCCAAGGGCTCTCAATGACATCTCTGTTCCTACCACATCAGACAAGGTGGGTGGGGAAGCATCGATGGCCAAGGATGTGGGTGTTTTCATGTGTGGGGCCCCAGCCACTGTTGTTAACCAAGTGAGGGCCAGCAAGGGCATTTTAGTATCAAACAGGCCTATACCAGAGGTCATGGACTTACAAAACGGGGAGAGTAGAGGGAGGGGAGCCAGCTATCACTGAAAGAGTTTAGCTTAATAATAATAATGAGGCCCAGTACAGCGGCTCAGCCTGTAATCCCAGCATTTTGGGAGGCCGAGGCAAGAGGATTACCTGAGTCAGGGGGTTCGAGACTAGCCTGGGCAACTTGGTGAGTCCTTGTCTCTACAATAAATTACAAAAAAACTAGCCAGGCATGGTGGCGTGCATCTGTAGTTCCAGTTACTTGGAAGGCTGAGGCAGAAAGATCGCCTAAGCCAGCAGGTCGAGGCTGCGGTGGCTGTGAGCATGCCACAGCACTCCAGCCTGGGCGACAAAAGTGAGTGAGACTCCAACTCAAAATAATAATAATAATTACAACAACAACAATAATAATACGGTACTGTGTTTTAGGCACTGCACTCAGTGCTTTATGTTCGAGATCTCATTTAAACTTCATACCTACCTGGTAAGGAAGGCGCAGTCACTATGTCCATTCTACAGATGAGGAAACTGAGGCTCAGAGCAGAGAAGAAACCAAACTTAAGTGTGCAAGGCTAATACGAAAGCCATACTAGAGCTCAAGCCAGGATCTGTCCAATTTCACAGCAACTCCTCCAAAAAAAACCTCACCAGATTGCCTCCCAGTGAATGCACAAGGTGCCAACGGCCCAGCATCTGGGCCCACATCAAGTAGTGCTTTGATGAGAAAACTCACTCAGCCTGGGGTTTGGCAGACAGAGCCAGAGCCCTTACTCAGGCCCAGGACCCTGACTCCTACCCCGACTAGTCCCTGACTTCAGCCAAGCCTCAATCACTTTTCAGAATTCACAATGAACTGTTGTTCCCTCGGGTTGTTTACAAGTAGCCCTGTGTGGGAGGTCAGTTTGGGAAGTGATAGAGGGTCATGATCATTTACTCATGGATCCACCTCTCTCTGTCCAGCTCTTGGTCAAGTGTCAGAGCCAAATCTGGAAGATAAATGCTACCGGATCTTCCCTGATATTCTGCCCTAGGGTTCCCCCTTTCCTTCTGGCCTGGCTTACAAGTTCCTTCCTGGATAAGACACCAAAGACACTACTAACCCTGACAGACCACTCTTCAAATGACCAACTGTAGCCAGAGTAGGTAACCCATGCAAGCCCTTGACCCACCAAAACTTTAGGATTGATCTCTGCCAGCCGCCTAAGAGATGGGAGATTCAGCATGATTTGATCTCTCCCACAAACAAGAACCACACTACTGCCAAGCAACCCCTTGAGTTACTGGGATGTTTTAATTATTAGAAACTGACCTTCACGTTCGCACTTTGTAATTGTTCACCCATTGGTCCTAACTCTTTTCCCTCAAAGGTAAATCAGCCACCTCTTCCACATGAAAATCTGCCAGGATTAAAAGCACTTCTGTGTATGAAAGGTTAAATTCAAACTTCCATGAATGGGCCAGTTAGGGCAGCCAGGGTCAGCACAGCCATT
This sequence comes from Carlito syrichta, assembly GCF_000164805.1. Lineage (NCBI taxonomy): Eukaryota > Metazoa > Chordata > Mammalia > Primates > Tarsiidae > Carlito > Carlito syrichta. The sequence continues at coordinate 782,746 of NW_007249755.1, read as the reverse complement.
AGGCCTCCCACCAGTAGGGGGCGATAGCAGTTGGCCAATGATTGGTAAGCATGAGGAACTCCACCTGTGTCTAAGGAGAGGCGCATTCTGTCCTTGAAAACACCACTGCATGTTCTCTGATGACTTTCTTCTCTGGGGTAAATATTCTCAGTTCCTGCTGGGTGTGGTAGCTCATGCCTATAATCCCAGCACTTTGGGAGGCAGAGGCGAGAGGACTGCCTGAGCCAGCGGTTTGAGACCAGCCTGGGCAACTTGGTGAGACTTCATCTCTACAATAAATCAAAACTTAGCTAGGCATAGTGCATAGTGGCATGTGCCTGTAGTTCCAGCTACTTGGAAGGCTGAGGTGGAAAGATTGCCTGGATCCAGCAGGTCAAGGCTGCTGTGGTCATGAGCGTGCCACTGCACTCTAGCCCCTGGGTGAGAGTGAGATTCCTACTCTAAAAACAAACAAACAAACAAACAATATATATATATATATCTCCTCAGCTCCTTCAAACAAGCCTTAGGGTGATGGTGTTCCTCATAAGCCCCTCATTCCTCTATGTGTCTAGGTCTCGCCCTTAAGGATGACACCCAGAACTGGAAACATGACCCCAGAGGGGGCCTGGAATGTTCAGAATGACAGTTTTCTTAATACCTATCAGACGTGAGCCTGGATTCTACTACTTATTAGCTATGTGACCTTGGCCGACTTTCTTCACCTCCTAATTTTCTGATCTGTAAAATAGGAATTTGTCATAACTTCATAGGACTGCTGTGAGAGTTAAATGAGATGAAACTCATGACTGTGCACAAAATGTATTGACGTTACCCTGGATGACTGCAAACTAGTAGCTCCCTCACCTTCTGAGTCACCTCAGCACACTGCTCAGAGGGACCCCCAAAATTCCGGAGTGTATTTATTCTCACATGTTTAAATTTCAGTCACCTTCAAAGTACTCTCTGTTTGATGCAATACACCTATTGAGATACTTTTTCCACTGCTCAAAAACAGTTTTTGAACTCATAAATGTTGATGCCTTGTAGTGCTTCTGCTGTTTTTGTTTGTTTATTTGTTTCACCTCTTCCACATCCATAAAACATTTCCCTTTGAGGACATTTTTTCATCCGGGGAAACAAAAAAAGTCACTCGGGGTAAGCTTCAGTAAATAGAGAGGGTAGGGCATGGGGGTCATGCTGGTTTTGGTCAAAAACTGCTGAACACTCAGCACGGTATGGGCAGGTACACTTGTATATCACCCATCACGAAATGGGCAAATACACTGAAAGAATCTCAAAAAAAAAAAAAAAATCACTGAAACCAAACACAGCCTCTCACAACAATGCTAGCTGGTACACTGATGCCGATGGGTTTCTTAAAACACGTAACTAGTGGGGGAAGCCTGTATTACAAGGGGTCTGCCCTCCAAAAGATAATTCCAGTTTTTTGGGAGTCCCCCCTCATACCTGGGGATAGACTCCTGACCCTTTCTCAGACTTATCCTTACACTTGTTTCTGGTCAAAGTCCTAAGATCAGCAAGTGAAAGGGCTTTTTATAAGCAGCAGCAGCAGCACTGTGAGTGGTGACATTACAATGGTCTGCTGTCCAGTCACTGGGACCCCATGCCGCACTGCTGCCAATGACTTTTTGAAATGAAGTGCAGGACTTTGCATTGATCCATTAGCCTTGATCTTGTCGATCTGAGCCCTCAGGAGGAAAATTTCACTTCCTGCTGGGTGGCTGTTGAGGCTGCCTTGACAATGTTGTATCACAGCTCACTGTCTAGGAGCTCATGACCCAGCAAGCATTTTTGGAGTCAGGCGGACCTCGATTTCAATCTCAGCCTCACTGCTGACAAGTTTGATAAACTGAGCCACTTCTCAAGGCCTCCGTGTTTTCATTTCTAATACAGGGATAACACCCCCATCTTGTAGGGTTGTGAGAATAAATGAGATCGCAGAGTGCCTGGTATGGGAGAGGATCCATAGTGTCAATCCCCAGGCCCTCTTCTCCTCCCTTCGTCTCCATCCGTGTTCTCTCTGCTCTTCTTGGGGCTTGAGCTCTCTGTCTGTTCTCCATCTGGTCAAGTGTTGGCTGCATTTGGTTAAACTCAGTATCAGCTGGGAAGTCAGGGAGCCAGATCATGAAGCACATTGTCCCAAGAAGGGATGGAATAGGGACTCGCCAGGACCCCTGGGGCATCTGACCTTCCTCTTCTTTGAGAGCAGAGACAGAAGAAATAGTGAAATCCTCCTGCAAGGAGGCAAGATGCCCTAAGGGGGGCTGACAGGGCACGGTCTGTACAGAGAGGAGCAAGCTGCAAGTTCATAACCAGGATTCTCTTTGCCACTCACTTGCCATGTGACCTTAGGAGGTCCTCTCCCCTCCTTGGTTTTCTTATCTTTAAAATGGTCCCATTTGGAGATAATCTCTAAGGGTCTTTCCAACCTGTGGTTCTAGTACATGGGCCTATTCATAATATAACTCAAGAACTGGAGTCTTCCAAAAGTTTATCCTTTCTTGTAGATGTCAACTTTTGGGATGTTAGGAGAGGGAAGTCAACATGAGTGGATCATGCTGGAAGGCAATGATCTTTCCTGGAAGGCAGTTGAGAATGGAACACACCAAGGTCTCCACAGAAGGGTTCTGATTTGGCAACAGCAGTGCACAGGAAGCCTTGGGAATGAATCTCCAAGCACTCCAGAAACCCAAGCTGCCTGAATCCTGCATGGATACTTCCTACATCCTCTCTCCTCTCTCCTCCGTCTCTGTCTCTCTCTCTCTCTCTCTCTCAGAGAGAGAGAGAGAGAGAGACAGAGACGGAGCCATTGTCTCCGTTTTTTTACTGAGCCACTTTATTATTATTATTATTATTATAGAGATGTGGGGTACAAGTGAGGATTTACCATATAAATTGGCTGCATGCAGGTGAAGTCTGGGTTTCTAGGTGGCCCTCATTCCCCCAGTAGTGGACCAGGTAACCTTTGTGTTGTCATGTACCCCCCTCCTCCCTCCCTCCCCTAGCACTGCCCAGTGACGGCCAGTCCCATCTTTGTACTGAAGTCACTAGTGTCCAGGGCCCACTTATGAGTGAGAACATGTGATATTCAGTTCTTTGTTTCTGTGATAGGTCACATGATAAAGTTCACTTAATATGATGGTCTCCAACTCCATCCAATTTGCTGAGAAGTCCGTGATTTTGTTCTTTATGACAGCATAATACTCCATCATGCACATCTACCACATTTTCTTTATCCAGTCTACTTTCGATAGGCAGCACAGTTGGTTCCATGTTTTTGCTACTGTGAATAGTGTGACTATCAATTTGTGTGCAGGTGTCTTTTGGGTAGAGCTATTTATGTTCCTCTGGGTATATTCCCAGGAGAGGTATTGCTGGATTGTATGGAAGATCTTTCTTCGTTCTTTTAGGAACTGCCACACTGTTTTCCAAAGGGGTTGAACTAGCTTCACTCCCACCATCAGTGTAGAAGCGTTCCCTTTTCTCCACACCTATGCAGTATCTGTTCTTTTGACTTATTAATGATGGCCATCCTTACTGGAGCTATGTGATACATATCTATATCTATATATATATTTAAGAGACAGGGTCTTGTTCTGTCATCTAGGCTAGAGTGTAGTGGCACTATCAAAGCTCACTGCAATCTTTTTTTTTTTTAAGTCAGAGTCTCCCTCTGTTTCCCAGGTTGGAGTGCAGTGGCACGCTTATGGGTACCACAGCCTCGACCTGCTGGGCTCACGTGATCCTTCTGCCTCAGCCTTCCAGTAGCTGGAACTACAGACATGCACACCACACCCAGCTCATTTTTTGATTTATTGTAGAAATGAGGTCTCACCAAGTTGCCCAGACTGGTCTCAAACCCGCGGGCTCAGGCAATCCTCTTGCCTTTGCCTCCCAAAGTGTTGGGATTATAGGCGTGAGCCACCGCACCCAGCTCATTGCAATCCTGAACTCCTGGCTTAGGTGATCTTCCTGCCTCAGCCTCTCCAGTGGCTAGGACTACAGGTGTGCACCATTACACCTGACTAATTTAAAAAACTTTTTGGTAGAGACAAGCTATCTCTATGTTGCTCAGACTAGTCTTGAACTCCTGGCCTCCTGCCTCAGTCTCCTAAGTGCTGGGATTGTGTGAGCCACTGCGCCTGGCCACATTTCCTTCATCCTCTGTTCCTGTTGGGTGCCTTATCACCTCATCCCCCACCCCATCTGCCCTGTCTGTTCACGGCTCTGTGTGTCACAGCTCCCAAGGGTAGTGTAGGAACTCTGCTTAATGCTCACCAGAACTTGAGGCCATACACAATTACATGCCGAATACATATTCCTTGTGGTTGGTTCCCAGAAATTAGGAAGCACAGTGTCTGCTTCATTTATCCACCTATTCTTTTTTTTTTGAGTTGGAGGCCACCGCAGCCTCGACCTGCTGGGCTCCGGCGATCCTTCCGCCTCAGCCTTCCAAGTAGCCGGAATTACAGGCATGCGCTACCACGCCCGGCTGATTTTTTGATTTATTGTAGAGATGAGGTCTCGCTGCCCGGGCGGGTCTCGAACCCGCGGACTCAGGCAATCCACTCACCTCAGCCTCCCAAAGACGCAGGATTACAGGCTGAGCCACCGAGCCCGGCTATCCACCTATTCTTTCATCCCTCCACTCTCTCATGTGCCTGCCCACCTGCCGGGCACACAGTCACCCAGTCACCCTCCCACCTGTTCATCTGTTCGTGTGATCTGTCATCCATTCGAGCAGTGCCCACCACGTGCACAGCATTGAGAGGATTCAAGGAAGGTTGTGGGGATCATGTCTCTAGAGCTCAGACCAAGAAGATGAGAAACAGAATTGTTTCCTCTCAGAATCTTTCATTCAATCTTATTTCCTGGGCTTGCCCACCTTGTGCCTAGCCCAGGATGATCACAGAGTGGTGCTTGATAATCAGTATCACTGAGGTCCCATGGAAAAGTAGCAGCCTGTGGCACTGGATGGTCTCAGGCCTGCCACCCCTGGGAAGGCTCATTCACTCACCCTGCCGGGTGTCCTTTGTTTCTCTGATTTCTGTGGTCTACATTGTACGGAAAGGGAACTCAAGGAGCTTCCAACCCAAGACCTGCAAATATGATAAGCTCCAGGCACTAAGAGTTATAAGTAGAAATCCCAGCTGAAAGCAGTCACAAGGCAGATTTTGCTAGTGCCAAATGGCTGGCACAGGCAGTGCCAGGACTCGGTGGGAGGAAGAGGTGCATGGGCGTTGTGGTGGAGACTGACCGAGAGCTGGAATGTGACCTGTGGCTTTCATCTGCCCTCACTCAGTCTTTGGGTCCAAGCCAATCGCCCAGTTCCCAAGAGTCCTCAAGCCCCATGTGAGCTCCCACGTCAGCCTCCAGGTGTCCCACTGCCCCAAGGGTGCAGGAAGAGGGACACAGAGTTAAAGAGATTATGCCTCTCAGTGAATATGTTACAGGATAATAATTCCACCCAGACATTCTAGTCAGGAAGCGAAGGGAACTCACATTCAAGGAGACAGTGTAGTGACAGTGACCAAGTGCCAGGCACTCTGCCTTTGTGTGTTTCCTCATTTAATCAACACAACAAAGCAGGTCTTTCCATTTCCATTTGCTGATAGGAAACCAAGACTCAAAGAGGGTAAGTCACTTGCCCAAAATCTAACAGCAAGTGGGAGAAGGTGCTGAGTCTCAAATGCAGATTTTGTATGCTTTTGTTTTGTTTTTTGAGTCAGAGTCACTCTGTCACCCAGGCTGGAGTGCAGTGGCACAATCACAGCTCACTGCATCCTTGACCTTCTGGGCTCAGGTGATCCTTCCACCTCAGCCTCCTGAGTAGCTAGAACTATAGGCATGCACCACCATGCCTGGCTAATTTTTCAATTTTTTGTAGAGATGAGGTCTTGCTTTGTTGCCCAGGTTGGTCTCAAACTCCTGGGCTCAGGCAGTCCTCTCGCTCAGCCTCCTAAGTGTTGGGGTTACCACTGTACCCAGCCTAAACTCACATCTTTGACCTCCACACTGTCCACGTCTGCCTGCACCCCTAGGAGGTAAGCAGCATTCCAGGGTCAGTGGCCCTGCTAGGGAAGAACTCTGATCACTATTCTTTCTACCTATTGATATTATGATACCAAGGGGTGCAACTAGGCCTCAGAGTATAGCAGGGTTTCTCATCCTTAGCACAGTTGGCAGTTGGGTCAGGTAATTCTTGGTTGTAGGGTGCTATCCTGTGCATTGAAGGATATCCAGCAGCATTCATGGCCTCTACTCAGTAGATGTTAGCAGCATGCCCCAGTTGTGACAACCAAAAATGTCTCCAGACATTTCCAAATGTTTTCTGGGAGGCAAAATTGCCCTCGTTGAGAACCACTGGAGCAAAGCTACTAGGCCTGTCTCTTAATTGTTCCCTAATACTTAATAGTAGCCAGTCGGTTGGGCTTGGTGGCTCAGCCTGTAATCTCAGCACTTTGGGAAGCTGAGGCAAGTGGATTGCCTGAGCCCGTGGGTTCGAGATCAGACCGGGCAAATTGGTGAGACCTCGTCTCTACAATGAATAAATAAAAATTAGCCAGGTGTGGTAGTGCATGCCTGTCGTTCTGGCCAGTTGGAAGGATCGCTGCAGTCCAGCAGGTCGATGCTGGAGTGGCCATGACTGTGCCACTGCATCCCAGTCTGGGCGTCGGAGTGAGATTCCGACTCAAAAAAAAAAAAATAGTAGCCTGTCTTTGAAGAAGGTCTCAACAAGAAGGAAAATGGCCAGTCTGTTTCATATCTATGGACAGACAATCAACAATGATGATGATGATAATGGCGATTAACGATGACGGCAATGACAAAAAACATACTAGCTACCATTGACCAAGTGCTGATTATGGACTAGATACTGTGCTAAACACTTTATATATATTTTCTCATATATAGTGTACCTATTTTACAGATGAAGAAATTGAGGTTCAGAGAAGTTAGATAACTTGCCCAAAGCTTCGGTGCTAATATGTGGCAATGCTATGATATATTAGTTTCCTATAGCTGCTGTTACAAATTACAGCAAATGTGGTGACTTAAAACAATGCATGTTTATTTTTCTTTTTTTTTTTTTTTTTTTTTTGAGTTGGAGTCTCACTCAGTCACCCAGACTGGAGTGCAGTGGCCGCTCCCGGCCACCGCAGCATCGCCTGCTGGGCTCCGGCGATCCTTCCGCCTCAGCCTTCCAAGTAGCTGGAACTACAGGCGCGCGCTACCACGCCTGGCTAATTTTTGATTTATTGTGGAGATGAGGTCTCGCCAAGCTGCCCAGGTGGGTCTCGAACCTGCAGGCTCAGGCAATCCACTCACCTCGGCCTCCCAGGGTGCAGGATTACAGGCTGAGCCACCGAGCCCGGCTTACTTTTCTAAAGTTCTAGAGGTCAGAGGTCTAAAGCTGGTCTCAGTGGGCTAAAGGCAGAGTGTTGGCAGGGCTGCGTCTCTGGGGAGCGTTCGTTTCCCTGCCTTCTCCAGCTTCTGCAAGCTGCCTGTGGCCCTTGGCTTGCGGCTTTCCTCCAGCTTCAAGCCAGCAGTGCAGCATTTTCCTACCTCTCTCTGGTCAGTTTCTATCATCACATCTCCTCTCTCTCTGACTCTCCTGTCTCCGTCCTGCAAGGACATCTGTGATTACATTGGGCACACTCAGCTAACCAGGATCATCTCCCATCTCAAGATCCTTAACTTCATCACACCTGCAAAATTCCTTTTGCCACGGAGACTCACATATTCCCAGATTTCAGGGATTAGGATGTAGACATCTTTGGGAGACCACTATTCAGCCCCCTACATAGGATTTGGACTCTTGTCTGTCAATCTCAAGTTCTGTGCTCTGAATCTACTCCTGCCTCCCCTGTACTGCCTGAACATAGACACACAGGCCAGGTGCCGTGGGGGACACCGAGGTGGATCAGACTGTACAGGGGGTGGTGGGCTCTAGCACGGCATCAGGGGCTAGTACATGAGAAGGGGGGTGAGAGAGGAGCAGAAAAAGAGTCCTGGACCACTGGGCCAACTAGGGCGGGGAGTGGGGAGTGGGCTTTGGAGACAGCAGGGCGGGCCCAATGCCTTTCCTGACAAGCAAGCTGACTTCATAGGAAGTCTCAGCACCTACCTTCAGCCTAACTTCAAGTGCACTGATAGTGCTTCGGGTCCTGAAGGACCAGCCCAGCCCCTGCCAGTCAGGATTCTGCCCCATCTGTGGGATTAATTTGCCCAGTTAACTCATAATCATTCTCAGTTTTTCCAAATCTCCTCCCAGTCAAGGGCTTAGAGGGCCTTTAATCTTGTAAAAACTTTAATCTCGTGAAGGTCTACTAAATAAAGACCGTCTGCTTCAGTCCACTCCCTCCCAAGTTCTGATTTGCCAGGATGTCTTTCAGCCATCTGGCTCTACCACACATCCTGTCAATCCCTTTACGGACTAGAGGAGCCACAGTGAGTTGGTGAGTTGGCCTCTCTTTCTCCAGACAGTCAGAGCTTTGGGCTTCCTCCAGCGACTGTCCGGTTCTGCAGTGCCTTGGGATGGTTTCTCTAGGCTACAGGGCACAGATCTCCCCCCTGCAGGAAAACTACAGGTAAGGATAAACTCTGGTTTGCCTTATCTTGGAGAAACAAAGTTTGGAAATTGTTAAAAAAAAAAATACAGGCCGGGCAGGTGGCTCATGCCTGTGATCACAGACTTTGGGAGGCCGAGGAAGGAGGAGTACTTGAGCCCGAGAGTATGAGATTACAGCGAGCTATGAATCGCGCCATTGCACTCTAATCAGGACGACAGAGACACTGTCTCCTTTGTCCCTCTCCTCCCTCACAAAATGCAGGAAGGACTTTTGGTTAAACAAAGCAGGTGTAGCCCAAGTACCTATCTCTGTTCCATCCTGAACCCCCACAAAAGCAGTAAAGGAATCAAGAGGTATAAAATCTCAAGGCCAAAGGGAACAGGGGAGAAAACAGTCACACTGGAGAGAGGCCAGTCCAGGTAGAAGGCTGGAAAAGCCGAGGGCTTTGTGTGACTTAGCAGCCTGGAAAAGGCCGAGGCCCAACCCCACAGACTGGGGAAACCAACAAAAGCTGACTACACAGAAGGCACTGCCCAAAGACTCAGAAATGGGTAGCAACAGAGGTCACCAAAAGTCAGGGTGCCACGTGGGGCTGAAGAGAGGAAGATGAAAGTCCCCCCTCCACCCTTTCCTGTCGTCAGTGCTGGGGCCTCCTCCGGCCTGCACAACAGGGTGAGTTCTGCACTCTCTGAAGACTGAACCAGGGGGAGGTAGACATGATAGCCGCATACGGCCACTGAAAGTTAAAGGAAAGTTAATCACAATGAAAGAAAATTAGAAATTCAGTGCTCAGAGGCATGAGCCACATGTCAGATTCTCCATATCCACTGTGGCTGTTGGCTCCGTACTGGACAGCACGGGACTGCAAGTCTCTTCGGGCAGAGCTGTTCCAGACTCTGGCCCTCCACGGTGTGGCCCGGACCAGCAGCACAGGGAACTCCGGGTTCTTGTGAGGAATGCACAATCTCGGCTCCACTCGGGCCTGCCGCAGGTTTGTCTCGGAAGCAAGCTCTGCGTAACCAGCGCTGTCAAAGGCTGGTCTCTGGCTGAAAATGGGGCTGAGAGGAGGGCTGCACCCAGCATCGTGGGGTTCACCCACTCCTCAACTCCCGGGGCTACCAGAACGCGGCGGTCCAGGCGTAGAGTCCAGCCTCCAGAGCTCAGAGTAAGGCTCCGAGAAACTGACCAGCCAACGGGAATAGACTACAGATACTGACTAGAGAATCCTCCAACGAAATGACCAGGTTCTGCCCAATTCGCCGAGGAAGAGGCCGCTAGTCAACAAGCTCCGCCCCCACGCCAGTTTCCAATGAGGTTTTTGGTTTTTTGTTTCCCCCAAATGAACTAAAATTTTTAGTGCTTTACTCTTAAACAGGTACAGACAGTCAGGGCTCATCAGAAGACCTTTGGGAGGAGAAAGCCTCAAACATGATGAACAGATAGCAAACAAAACAAACAAATGGAGGCATTTAAAGCAAGCAGAGACAATACAGAAAGCGGAAGAAAACTTCGATATACTCAGAGCTAAGATGCTGCATCCATAAAACAAGAACAGGACGCTATGAGGAAAAATAACGACGTTTTCCGGTGTGCAAAGCTTCCAAAAAACCCATTCTACCCCATGCATTCTGGAGGAAACTCCTGGAGGATATGCCCCAATAGAGTGGGGGAGTGGCCAAGCAAGAGAAGGCCTGGGGGTCCAGGGACCAGGGCTCCAGCAGGAAGGAGCAAAGGGGATGCCCAGAGTGGCACGCAGCACGGTCTGGGGGTAACCAGTCTGGGAGTGGGTATGGGGGCATGGGGCGGTGTTCTGCCAGCTAAGAAAACAATGGCGACAGTCGATTTTCTGATGAGCTTGTCTAGACTGAAAGGAGATCTACACTTCCATTGTAGAGTTTGAGGAATGAATTATGATAGAAAACGAAACTCCTGCCAAAGGCTCAGGGAATGAAACTCCTCCCTTCCACTCCCCTCACCTCCCTCACCTCCCTCCGGTTTCTCTTCACCACTCTCCATGCCCTCTGTGGTGGCCCCAGGAGGCAACTCCTTGTACCAGGATTCTGTAAACCTCAGTCTGAAAACTACTGAGTCCACTGCCCTCTCCTTTATGAATGGGGAAACTGAGGGCCAGCAGACCTCCAGGGGCACGCAGATAGGAAGGATTCATTGGTAGTTTATTTGGTATTATTTGAGAGCTCCTTTCTGATTCATTCAAAAGGAGATCAGTCGCAACAATAGCAAAACCCAAACTGCCTCTAAAGGAACCAGGAGGCGCCTGTGAGACTCCACGGAGCCTCAACTCTGCCTGGCTTTCCTTTCAATTCTCCTGCTGTGTAACTGCACTAAGTTTCTCAAAAGCAGGAACTGAGGTTTCTGAATTACTTCTAGTTGCCACCTATTAAAAGCAAGAATATGCAGATGTGGAGTTTTGTAAGCTGCGGACAGGGCAACTGACAACTTCTGGGGGAAAAAACTGAAGATGGGAGTGTAGAATGCAAACCCAAACGAGTGCCAGCACTCTCCTGGGAACCAAGAGTCTCTCCCTTAAAACAAAAAAAAAAAGAAAAGAAAGTTTAAGAACCAGGCTGGGCTTGGTGGCTCACACCTGTATTCCCAGCACTTTGGGAGGTTGAGGGGAAAGGACTGCCTGAGCCCAGGGGTTCGAGACCAGCCTGGGCAACTTGGTGAGACCTCATCTCTACAATAAATCAAAAAATCAACCTGGCATGGTGGTGTGTACCGGTAGTCTCAGCTATTTGGAAGGTTGAGGTGGAAGGATTGCCTGAGTGCAGCAGGTTGAGGCTACGTGACAGAGTGAGACTCTTAATCAAAGAAAAAAAAAAGACCAAAGGCTAGTGCCCTCTTACCAACTCTAAAAAGCTGAGTTTATCCCTAGTGGAGCTTTCAGTGGTCTCGTTTGATTCTCTGCTTCCTCCCTCTGCCTTTTCCAATGGCTTAGATAACCTCAAAGAGCTTGTTATTAATGAGTTGCGGATGGAAATTCTCTCGGGAGTGTCTGCATTTTAATATGGAAATCTCGTGCCCTCCTTTCCTGGAGCCCCAAGGTCCTGGTCTGCAGAGTTCACTACTTACCTGCTTACCACAGCCACCTAGAAAACACCAACAAAGAGGCCTGGTATGGTGGTAGGAACCCTGAGCTGGAGGAGGAGTCCTGATCCCATTTCACCCCTCTTACTTACTTGCCGTGTGACCTTGGGTGGGTCACTTGTTCTGTCTGGACCGCAGTTTGCCCTGCACAATGAACAGCTGGGACCCAGTGACCTCTCGGCTCCTTCCACCTGGTGCTCTTCCAGCCTCTCACTTGTTTCAGGACAGGCCCCTCGCCCTCCACAAGGCTGATTTGCCTCCCACACCTCCATTCCAGAAGGAACACCCCTCCCCTTTCCTGCCAGCCCGGGCCTGGCAGGCGCTGGAGTCCAGAGGACAGGAGGTGGGCAAACAATCTCAACCGTTCAAGCTGCCCGCAGTGAGAGCTGGCTGGTGGCCAGTCACAATAGGGCCCGAGACACAGAGGGGCATTTGTCTGAGGACCCACAGTGTCATTTAAACTCACACCCTTGCCTTGGCCCACCGCCTCCCTTTTCTCCCCGCCCTCGGGTGGTAGGGCCAGCCCCCAGCTTTGCTAGGAGCTGGGATGTGTGTGCTACACAGACCCAAGCGGTCCAGCTGTGGGCTGGGAGAACGGACAGAGGAAGGGAAGTGGGAGGAAGGGCAGGGAAGCCGTATGTGTAGGGTGGCAGTGGCGAGGGAAAAGGGTGGAGACAGTGAGGGAGGGAGGGCAGGCAAGGCTTTGGACAGGGCAGTGGGGCTGCACAAAGAGGGTCGGGAGGAGGGGGCTGGTTCCCGACCCTTCACTGACTAGCCAAGTGATGGCAGGCAAGGTGCTTCCTTGTCCTCTCCAGGCCTCAGTTTCCTCAGCTTTAAAACGGGGGTGATTATTCTACTCTTAAGCTGTGAGGACTCAATTTTTTTTTTTTAGTTGGAGTCTCACTGTCACCCAGACCGGAGTGCAGTGGCCTCTCCCGGCTACCACAGCCTCGACCTGCTGGGCTCCGGCGATCCTTCCGCCTCAGCCTTCCAAGTAGCTGGAACTACAGGCGTGCGCTACCACGCCCAGCTAATTTTTGATTTATTGTAGAGAAGAGGTCTTACCAAGTTGCCCAGGCGGGTCTCGAACCCGCAAGCTCAGGCAACCTACTCACCTCAGCCTCCCAAAGGCGTGAGATTACAGGCTGAGCCACCGAGCCCGGCTTGTGAGGACTAAATTAAGCAAAATGATGAACTTGCAAATACCCAGTGTGGTATAGTGAAGACAGCAAGGGTTAACTCAAATCCCACCTCCACCACTTTTTTTTTTAAAGTACGCTGCAAGGGAGCAGCAAACAGAACAGCAATAAGGGAGCTGTCCACCCTTCATCACTTTAAAACTCACTGCTGTGGACAAATTGTTTGCCCTCCATGAGCTTCATTTACTTATTTGGTTTTAAGGATTGAATGAGAACTGGTGGAAAGTACTCTGCTTTAAAAATGTTTGAATAAATCTGTCAGGACTGCATTATGACTTCTTTTTAATTTTTGTAGAGATGGGATCTTGCTATGCTTCCCAGGTTGGTCTCAAACACCCGGCCTCAAACAATCCTCCCGCCTCAGTCTCCCAAGGTGCTGGGATTATAAGCATGAGCCACTGTGTCTGGTAATTCACTATGACTTTTGTGAGCCCCTACCACCATAATACATTTTCATGGGCTCTAAACGTTTTTTTTTTTCCCCAATGGGAGGGGGAAAAGTTCTTTTTTCCTCCTTGATTTTAAAAGAAATTAAAACATATTTGTGGGTCCTTAAAAGTATTGTGGGCCTTGTCAACTGTGCCTAGTGGTATTGGTTTAGGGGTCTATCTGGGCACTATCTCTAAGCTCTGCTGAGCCCCCAGTGTTGTCTCTGAAGAATCCAGCATGGAGCTCAAAGCCTTGGGACACTGTTATCAGTCAGGGTTTTCCAGGGAGACAGAACCAATAGCATATATGGATATAAATATATAAGAAGGGTGTTTTGGTTTTTTTTCTGAGTTGGGGTCTCACTCTGTTGCCCAGGCTAGAGTACAGTGGCATGACTGTAGCCTCAACTTCAGGGCTCAAATGATCCTTCAGCCTCAGCCTCCCAAGTAGCTGGGACTACAAGCATGTGCCACTATGCCTGGCTATTTTTTTTTTTTAATTTGTAGTGACGAGGTCTCGCTATGTTGCCCAGGTCGGTCTCGAACCCCTGGGCTCAAACAATGGAGAGAAGGTTTATTAGGGGAATTGGCTCACGTGGTTATGGAGGCTGAGAAGTCCCAAGACAGGCTGTCTGCCAGCTGGAGACCCTGGGTTGCTGGTAGCATAGCTCAGTCACAGCCCAAAGGCCTCAGGACCCTGGAAGCCTATGGTGTAACTCTCAGTCTGAGGCCCAAAGCCTGAGAACCTGAAAGGCTGCTGTGTAAGTCCTGGGCCCAATGCCTGGGGAGTGCAGACTCCTGGTGTCCAACACAGGCGATGAGTATATCCCAGCTCTAGGAGACAGATGACACATTCCTCCTTCTCCTGCTTTTGTGAATCATGCCGGGCCACATTGAGGGCAGATCCTTCCAACCTAATCCATTCAAACTCACATGCTAGTCTTCTCTGGAAACACCCTCACAGACACACCCAAAGCCATGCCTTACCAGGTTTCTAGGTATTCCTTAATCCCACCAAGTTGACACCTACAATTAACCCTCACAGACAGTGATGCCTCACACTCTACAGAGCTGAGGTCAGGGGTCTCCGTGTGTGACAAGACCCCCTCACTTCAATGCTGGTGTGAGCCCTGTCCCAAAGGCTGACAGGGCCCAGGAGAACCTCAGGCATGGAGGCTGAGAGGATCCAGGTCTGCCTGTAGACAGGGATGAGGTATGTGAGCTGGGCCTGGCTGTCACGGAAGTGAAGTGGTATGCTGGACATTTGCCACTCAGTCACCTTGCTCCTTTCGGATTCCTCTCCGGTGCCAGCCACTGTGCTCGGGACTTTGCAATCCCAGTGGATCCTCATCACATCCCATTCCACTTTGCACCCACAGACACTGAGGCTCTGAGAGGCTGAATAATTCCTCCAAAGCCACAAAGCTACCAGGGTGGGATGGCCGCCCAGCATGTCCCATGGCTACTCTTGGAAATGCGAAGGGGATACAGAAGAGACCCTCAGGGTGTGCAGAATGTGAGCCAGGGCTCCAGGGAGTGCAAAATGAGCAGGAAGGAGACTCAGAGAAGGATGTGATGGGTGTGCCAGGGTGCTGAGCTCTCCAGGGTGCCTGTGTCCTCCTGTATGCAAGCTAGTATGAGAATGAGTGTGCCTCCAGGGGCTGGTGTGTCAGGCCTGAACTGGCCAGGGTGGGGGGAGCTGGGCCAGGTGGCATGGGGCTAGCCACACTCGCAGGTTCTTTACTGCCCAGAGCCATGTCTGTAACTCACAAACCACAGCAGACGCCGAGCTCACACCTGCTGCATACGGGGACCACAGACCGCCTCTGAAGAGCAGTTCAGAGGCACATAGGCTGATGGCGGGCAAGAGCCTCAGGCTTGGCATTCACCTCAGGAGGGAGATTCCCAGTTGGGGACGGGGAGCCCATCTCCACCTCCAAATCACTCTGCAAGGTGGGGCTGTCCTCAGTGTGACCCATCCATCCCAGAGTGAGAGGATGGAAAAGCCCTCTCCACTCAAAACCCATCAACTGCACAGCCACCCCAGAGAACTTTCTGAAAATAAATCTGACCACTCTTGCCTCTTCCTTGATCTTTGATAGCCTCTCATCAGCTAATTCGAATGGAGTCCCCACTCCTAGGCAGGGCCTACACCACCCAACGGCACCTAGACCTATTCTCCAGGATGGTAGCCCCTGGCCATCTGTGTCTACCAAGCCTTGAAGTGTGGCCGCTCTGAGTTGAGATGTATTCTAAGTGTAAAAGGCCATGGGATTACAGAGACGTACTATAAAATAAAACAATGTAAAATATCACATTAATAATTTTTTCAGCTGGGCTTGGTGGCTCAGCCTGTAATCCGACGCCTTTGGGAGGCTGAGGTGAGTGGATTGCCTGCGCCTGCGGGTTCCAGACCCACCTGGACAACTTGGCGAGACCTCACCTCTACAATAAATCAAAAAATTAGCCGGGCGTGGTAGCGCGTGCCAGTAGTTCCAGCTACTTGGAAGGCTGAGGTGGAAGGATCGCCGGAGCCCAGTAGGTTGAGGCTGCGGTAGCCGGGAGCGGCCACTACACTCCAGTCTGGGTGACAGAGTGAGACTCCAACTCAAATAATAATGATAATAATTTTTTCTACTGATTACATTGTGGAAATGATAACACTGGGGATATACTGGGTTAAATAAACTATCACAATATGGCTTGTTTCTTTTTACTTTTTTTTTTTTTGAGTCGGAGTATCACTCTGTCACCCAAACTGGAGTGCAGTGCCACACTCACGACCACTGCAGTCTCTACCAGCTGGACTCAGGTGATCCTCCCGCCTTAGCCTTCCAAGTAGCTAGGACCACAGGCATGTGCCACCACACTCAGCTAATTTTTTCATTTATTGTGGAGATGAGGTCTCACCAAGTTGCCCAGGCTGGGCTCAGGCAGTTTTCTTGCCTTGGCCTTCCAAAGTGCTGGGATTATAGGCGTGAGCCACCACACCCAGTCTTTTTTGACTTTTTTAATATGGCTACTAGAAAATGTAAAATGACCTATGTGGCTCACATTCTATTAGACAACACTGATTAATACTCTGTCCTCTCTTTGCTGCCTTTCCTGCCAACCCTAACTCATTCATTTGTTCATGCATTCATTTGAAATATCATGTGTTATGTGTTAGAGTCAGTGTTAAACACTGAAGACAAGGAGGAAGCAATATAGGCCTGGTATTGGAGCCCACATGGAGCTTGCAAACTATGCCTCAAAGATACCAAAAAGCTTGTGTTCTACACACACACACACACACACACACACACACACACACACCCATAATGTTATATATCACTGCTCATATTCATGCTTCTTTCTTTTTTTTGAAAGTAGAATTTACTGAGGACAGAAAAGCTCCCACAGTGGGAGAGGACTCAAAGGGATTGCCATGCTTATTTCTAAAATGACTTCCTAACCCTGTCTACCTGGTGAACTCCTATTTATGCTTCAAAACTCAAACTTTCAAACACTTCAAAAATTTATGTCAAAAGTTTCAATGAAAAAGAAAAAAAGTTACCTCATGAAGCTTGTTCATCACTACCGCCGGTCTCTGCTGGAATTCTGAACTATTGTGTGATATATGCAATTTTATTGTTTAAATGTCACCATTCTGTTTAAAGTGTTCTTATTCCTCCACCACAGGAAATGTGTCTCACTTACCCTCTTTAACTTTCTTCATGGAGTAGCCCCATCTGAATTGTCTGTCCCCTGGAAGCTAAGCTCTGTGAGCACGGGGTGCTTGTCTTTTTTTGTGCAGAATTGATGTCCCAGTACCTGGGATAGCTCTTGGCACCTAGCATGTACTTGGGAAGGTGAAGGCATCCTGGCAGTGGGCAGAGCAGGGTGTTGGGGCATAGGCCCTGGGGCTGGATCACCAGGGTGCAAATCCAGGTCTTCCCCAATGCTAATTCGCTATCATTATCATCGCCAAGT
The DNA here is from genome assembly GCF_000164805.1 of Carlito syrichta. Classification (NCBI taxonomy): domain Eukaryota; kingdom Metazoa; phylum Chordata; class Mammalia; order Primates; family Tarsiidae; genus Carlito; species Carlito syrichta. The sequence continues at coordinate 765,463 of NW_007249755.1, read as the reverse complement.
TGCAATCAGTGATTGTCAAGTCATCACTATTATCCATGTCTGCTCCACCCCCAGGCCATCAGCTCCTTGAGGGCCAGGTGTGTCTTGTCATTGTCCGTCCCCTGCACTTCATAGAATCTGGTTGTCTCCCAGTGCTCCCCACCGCAGGAGATGACACTATCATCTATGTGCACTTCTGTCGTCAGAGACCTAATGTCACCGCCTGTCATTGGTCCACTACCCAATCACCATGCCCTTTCAGATTTATCTTCATTTCTTACAGATTTTCTTGCTTCCTCCCTTCACCCCCCCACCCCAAACAAGGCTTCTCTCCTACCTACCTGTGTGTTGCCATAACAGCCTCCCAGCAGGCCCAGCCTCTGCTCTGTGCTCTGCAATCCTTCTCCACGATGCCACAACCATCTTTTAAAACCTCAGGTCTACTTCAAACTAGAACTTAGGATGGCCAATGAGTCCCCACAAGGGCTGGATCCTGAAGACCTCTGCAGTGTCCTCCCTGTCTAAGTTCAGCCTTGTCTGTCAGTCTCGCCCATCCCTGCCACAGGGACTTTTGAGTGTGCCAGAGCAACTTTTCCTTACTTATGGACACTTGAACCCAAATGTCACATCAGTTCCCTATGCCCAGCACCATGTCCCTCTCACACTGAGTGCAGTCAGCATCTTTCTTTCTTTCTTTTTTTTTTTTTTTGAGTTGGAGTCTCACTCTGTTGCCCAGACTGGAGTACAGTGGCTGCTCCCGGCCA
>NW_007249755.1:754784-764555 GCF_000164805.1 Carlito syrichta | reverse complement strand
CGGGCTCAGGCAATCCACTCACCTCAGCCTCCCAAAGGTGCGGGATTACAGGCTGAGCCACCCAGCCTGGCTCAGTCAGTATCTTTCATTTGACAAATGGCTGGGTCCCATGCCAGCCTCTGAGCTCTTGGAGTGTGGGGCTGTGTTGGTTTTTCTTCACCTTGTGACTCCCCACACACTGCTTGGCTCATTGCAGACACAAAATTGTTGAATGCAATCAACAACTGCCTGAGTCGATGAGCAGTGGCCATTCAGCAGTCACAAGCTGAACTGCAGCACAGAGTGAGGACCGGGCACACAACATTTGGCTCATGCTTCCCTGCCCTCACCCAAGGACCGCCACCGTGATGCAGCATGATGCTAAAATATAGGTGTTGTGGGCTCAGAGGGAGAGGGTGCTGAGCGGGCAGCCAGAGGAGTTTGAGTTGAGTGCCACTGTGTGGTCATTAAACCCTTAGTCTGTGGGATCAGAGTTACCTAGGTTTGAACCCAGGAATATAATAAGGGCTCACACATACCCGGTTCTAAGTGCCAAGCCTGCCGAGTACCTTATGTTTACCTGGTTGTCTCTCCACCCAAGCAGAAAGCATTTTACCATTTAAATTTTTTCTTTTTGAGTTGGAGTCTCACTCTGTCACCCAGGTTGAAGTGCAGTGGTACGCTTATAGCCACCACGTCCTTGACCTATTGGGCTCAGGTGATCCTTCCGCCTCAGTCTTCCAAGTAGCTGGAACTACAGGCGTGCTACCATGCCTGGCTAATTTTTTTTAAAAATTTATTGTAGAAACTAGGTCTCACCAAGTTGCCCAGGCTGGTCTCGAACCCCTGAGCTTAGGTAATCCTCTCGCCTTAGCCTCCCAAAGTGCTGGGATTACAGGCTTGAGCCACCGTGCCCGGCCTACCATTTAAATTTTTAATGTGAGGGAACTGAGGTCCAACGAGGCTAAGTAGGCTAAGTAACTCGTCTAAAGTCATCAATTGAGGTAGGACATGACCCCAGGGAATCTGATGAAAACGTGGCATCTGCTTCAAGTTTTGAGGGTTTGAAGATAAAAATAAACATTTAATGAGCACTTACTGTGTGCCAAGCACTTTTCTAAAAACTTTACAAGTAGGTTGTTATTTGTGTAGCTTTACATTTTTATTTGTATAACTCATTTCATCCTATAATAACCCTGTGAGGTAGGTATCCTTATCTCCACCCTACAGGTGGAGAAACTGAGGTTCAGAGAGGTTAAGTATCTTGAGGTCACACAGCCGGTGAAAGTGGCAGAACTGGGTGGAATGTGAGCCCAATACTCCAGAGTTCATGCTTTTTTTTTTTTTTGAGTTGGAGTCTCACTCTGTTGCTCAGACTGGAGTGCAGTGGCCGCTCCCGGCCACCGCAGCCTCGACCTACTGGGCTCTAGCGATCCTTCCACCTCAACCTTCCAAGTAGCTGGAACTACAGGCGCGCGCTACTATACCCGGCTAACTTTTTTTTTTTTTTTTTTATCGTAGAGATGAGGTCTCGTCAAGTTGCCCAGGCAAGTTTCGAACCCATGGGCTCAGGCAATCCACTCACCTCGGCCTCCCAAAATGCTGGGATTACAGGCTGAGCCACCGAGCCCGGCCAATTTCATGCTTTTAAACACTCAGCTTCGGGCTTCTGCTCAATGAATGAACATGGTTAGGATGCTACTGGGATGTTGCAAGGTGGGGAGAGGAAGCATGCCATTCTGGCAAGGAAGAACAGTAGGAGGGAAAACTAGGGGCAGGGTCAGGGATGGACACATCCGGGAACAGTGAGGGTCCCAGTGCAGTGGAGCCCAGTGCCCAGGGAGGGCCAGAGTGGAGATTAGAAATGAGAGGTGGCTGGGGAGGAACCTTCCTCACACGGGGACACTAGTATGTCCTGCGCACTCAAGAATATCTATGTCGCGGGTTCAGTGTGAGATGTTTGAAAAGCAAGAGTGAGCCGGGCTCGGTGGCTCAGCCTGTAATCCCACGCCATGGGAGGCTGAGGTGAGTGGATTGCCTGAGCCCGTGGGTTTGAGACCTGCCTGGGCAGCGAGACCTCATCTCTACAATAAATCAAAAAGTCAGCCGGGTGTGGTAGCGCATGCCTGTAATTCCGGCTACTTGGAAGGCTGAGGTGGAAGGATCGCCGGAGCCCAGCAGGTTGAGGCTGCGGTGGCTGGGAATGGCCGCTGCACTCCAGTCTGGGTGACAGAGTGAGACTCCAACTCAAAAAAAAAGAAGAAAAGCAAGAGTGACAGAGTCAGTCTGGCCTGGCTCTGCAGGGTGCCCTTCATAAAGTTACTTAACCTCTCTGTACCTCTATTTCTGTTGAATGGAGGTAATAATGGGGCCTCCTTCCCAGGGTTGCTGTTTAGGTGAAACACAATCAATAAAGAGCTCCTGAAAGAGTGTTTGGTACAAAGCAGCCCTGTCACATATTTCATTTCTCTCCTTTCCTCCACCTCGAGGGAGAGCTCCCCAGATTCGCAGCTGCACCAGAGCAAGGCTAAAATGAGTGATTATTCTAGAACCACCAAGGTCCCTGGAGACCCTGGGTCAGCCAGGTGAGGCAGGAAGAAGAAATGGAAACACCAGGCAAGCCAGTTTTCACATGCGTCCAAGACCAAGAGAAAGGAATAATTGTGACTAACTCCCTCTCCTTCCTGCTGGGTCGACTCAGATTTATATAACTGAGCTTCTCTGTGAGGTATTCCTTGGGGGCCTCAGGAGCAGGACTGGCAGTGACATAGACAAACATTTCTGTGCTCTCTGCCCCAGGGTCCGGTTCTGAGCAAACACCACAGCCTGAAAGGGAAGCCGTGACAGGGAGGAGGCACTGGGCTGCAAATCAGGAGTCCCTGTTCCAGGCCCAGCAAATCAGGAGTCCCTGTTCCAGGCCCAGCTCTGCCTAGAAGGACATGGACACATCGCAAGCCAGTGCCTGGTCAGGGGATGCGTCTTCATGGGAGCCTGACCTGGGAAGAGATTCTATGATGGCCAGGGAGTCGTGGAACTCTGGGTCAGTTCTCCCCATGGGTGGAATGAACCCTGCAAACCTGGGCCCCCTCACCTCTGCCTGCCTCCTCTGCCATCTCATCTTGGCACCCATGTGGTCCACATCTTGACTCTTGGGGACAGCTGAGCTTTCCCCGGGAGGATTTGTCCTCCACGCCTTCCTTCCTCCATGAACTGGCAGCGTGGTGTAGACAGAGACATGTGCTTCGGAATTAAACGAGGGATTGGATTCTGCTTAGTCACACTGGACTCATGACTCTGAGCCTGTTTCTTCAACTGTAAATGAGGCTTTGGGACTCCTGTCTCATTTCTTGTTGTGACAATCATAGGAGATAATAATTGTTAATAGTTAAGTGCCAGCTACTTAGCTTTACTCTATCCAGCAGGCCCGTGTAAGGGCTTTGCATGCATGTGTCACTCAGCAACACACACCGACCCCCTAGCAGAGCGTCTGAGCCACAGTGGGTGCCGGTAATGTCAGTTTCCTTTTTCCCCAAGACCTGCCACTGCCTCTCTCCTAGCTCAGGTAGGTCAGTGTCCCCTGGGAATCTTCACAGCATCTCATGGGGACCTGGGTTATAGCGCTTATCACATGAAAGTGTTGTTATTAGTAGACAGGTCTGGCTTCCTTCCTATTCTAGGCACTCCTGGGGAGGGGGGTGGATAGGCCTGCCTTGACCATAGCTGTCCGGCTAGTACCTGGCATTGGGCCTGCCCCTAGAAGGTACGTGGGTGCATAAATGGGAGAATGCATGTGTGTACATCAGAGGCCACATGGGAGAAGCAGGCTCAGTGGGCGTCTGGGGATGGGGTGGCTCTGAACACACACTGAACTCTGGACTCCAATTCCCTGAGCTCGGGGCAGGGGCCCCGGGAGCCCCTCTCAGCTCCATGCAGGCTCAAGGGACAAATTACAGCCTCCTTTGGCCTCCTACATTGCTTGGACTTGGACCATATTTTTCTAGTAAAAAACCAGGATACTGGTCCTGGCAGAGGATTTCGGGGCATATGGAAGCAACAGACTGGAATGTCCAGGATTCAGGTTCATAAATCAGATTCACCTCCATAGTGCCTGGCCAGGCCATGCAGCCAGCATAAAAGAGCTGTCTAGCAAATGCTTAGCAGACTTTTTGTGTGTGTGTCAGGGTTTCACTGTTGCCCGGGTTGGAGTGCAGTGGCACAGTCATAGCCACCACAGCCTCGATCTGCTGGCCTCAGGTGATCCTTCGCTTCAGCCTTCCAAGTAGCCAGAACTACAGGTGTGCACCACCACACCCGACTAATTTTTTGTTTTATCGTAGAGATGAGATCTTGCCATTTTGTCCAGGCTGGATTTAAACTCCTGGGCTCAAGTAATCCTTCAAGTAATCTCAGCCTTCCCAAGTGCTGGGATTACAGGTGTGAGCCATCGCACCTGGCCTGCTGAGTAGATCTGAGGCTGTGTGCTTTTATGGGGTTGGGGCATGTTACTGTGAAGGAACAGAAGCCACCAGTCCCTCTCCTGGGTGAGCCACTTGTTGGAGGAGGAATTAGAATGACAGACCTAAGCCGGGCTCGGTGGCTCAGTCTGTAATCCCGTGCTTTGGGAGGCTGAGATGAGTGGATTGCCTGAGCCCGCGGGTTCGAGACCCACCTGGGCAACTTGGTGAGCCCTCATCTCTATAATAAATGAAAAATTAGCCAGCCGTGGTAGCGCGTGCCTGTAGTTCCAGCTACTTGGAAGGCTGAGGCGGAAGGATCGCCGGAGCCCAGCAGGTCGAGGCTGCGGTGGCCGGGAGCGGCCACTGCACTCCAGTCTGGGCGACAGAGTGAGACTCCAACTCAAAAAAAAAAAGAATGACAGACCTCTGCTTTCTACACGGCCTCTCCCCATTGTTGAATATCATCAGTCACTTCCGACTGGCTACAGAATAAAGCCCCAGTTCCTGTCACGGCAACCAAGGCCTTCTAGGAACTTTTCTCAGTTCTATCCCCTAGCACATGTCTCTTCCCTTCCTCCCCCACTCAAGGCAGAATGACCAACTTCCTGTCTTCTAAACTCACCAGTGCTTTCCAGCTGTGGCAAGCTGTAGTTTCCAACACGTCCCACCCCATGTGCTCTTCTGCAGTGTGACCTGGCCGCTGCCCCCATCAAGAGGCAGAGCTGGGCCAGGCCCAGTGGTTCCTACCTGTAATCCCAGCACTTTGGGAGGCCAAGGCAGGAGGATCGCCTGAGCCCAAGAGTTTGAAACAAGCCCTGGCAACATAGCAAGACCTTGTCCCTACAAAAACATTAAAAAATTAGTAGGGTGTGGTGGTGTGCACCTGTAGTCCCAGCTGCTGGGGAGGCTGAGATAGAAGGATCGCCTGAGCCAAAGAGGTTGAGGCTTTAGTGAGCTGTGATCGTTTCACTGTACTCTAGCCTGGGTGACAGAGTGATACCCTGACTCAAAGGAAAAAAAAAGAGGCAGAGTCCATTTCTCTACTCCCTTGAATCTGGGTAGGCCCCATGACTGCTTAGACCACTAAAATATGTCGGAGCAGTTCCCAGCATCATCCTTAAGTGGCAACTTCTGCTTCCTGCTCTCAGGATGCTTGCTCTTGGGACCCTCCCTCAGGGAGCCCAGCTGCTGTGCTGTGAGAGACACAGGGCACAAGGAGAGGCCACAGGGAGATTCTCTAGTCGACAGCCCCAGCTGAGCTCCCAAATGACAGCAGCATAAATAGCAAGCCATGTGAGTTAGCCATCTTGGACACCATGGGAAAGATCCCCCTGCGAACCACCCAGCTGAGCCCAGCCAGCCTATTGAGACATTAGAGAAAATAATACATTGTTGTTTTAAGCCAGTGATATAGTGCTTTGTTTGTTTGAGTCAAGGTCTTGCTCTGTTGCCCAGGCTAGAGTGCAGTGGCATGATCATGGCTCACTGCAGCCTTGACTTTCTGGGCTCAGGACATCCTGAGTTCATCATGTCTGGTTCATTTTTTGTAGAGATGAGGTCTTGCTATGCTGCCCAGGCTGGTCTCAAACTCCTGTGCTCAAGTGATCCTCCTGCCTCTGCCGCCCAATGTGCTGGGATTACAGACATGAACCACCAAGCCCAACCTTTGAATTATTAATATATATATATATATATTTTTTTAAAATTAATTAATTTATTTATTTTTAAGATGGGGGGGTCTCACTATGTTGCCCAGGCTGGTCTCGAAATCCTGGCCTTTAACAATCTTCCTGTCTCAGTCTCTCAAATGCTGAGATTATAGGCATGAGCCAATACGCCTGGCCAATGATAAGTTTGGATTGTTGTCCCCTCCAAATCACATGCTGAAATGTAATCCCCAATGTTGGAGGAGGGGCCTAGTGCGAGGTGTTCGTGTCATGGAATCCCTCATGAATGGCCTGGTGCTGTTCTCTTGGTAGTAAGTTTTCACTCCATTAGTTCACACAAGAGCTGATGGTTTAAAAGAGCCTGGCCTTCCATTCTCTCTTGCTCCCGCTCTTGCCATGTGACTCGTCTGTTACCCTCTTCACCTTCCACCATGATTATAAGCTTCCTGAGGCCTCACCAGAAGCAGATGCTGGCACTATGCTTCCAGTACAGTCTGTAGAACCATGAACTAAAAGAAACTCTTTTTCTTTACAAGTTACCTGGCCGCAGGCATTTCTCTATAGCAAAGCAAAAATGACTGCTGCTAAATTTTGGAGAAGTTGGTTACCCAGCAACAGAGAACTAGCACAGCAGCCCTTGCACCACTGCTCTCTTCCCAGCTCTTGTAGTGAGAAGTGAAAATAAAATTCTAAGCACCCTAACTGACTGAACGGTCCCCCCTGCTTGTGCAGGGCCCCAGAGCAACATGGAAAGCTGAGTTCCCAGCCACAATTGGATGGGAAGTCAGACGCACCTCATTACACTCACTTTCTTCCACAAGGGCTAAACAGAAACAAGCTCTTTTATTTATTTATTATTTTTTTTTGAGTTGGAGTCTCACTCTGTCTCCCAGACTGGAGTGCAGTGGCCACTCCCGGCCACCGCAGCCTCGACCCACTGGGCGCCGGCGATCCTTCCGCCTCAGCCTTCCAAGTAGCTGGAACTACAGGCGCGCACTACCACGCCTGGTTAATTTTTTATTTATTGTAGAGATGAGGTCTCGCCAAGTTGCCCCAGGCGGGTCTCGAACCCACGGGCTCAGGCAATCCACTCACCTCAGCCTCCCAAAGGCGCGGGATTACAGGCTGAGCCACCGAGCTCAGCTGAAACAAGCTCCTTTAAAAGACTGCTGGGGACATCAACAACCCCTGATGCTGGCCCTTCCTTTTTGTGGTTTCAACAACAACAAACGAGCCTTACTTCCTCATAAGAGACCACTGCCCACAGAGTGGTTCAGGTCAGTCTATGGAAGTTTCACATTGAGGGTTTCCATGTTCTCCTCTTGACCTATCAATATCTGAGGTCCAAGCCCTCCACCCTCAGATCATGCTTACACCTCCATTTTTGAAGCATGGGTCTCATGGAAGGTGAGAAGCTTGGTCACGCATGTGCATGGTTCTCCCTTCATGACATGTCCTACAGCTTATTAAATGTATATTTGGTCACCCTACTTGACATAAATTCCTGTTCCTCTTCGCCCCTCCCTCAAGTTGTCTGTTTTTGGCTTCTGGTTGGAGGCTGTGTTTCACAGCCTGTCAGATTGGCCAAACTGCAGGCTACAACCCTTTGTACCTTGTCACTCTTCAGCTGGCAATACCAATCTAAACCCGCCTCTATTTTGAAACCCAACCAGGTTCCTCCTCAGGAACCTAGGAACCTCTTTCACCTCTGACCTCTTTTTCTTTTTTTGAGTTGGAGTCTCCACTCCATCACCCAGGCTGGAACGCAGTGGCATGCTCACGGCCACCCCAGCATCAATCTGCTGGGCTCCAATGATCCTTCTGCCTCAGTCTTCCAAGTAGTCGGAACTACAGGTGCGCACTACCACGCCTGGCTAATTATTTGATTTATTGTAGACATGAGGTCTCGCCAAGTTGCCCAGGCTGATCTCGAACCCATGGGCTCAGGCAATCCTCTCACCTCGGCCTCCCAAAGTGCTGGGATTATAGGCATGAACCACGGCACCCGGCCTGACCTCTCTTAATAATTGCTTGCATCAATCACAATGGCTGAGATCCCTGGACCTACCTTTCCTTTAAAACATACACAAGTTTATTCTAAACAGAAATTTTCTATCACTTCTGAAAATGAAAAACTCATGTCACCTACCATGAATAGAAGTCAGATGAAATAGATCAATGTCATTAAATTCCAACTAGCCAGTATCTCCTCCCAAAGTGTCTGAACCCAGGGCTCACTCTCTCCTTGCTGCAGTGACCCTGGCACTCAGACTCTGAGTTCCAGTATCTGGACAGTTGCAGTGTATCAGCCTCCAGGTCCCTGGATCTGGAACACAGTTGTGTGTCCCTGAATCCAACAGTACCGGGCAGCCTTGTGATTTCCCCACTCTATCGATGACAGCTGCTGCTATCTATCTATCTATCTATCTATCTACCTATCTATTTTTTTTAAGTCAGAGTCCCACTCTGTTGCCCAGGCTGGAGTGCAGTGGCATGCTCATGGCCACCACAGCCTCAACCTGCTGGGCTTAGGCGATCCTTCCACCCGAGTCTTCCAAGTAGCTGGAACAACCAGCACACGCTACCACGCCCGGCTAATATTTTGACTTATTGTAGAGATGGGTCTTGCCAAATTGCCCAGACTGGTCTCAAACCCATGGTCTCAAGCAATCCTCTCACCTTGGCCTCCCAAGGTGCTGGGATTACAGGCTTGAGCCACGACACCCGTCCATCTCTGATATCTTAAAGGAACTAGGTGTATAAAATCCCCTCCTGCCCCAAACGCTCCTGTTTCTTGTGCTGAAGCCTGACTTACCCACCCTGACTCCCAAAGCTCTTGCAGCAACAACCTCCTGGATTTGTTTCTTTTGTTATTTATTTCCTGCAATAGTATTTTCAATGTGGGCCTTTGTGTATTCCACCTTCAGAGGTTATATTTGCCTAAGAATATTTTTATGATGACCTCATGTTTGAATGACAGTTTGGCTGACTTTGAACTTCTGGGCTGAAAGAATTCTTTTCTCTCCATTCTTAATGGCATTACCTCTTTGACTTTCTTTGTCGGGTATTGCTGTTGAGAAGTATAATGCCAATATGATTCTTGTTCCTTTGTAAGTCATTGTTATTTCTCTCTGCTCTTTCTCCTTGGCTTTTATAGCCTTAATTTCACCACCCTATCTGTGTGTGAATTTTTCTTTCTTCTTTTCTACTGTTGGCTACTCTAGGAACCCTTACCATCTGCATTCGTTTTTCTTTAATTTTGGAACATTTATCTTCCATTATTTCTTCAAGTATTTATTTCCGTGCCTCCACTTTTATTTTTCTCTCCTTTTGGGACTTCTACTCTCCATATTGCTCAGCTTTTCTTTTTTATTTGTTGTCTCTGTCCGGCTGTTTTCATACATAATTCTCCATCTGATCATCCTGCTAGTTAATTCTTCAGGAGTAGCCGGCTCAGTGGCTCATCCTGTAATCCCGCGTCTTTGGGAGGCTGAGTGAGTGAATCGCCTGTGCCCGCGGGTTCGAGACCCGCCAGGGCAACTTGGCGAGACCTCATCGCTACAATAAATCAAAAATTAGCTGGGCATGGTAGTGCGCGCCTGTAGTTTCAGCTCCTTGGAAGGCTGAGGCGGAAGGATTGCCAGAGCCCAGCAGGTCGAGGCTGCGGT
>NW_007249755.1:747533-754589 GCF_000164805.1 Carlito syrichta | reverse complement strand
AATTTTTTTTTTTTTTTTCGAGTTGGAGTCTCACTCTGTCGCCCAGACTGGAGTGCAGTGACCGCTACCGGCCACCGCAGCCTTGACCCGCTGGGCTCCGGCGATCCTTCCGCCTCAGCCTTGCGAGTAGCCGGAATTACAGGCATGCGCCACCACGCCCGGCTGATTTTTTGATTTATTGTAGAGATGAGGTCTCGCTGCCCAGGCGGGTCTCGAACCCGCAGGCTCAGGCAATCCACTCACCTCAGCCTCCCAAAGGCGCGGGATTACAGGCTGAGCCACCGAGCCCGGCTTTTTCTAGCAATTTTTAATGAAAGTTGGATGTAAGATGATGTTATGCCTGCATCTTCTCAATTATTTTTTCCTTATATTTGCCCTTTTCCTTTTCTTTTTTTTTTTGAGTCGGAGTCTCACTCTGTTGCCCAGACTGGAGTGCAGTGGCCGCTCCAGGCCACCGCAGCCTCGACCTGCTGGGCTCCGGCGATCCTTCCGCCTCAGCCTTCCGAGTAGCCGGAATTACAGGCACGCGCTACCACACCCGGCTGATTTTTGATTTATTGTAGAGATGAGGTCTCGCTGCCCAGGCGGGTCTCGAACCCACGGGCTCAGGCAATTCACTCACCTCAGCCTCCCAAAGGCGCGGGATTACAGGCTGAGCCACCGAGCCTGGCTACCCTTTTCCTTTTCTACTTGGTGAAATTTGACTTTCCATTCAAGGATCTTTTGGGGATCTTTGTCCAGTTCTAGCCTTGTGGTGATCACCCTGCTGGGGTGAATGCCCACATGCACGGTTGTGCTGCCAGTCTTCTCCCGCTGCACGTCTCCAGTGTAGATGGCATATTTCTTCCTGTAGACTCGGACCACTTTGCCAATTTTTTTTTTTTTACCTTTATAGTGTCCTCGCACAACCTGAGCTTCATGATCCTTTCAGATGGGCATGGACCAAACATTGTATTTCTGTCTCATCTCTTTGGAAAAAGAAGACACACTCTTCCTGCGAATGTGGGAAAGTGCGGTGAAATACCTTTTACAGCTCTTACTCCAGTTGGAAGTCAAAACAGGATGATGATGATGATTTTGTAGAGATAAGGGTCTCACTATATTGCTCAGCCCAATCTTGAATGCCTGGTCTCAAGCCATCCCTCTACCTCAGCTTCCCAATTAGCTGGAACTGCAGGCATGAGCCACTGTGCCTGGCGGGACTGAATTTCATTTTGGCCACTGCTGCTTCAGTGATGGCAGAAAAAGGGAAGCGCCTATGACTGCTTGCTCTTGCATCATTTTGTGCATTTGTTCTCTTATCTCCTTAAGCATAATGATCATGCTTTACTTTTTTTTTTTTTTTTGAGAAAGCAGGATTTATTGAAAAGATGGAAGAGCACCCACAGTAGGAGGGGACCCAATGGGGTTGTCCCATGCTTTACTTTAAAATCTTGGTTCATTTGCTTCAGAAATTCTGCTTCAGATGGCACATGTGACTTGATTTGTTATCCCTCTTCCTCCCTCCATCCCTACCTCCCTTCTTTCTCTCCCTCCCTCCTACCTTCCCCTCCTCCCTCCTTCTTTCTCAGTTGTTAAAGCCAGTGAGGTGAGTGCTTCCACAGTGATGGCCTGGCCTGGAGCCTGGCTCTGTTTTTCATGGGCTAATGTCTCCATTAGACACAGGAGGTGCAATGCCCAGAGCACACATTACTTTTAGGGACCCATCAAGATGTTTTCATTTCTCCCAAAATCTGAAGGAAGAAAAGGACTCTTGGGTTGAGGAAAATGTTTCAATATACCAATGCATTCATAAATATTTCAAAATATTTTGTATGGAACGATGGGGCCCACAAAGGGGAAATTGCCTCGGGCTCAGGTAACTCAGAATACATCCCAGCTAGCTCCATGACAGCCGCAAATTGCTCCATCTCTCTGAACCTTGGTGGGCCACTGTGAGAATAATGATACTTATCTCCTGGGGACAGTACTGTAGGAGCCTGTGTCACATGGTGTGGGCACATAGGAAATCTCCAGGAGGGTCTTGGGACTGGGCACAGCAGTGAGGGAGAAAGTCACGATTGCTTTTTACAGACCAAGGAGATACCCCAAGCAGAGGAATAAATGAAAACTTCAAAGCAAAGCCTGCAAGGAACCACCAGACAGCCACAAAAAGCGCTCCCTCTGAATTTCCAGTGCAGGCCCGAGGCAGGTGTTAGCAAGAAGTAGCTAAATGAATGAAGGAAAGAAGGAATAATGAATGAATGGTGGGAGGAAGTTAAACATCCTGAGGCTGTTTTCCCTAAAACAGATCCCCAGACACAAGTTTCTCCAAAGGGGGAAGAAAAACGAATACTTAGGAAGTGATTGTTGTGATTAGTATCCTTTCTGGTGAATAAATTAGGAGACTGAGGCTCAGGGAAGTGATGAAGGTTGAGTTAGAGCTCAGGGCTTAAGCCTCGGCTCTTCCCCCTCCTCCCAGCTGGCACTTCTGCCCAGGCGACTCTGCAGTAAGGCCTGCCGGCCTTCCATGGCTGAGGCCCAGCAGGGAACTGCCCCAGGAGGGCCCCAACAGTTCAGGTGTGTCCGGCCCAGACAGGAGGCCCCTCAGAGCAGGCCGGAGGCTGGCTGGAGAACAAGCCTCTCTGTCTTGGAGGTTGGCATACACTCTTTTCCTTCCTTAGGCCAAACTGCAGCCACCACCCTGGGAATTTCAAACCACATGGAAGTTCCAGCCCTTCGGTCCAGCTCTGGTTCTGGCCCCGGCCCCGCCCCTCAGCTCTACCTACACCCTGCCCTGCTCAGGAATCTGTCTGTGCTCACTGCAGGCTCTTTTCTCAGTTAAGGCCCTTTCTTATTTCTGCTTCCTCCTGCCTACCTAGGAGCCATTCTCCTCTTCCTCCTTCTCTTTTTGAGTTGGGGTCTCACTCTGTTGTCCAGGCTGGAGTGCAGCAGCACAACCACAGCTCACCACAGCCTTAACCTGGGTTCAGGCAATCCCTCCGCCTCAGCCTCCAGAGTAGCTGGAACTACAGGTGTGTGCCACCAGGCCCGGCTAATTTTTTTAAAAATTATTTTTGAAGTGATGAGGTCTCGCTATGTTGCCCAGGCTGGTTGGTCTCAAACTCCTGGCCTCAAGCAATTCTCCTGTCTCAGCCTCCCAAAGTGCTGGGATTACAGGCATGAGCCACTGCGCTCGGCCCATACTTCTGATCAGGGAACCAGTTCAGTGCAAACGCGAGGGACTCATTCTGACAGATCCCAAAGCAAAAAGTGGGATGCCAGAGGCTGAGACGCCAGCCATAGCAGCAGGAGGCTGTGGATGAAGATGAGAAAACCAATAGGGAAAACGCAGGGCTTGAAGTTCATCCAGGAGAAACAAGCATGTTGCTGCTTCTGGGTTGACTCCAGAGGCCCTAGGCGCCTTGAAAAGTGTATGCTTAACACAGGCGCTTCTGGCCAGCGAGAGTTCAGTCCAAGTTAAAGAGGTTCCTATTTTGGACATTTTCCTTTGATAATAAAAGAAGAATCAGGTGAATACGTAATTTTGGATCTTTCTTTCCATCATACACAAGGTTTTAAAAAATTAAAAGTGTTTATTGGGCAACTTTTTTTTTTAAGTTAGAGTCACTCTGTCGCCCAGACTGGGGTACAGTGGCATGCTCACAGCCACTATAGCCTCAACCTGCTGCGATCATCCTGCCTCAGCCTTCCAAGTAACTGGAACTACAGGCCTGCGCCACCATGCTCGGCTAATTGTGTGGTTTTTTTTTTTTGAGTTGGAGTCTCACTCACAGCCACCGCAGCCTCGACCTGCTGGGCTCCAGCAATCCTTCTGCCTCGGCCTTCCAAGTAGCTGGAACTACAGGTGCACACTACCACGCCCGGCTAATTTTTGATTTATTGTAGAGATGAGGTCTTGGCAAGTTGCCCGGGCTGGTCTCGAACCTGCAGGCTCAGTCAATCCACTTGCCTCGGCCTCCCAAAGTGCTGGGATTAGAGGCTGAGTCACCAAGTCTGGCCTAATTTTTTGATTTATGGTACAGACGAGGTCGCACCATGTTGTCCAGGCTGGTCTCGAACCCATGGGCTCAGGCAGTCCTCTTGTCTCAGTCTCCCAAAGTGCTGGGATTATAGGTGTGAGCCACCATGCCTGGCTTACTGGGTAACTTAAAATCTGCTTACTTTTTTTTTTTTTAACCTTCCATCCCAATTTATTGAAAGACTGGAAGATAAAGAGAAGTGTTGCTGCATTTACAATTCCCAGAGGATTTCACCATCCACCGCAGTGTCAAAAGTTGCAATGTCAAGAGATGCAGATCTTCCCTAACTCCACAGACCCTGAACATGTCTCATTCTCTCCAGATCCTGGTTTCCAAACTTTTTGTGTGTGTGTAGGAGTCTCACTCTGTTGCCCAGCCTGGAGTGCAGTAGCACGCTCACAGCCATGGCAGCCTCGACCTGCTGGACTCAGGTGATCCTTCCACCTCAGCCTTCCAAGTAGCTGGAATCACAGGCAGGTGTCACCATGCCCAGCTGATTTTTTGATTTGTTGTAGAGATGAGGTCTCTCCATGTTGCTCAAGTTGGTCTCGAACCCCTGAGCTCAGGCAATTCTCTCCCATAGGCCTCCCAAAGTGCTGGGTTTACCGGTGTGAGCCACTGTGCCAGGGCCCGGTTACCAAACTTTTAAAATGAAGGTGCCCTGTGCTGCTACCGTTAGGGGTCCTGCTAGCTCTAACACTTTAGGACTGTGTTCCAGCAGCAACGGAATGGGGGTCAGCTTGGGTATCTCTTTCTCCTCTCGGAACCCCAGAGGGCAGCAACATGGTGCCCAGACCCCAACCTCAGGTGTAAATGACTAGTACTAGATCCTTCTCTGAGGAAGAGAAGGCAGAGCTACCAAACATGTCAGAAGGGGCAGGGGCGGACGGGAGCTGAACTATAAAAACGAGGGTCTGTTTTGTCAGAATCTCCTCTCTCAAGGCCAAGAGCCCTTCCTCAGCCTGGGTTTATGCACCACACAGAGATTCCTGAAGCACCCACAGATAGCCAGATGTGGGGCAGGGAGGACACAGTGAGGAGCAAGACAGGCTTGCTCCCTGTTCTGGTAGTTTCCCGCAAAACACAGACGTTAAGCGATCTTGAGTTCCGGAAAGTTCTCCAAGGTGGAGCTTCCAGCTTGGCTCTTTTGGGGGCACAGCGCCTCCCATCACCTGTGGTTGTGCCCCCCCCAATCTCCCACCTGCACTGCAGACCTTAGCTTCTTACAAATTCCTGACCACCACAGGGGGATGGAAGCCCACCGCAGCTGCCTGCCAGAACATCTGAAAACCAAGACCCCCTAACTTGGCCTTGAGTGGCTCAACCCCCTCTGACCTGAATGGCCACAGTCTGTGATTCTGAGCCCAGGACCTGGCCAAGGGCATGAGCTGTAAAAGGCACTCTAGCGGTTCCCACAGAGCCCAGGTGCCTCCAGTCAGACTCACCACACAGCGTGCAGTCAGCCAGCTCAGCACCCGCCTCCGCCCCGGCCAGCACAGGGCCCAGCAGGGACAAGGCGAAGACGCCCCACTCCATGAAGGGTCACGGGAACCCCCTTCCCTTTTCTTCTTCCCCTCCCACCAGGCACTCATGGACCTTTGCCGTCTCTTAGCTCCCCCTCTGTCCCTTTGGGGTGGACACTTTAGAGGGCATGAGAAAGGCGACCTACTTAGAGCTCCAGCTCCATTGTCAACTCCCACGTGACTGCTGGGACTCAGAATTCTAGGATGTTCGGTGTCTCCCTCTACCTCTGGCTCTGGCCGTCTTGTGCTCTAGCGGTGCCTGTCACTTTCCACCCCCTCCCCAACACACACAGGCACCACAAGAGGGGGTGCGTGTATGTTACTCTGGGTCTGTGCTTACACCGTTCCATCCACCTGGACCATTGTCTCCTATGCCCACACCCAGCTCTTTGCACCTAGCCATGTCTGTATTCACTACCATGGGCTGACAGCTCCACATGCCAAGGGTTGGACTTCTGACCCATCCATTCACTCATCAACAAATATGTCTTGAGACCTGCTACAGCCAGGCACCAGGCTGGGATACAGCAGTGAACCAAACAGACACACCTCCTGCCCCCAAGGAGCCACAGTCTAGCAGAACGAAGAGCTTACATTTAAGAGTGCCTACTCTGTACAGAGCCTGTACAGAGCACTTTAGATGACTTCATCCGTCAGACAAATTGTTTCATCTAAGAAGCACATCAAATCCAACCTAGAGAAAAGCACAGATTTGCCCAAGGTGAGTTAGTCCCCCTGAGGGACAAGGCAGGGTTTCCAGCGCCCACGTTGAGTGACTCCAAAGCCCTGCTCTGACCACCACTGTTTTACTTCCCCAGCCCACGCCCCTTACATTCCTCCTCCTTCAAGGAGCCTTCCAGAATCTTCCTCCCAAACTCAAGGGCTGCCTTGGTCCCTCTAAGACAGCCTTCATGTGTGACACAGTCATCCCCTCCTCCCACAAGGACACCCAGAGACCCGGAGCCCTCTCTGCATCCTTCCTGCAGAGTGCTCATCAGAAGAGCGACCCCCAGCCGCTCCAGACCTGCCTGTTGAATTTGGCAATGTAAATGGGAACCCAGGGCTCCCTCCTGGCGTGGGTTTTCATCTCATGGAATCACAGATCTCCCAGAGCTGACGCATCAGGACGCCCATTTCACAGATGAGGCAAACGAGGACCCAAGTGGATAAAAGGTCCCTGTGCCTCAAAGCTGGCGGGTCACAGTCAGCGCCCTTTTCTTCCTGGGCCCCTCCGCAGGCGGCTCGGGTGGGGGGTGGGACAAGGAAGCGACGCCTCCGGATGCATCGACCCCCAATGCAGGCTGGCTCTAGGGGGCTTCTCCGCCCGCCCGCGGGGCCCCTGAGGCACCACCCCCTTCTGTCCAAAGCCCGCTGGAGGGGATCAGCCTCCCTCCCAGCATCTCAGACCACCGCCCTCGCGCGCAGACATCAAAGGTGGGGGCCAGACGCGGGGAGGGGAGTCCCTCTGCCCCCTCCCCGGCTCTCCTTCACCCAGCGTGGACAAAAGACCC
>NW_007249755.1:740120-747284 GCF_000164805.1 Carlito syrichta | reverse complement strand
GGTGTCCCCCCGCCTCTCCAGGGCCCGGGTCCTTTCGGGTCTCCGGTTTGGGCACCCCGGAAGCTCGGCCCGAGGCGAAAGAGGAGGAACGGGCCTGGCGGTGCTCAGGTGAGCTCCAGGGAGAAGCGTCGTGCCTTTCAGGAGCGCGACGCCAATCCGACGGAAAGCTTTGTGGGCACGCTGGAGTTTAGACAATCACAGAAGGAGACCAGGAGGAGGCGGGGTGGACAGCTGGCAAGTGTCAAGAGCGGCCCCCCCACAAAGACTCCTCTCCCTCAGACTGTCTGGTTCCCCCACTGTCTCCTGGGAGCCCAGGACTGGATCCCTGGCATGCAGGAGGCACTCAGTCAACATTTATGGAGCGATCATCTAGAGAGGGGAATCAGACCTCTCTTCTTTTAGGAACAGGGGAAACAGGACCAGGAAGCTGAAGTGAGTGGCCCAAAGTCCTGTAGCAGGTGAGTGACAGAATCAGGAGAAGAGGCAATGTTCCCTGTTCTGTCTTCAAGTGATACCCGAAAGGGATTGGTTTGGGGGCCTCCTGCTTTGCTGCTGAGTGCCTGTGAGAAGCTTTCAAAGCTGTGATGCTTCCTCTCCAGCTGACTAAGAACTGAGAAAGGGTTCACTGTGTTTTTATAGGAAACTCTGCAAGGTGGTATTTATTAACAGATATTGATTGAGAAGTCTAAATCTGTCGTTCTACTTCCTCACCCAAGACATGACTCCGTTCTTGGCTTTGAGTCTCCCTGGGGTTAGGGAGGCAGAGCTGGCGTCGGGGAAGGACCTGAATGGGACAGGGGAGAGCCCAATAGGAGCCTCCTCTGGCCCTGAGGTCTGAGTTCCAAGGAACGGGGAACTATGGGGCCACTTCAGGATACTTCTGGGGCCATTTTCAGGTGCTCCCAGAAGCTTTTCCTGGGTTTGGGCATGGGGGCAAGGGCCCAGCAATCAGATGGTCTCGGGGGCTTCATTGCTTACTAATCACAAGACGGAAGCAGTTATCAAAACCTCTCTGAGGGGCTGGGCACAGTGGCTCATGCCTGTAATCCCAGAACTTTGGGAGGTGGAGGTGAGAGGATTGCCTGAGCCCAGGGGTTCAAGACTAGCCTGGGCAACTTGGCAAGACTTCGTCTTTTTAATAAATTTAAAAATTAGCTAGGCATGGTGGCATACACCTGTAGTCCCACCTACTTGGGAGGCTGAGGTGGAAGGATCACTTGAGTCTAGCAGGTCAAGGCTGTGGTAGCCATTAGCATGCCACTGTACTCCAGCATGGGCGACAGAATTGAGACTCCGACTTAAACAAAAAGCAAAAAAACTCTCTGAGGGCCTGGCATAGTGACTCACTCCTGTAATTCCAGCACTTTGGGAGACCAAGGTGGGAGGATTGCTTGAGTCCAGGAGTTTGAGACCAGCCTGGGCAACATAGTGAGACTTCATCTCTACAAAAAAATACAAAAATTAGCCAGGCGTGGTGGCACACACCTGTGGTCCCAGTTCCTTGAGTGGCTGAGGTGGAAGGATCTCCTGAGTCCAGGAAGTTGAGGCTGCAGTGAGTCATGAGCATGCCACTGCACTCTGGCCTGGGCAACAGAGTGAGATCCTGTCTTTAAAAAGAATGTAAAAATTAAAAATTATATTTAAAAAAAACCTCTCTGGGACTCAATTTCTTTCTGTTACATGCAGGCAATGTACTTTCTTCAGTAAGTTGTGGTGAGGATTAGAAATGAGATGATGTTTTACGTGTGGAGTATTTGGGAGCATGCTTATGCTGTGTGGCTGGGCCTGGGGAGGGGGCATGCCAACACAAAGGGGACCCTGGCATTTCTGATAGGTCCTCCTCTGTGGGACTTTGTGTTACCCATGGCTGGATCCCATCATTGCTTTCTCCCTTAATCCAGGGAGAATCCAAGCCATGGACCCTTCTTGCTGTGTTAGAATGGAAAGGGATTTGGGAACAGGGCTCTTCCCCCACCAGCCTTCCCACAACCAAGGGCAGATGCTCGAGCCAAGCCCCGGGTGGCAGAAGCATAAAAAGGCTTCAGGTAACCTTCCTCTCTCAGCTTCTTCACTCCTTGAGTACTTGGGAATGTTCCCCACAGGTCAGGCACTTCACAAGGGGGTCAATTAATGGGGGTCCTGTGAGGGGAGGGTAGCCAGGGAGACAGATGATATCCAAGCGCGAAAGCAAGCCGATCTGTGAGAAGTTCTAGGAAGAAAATAATAATGTACTGTCATTTATCTCTATAGGTTGGAAAGAAAGGGGAAGGTAGAAGCCATGTGCCACGTGAGCACAGGTGAGCTGCGACTTGGACAAGCAGACAGGTGTGGGAGGGACTGGGGGTAGTGTGGGGGGTGGGGTGGAAGGTCAGTATGCACAAAGCCCATAAGACCAGTGTGGCTGACAGACGCAGGGGTTTCAGGGAGCAGGGATGGGATAAGGTCTGAGGCAGGCAGGAATTGGAAGTTGCGGGTCTCGCAGGTCAGAGTGAGGCGTTTGGATTTTTATTCCCAAAACCATGGAAAGCCATGGAGGGTTTCCCTCACTACCTGGAAAGGCAACGACCTGATCTGACCTATGTTCTTTTTTTTTTTTGAGTTGGAGTCTCACTCTGTCACCCAGACTGGAGTGCAGTGGCCGCTCCCGGCCACCACAGCCTCAACCTGCTGGGCTCCGGCGATCCTTCTGCCTCAGCCTTCCAAGTAGCTGGAGCTACAGGCGCGCGCTACCACGCCCGGCTAATTTTTGATTTATTGTAGAGATGAAGTTTCACCAAGTTGTCCAGGCGGGTCTCGAACCCGCGGGCTCAGGCAATCCACTCACCTCAGCTTCCCAAAGGCACGGGATCATAGGCTGAGCCACCAAGCCCGGCTTGACC
Organism: Carlito syrichta; assembly: GCF_000164805.1. NCBI lineage: Eukaryota > Metazoa > Chordata > Mammalia > Primates > Tarsiidae > Carlito > Carlito syrichta. Next base: position 744,405 of record NW_007249755.1, on the reverse strand, counting down.
TATGTTTTTAGCAGAGCACACTGCGGCTGAGAAGAACACATTGAGGGACCCCAGGTAGGAGGGTGGCATGGTACAGGGGATGGCTGTAGAAGCAGAGAGCAGTGGTCAGATGTCAGAAATATCCTGGAAGTATAGACAGGAAGTGCCATGGGGCAAGGGTCAAAGAAGACCACGTAGTGTTTTGGTTGCTGCTGAGTCAATTCATGCCCTGAACACTGGAGCTTCTGTGGGTGAAACTTAACCCTCCTTCTGAGCTGGGCATAACTCAGAGAACTTCTAGTCTCCCCTGAATTTGACAACCACAGAGACCGAGCCATGAGCAGCAAGAAAACGAGCCTGTATTTTGTATATTATGTAAACATTGGAAATGACCACAACTCCAAGGGACAGAGTATGGCCAAACCAATGCTGCTTCACAATACAGGCATCAGACATACCCATTTTCAGTGTTTCCAATACACAGAGATGCATGTATAAATAGAAAATGAAGACAGCATATATAGATTCTCACAATGACATACACTCTGTGTCTGGCTGGGCATGGTGGCACATGCCTGTAATCCCAACACCTTGGAGGGCCAAAGTGGGAGGACACTTGAGGTCAGGAGTTCAATACCAGTATGGGCAACATAGTAAGACCTTATCTCTACTAAAAATGAAAAAAAAAAATCCATGTCTATGAACTGATTATGATTTGAAGGGAATTTGGTGGAATGTTAATAAAATGCGATGATTTTCCATGCTCTTTTTCCTGTAAGGATAAGATAAATCAGTTTATGTCAATGAAAATCGCTTATAAAATTACCCAACAAACCACTCTTATTTCAGATGTCATCATATGGATTCTTAGGTTCTGGGAGATTTAAAAATAACAAAAAGTTTCCACATGGAAATTACCCAAATGCAACGAGTTATCCTTCCCTTTCTTCTTAGCAGAGGATGTTGCTATGAACTAGCCTTTGCACGTCTGGGTTTTTATCTCCTGATCACGGTTGTCCAGTCTCTCACTTCTTCCCTTAAAGCCTTAATCTGCTGTTTATGGCTTTTGAGATGGTTGCTGGGAAACCAGCCAAATGTCATGTAGGATTAGAATGCAATTTCAGTGGGGGGAGGGGTTGGGGGAGACAAAGCACAGAGAATTATGAATCCAGAGAAACCCAAGTCCACATTGATTAATCCAGTACCAAAACACACACACAAAAAAACAAGAGGCAGCACAGTCAACTAGGCCAATTGACTTTGAGATCAATTCCTTGCCTCTCGACAAAGAGGGTAGAGGCACCAAAAAAGGCCAAAAGACTCCGGCCATTAATGACCTACAGGCCATGCGGTGCGATTTGCCATGTGGCTGTTCCCCAGGAAGACGTGTACTGGGTAGTATCCAGGCATGCGATCCAGAGGAAGGCAGTCACCCCTTCCCACATACTGCTCCCATCTTACCTCTGGGAGCATCTGGTGGCAGAAGAGTGGCAGGGGAGGAGGAGTCAGGGGTCTGTAACCCCAGCAAGTCACTTGATCTGCCTGGGCTTCTGTTTTCTCATCTGTGGCACTGTTTGGTCTCTGAGGTCTCCTCCAGCTCTGAGGTAAATTTGATGATCATGCCTGTTCCTTTAAACAGCCAGCCCAGGTCATTACCTGGCAGCTTCCTCATTTTTATGCTACCTTTTTAGGAATATGCATTTTTAGCAGAAACCATTTGCAGGTAATTACAAAGGAAACACCTCTCTTCCCAGAATGAAAATGAGAAGCAGTAGATTAAGTTAAGCCCATCTGCCATGCAGGAGCCACTGCTCCCCACCCTGACAGGGACACTGTGCTTTCCTGGAGGCAGTTTGTCCATTGCACTATCTCCGCTACTGAATGCCCCTCCCCTGGTACCTCCTGGGTCCACCCTCACATCACAGTCATCCTGGAACTCCTAGGGTGAGAGTAAAAAGAGCACATTGAGCACACTGAGATAAGACACAATTCAACAATCCCTTGACTGGCTGTGCAACCTCAGGCAGGTCTCCTAACCTCTCTGGGCATTAGCTTCCTTTCCTATAATTCATTCATTCATGCAGTGAACATTTGCTGAGAGCCTGCTATGTGCCAGCAATGAATAAAAGAGATGACAATCCCTGCTGCGATGAAGCTTAAATTCTAATGGTGGAAAATTAGCAAAAATAAATAAGACAATGATATGGCATGTTGGAGAGTGATAAGTGCCCTGGAGAAAAATAAAAGGGAGCTGGAAGTGTGCCGTCTGCCCATTGCCTACCCCAAATGGTGCAGTGAGGATGGATACACCCATCACATTGCTTTGCCAGACAGTATTGGCACATGCAGGTACAGGATTAGTACCAAATTGTAAGTGGACATTTAGTTCAATGAAATCATTTACAGCAATTCTAAAGGCCCAGAAAATGTGATGATCCAGGGAGTGAGAACCCAAGTTTGGGTGAACTTGCACATCCTCCAGCCCAAGTTGTCCCTGTTCTGGTTGTCCCTTGGAATCACCTGGGCACGTTGAAAAACTCCTGCCTGGCCAGGTGTGGTGGCTCATACCTGTAATCTCAGCACTTTGGGAGGCTGAGGTGGGTGGGTTGCCTGAGTCCAGGAGCTCAAGACCAGCCTAGGCAATATGGCAAGACCACATCTCTACAAAAAAGAAAAAAACCAAAAAATTAGCCAGGCATGGTGGTGTGTGTCTGTAGTCCCAGCTACTCGGGAAGCTGAGGCAGAAGAATCGCCTGAGTCCAGGAGGTCAAGGTTGCCATGAGTTGTGGTCATTGTGATTATGCCATTGCACTCCAACCTGAGCAACAGAGTGAGACCCAAACTCAAAAAAAGCAAACCAAAAGACTCCTGTCAGGACTGCCCTGCAGAGTCATAGAGCCAGGGTCTCTGGAGCAGGGCTAGACAACCATGGCTTTTTATGAGGTGCCCAGGTGATGCTTATGTGTGACCAGGATTGAGAGCCACCTAGGAGCCTGAGGCCACAAAGAGTGAGGGACTTGTCCAAGGGCTGGTGCCCAGGACTTCTGACACCCAGACCTGAGTCTGTGTCTTTCCACTCCCAGTCTGAATATGTCACTGTGTGCCACTCAGTATGTCATTCCCCTCAGTGATAGAAGGCCCTACCAGGATGTCATGGCATCTTATCCCTTCTCCCACTTCCTGAAGACTGAGATGTCTCTCTTATCTGTGGGCTAAAAACTGATGGCTGTGTGTGACAGTCCAGGAGTGTGACTCTTCTAAGTGATGACCAGGCTGTTGGTCATTCCAAATTCAGCCTCTGGTATGGTCTGAACTATGTTCCCTCTCAAATTCGTATGTTAAAGTCCTGACTTCCAGCACTTCAGAATTGACTATATTTGAGACCAGACCTTTAAACAGATAAAAATGAGGTCATATAAGTTGGATCCTAATCCATTATGACTGGTGTCCTCATAAAAGGAGATTAGGACACAAACACCAAAGAAAACCCATGTGAAAACACTGGAAGAAGATAGCCATTACAAGCCAAGGAGGGAGGGCCTCAGAAGAAACCAACCTTGCCAACTCCTTGTTCTAAGACTTCTAGGGTCCAGACTATGAGGAAATAAATTTCTATCATTTAAGCCACCCAGGTTATGGTACTTTGCTATGGCAGGCCCAGAAAACTAACACTGGTCATGTCACAGGGCTTTTGGTTCCCTTTGGCATTGAAAGGAGAAATCATCTTGATTTTATTCTCCTTACAGTCTCTGAATTTTAAGTACCCTTCAAGGGTCAAGACTGTCTTCATCCATTCTGTGAACAGAGTAACACAGACTGAATAATTTATAAAGGAAAGAAATGTATTTCTTATAGCTCCGGAGGCTGGGAAGTTGAATTATCAGAGTATAGGCATCTGATGAGGGCCTTCTTGCTCTGTCATCCCATGAGGGAAGGCTGATGGGCAAGAGAGAGCAAGCGGAGGCCAAACTCACTTTTATAACAAACACACTCTCTTGAGAATGTACTCACTCTTCTGATAACAACTTTAGTCCCTTCGTGAGAACCTTCATGACCCAATTACCTCTGTTTAGGGTCCACCTCCCAACACAATTTGTATCGGGGATTAAATTTCCCACACATGAACTTTTTTTTTTTTTTTGAGTTGGAGCCTCACTCGGTTGCCCAGACTGGAGTGCAGTGGCTGCTCCCAGCCACCGCAGCCTTGCCTACTGGGCTCTGGCGATCCTTCCACCTCAGCCTTCCTAGTAGCCAGAATTACAGGCACGCGCTACCACACCCGGCTAATTTTTTGATTTTATTGTAG
>NW_007249755.1:729634-739978 GCF_000164805.1 Carlito syrichta | reverse complement strand
CCCGCGGGCTCAGGCAATCCATTCACCTCAGCTTCCCAAAGGCGCAGGATTACAGGCTGAGCCACCGAGCCTGGCTCCACACATGAACTTTTGGGAGGCACATTCAAGCCATAATATTCCTTTCCTGGCCCACAATATCTATTTCCTTCTCACATGTAAAATACATTCACTTCATCCCAATAGCTCCCAAATCTTAACTCAGCACCAACTTGAAAGTCCAAAGTCCGGAGATTCATTTAGATCAGATATGGTTGAGACTCAAAGCCCAATTCATCCTGAGGCAAATTCTCCTCCAACTGTGCACCTGTGAAATTAACAAGTTACTTGCTTCCAAAATACAAAGGTAGGACAGGCATAGGATAGACATTCCCACTCCAACAGGGAGGAATAGACAAGAAGGAGGGAGTGATGGGCCCCAAGTAAGTGTGAAAGCCAAGAGGAGCAACAATATTAAATCTCGAGACACCAGAATAACCTCCTTTGACTCCATGTCTCACATCCTGAGAACACTAAGGTGGGCCTTGGGCCCTCCAGGCCCAGGCAGCCCTGCCCCCATGACTTTGCTAGGCTCAGTCTACACTCCAGCTCTCTTGGAGAGTCTCCTGCCTGGAGCTCTCCCAGGCTGATGCTACAGGATGGCAGCTCCATAGCTCTGGGATCTCTGTGGCAGTCCTAGCTCCACTGGGCATTACCCCAGTAAGGACTCTCTGCAACAACTTGGCCCCTGTGACAAGTTGCTGCCTGGGCCCCCAGGCTATCTGCGACATTCTCTGAAATCTAGGTGGGGGACCGCCATGGCCCCACAGCTCTTGCATTCTGCATGTCTCCATACTTAGCACCTTGCGGGTACTGATGAGACTTATATCCTCTGGACCCGTGACCTGAGCTACACCTGAACCCACTTGTGCCACAGCTGGAGCAGCCAAGGAGCACTGTGCTGAAACGTGGGGAGCAGAGTCTCAAGGTGGCCAGGGACAGTGAACCCATGGAGGGTGCCTCTCACTGTCCCCAGAAACCATTCTGCCCTCTTAGAGCTGGCAGGTCTGTGATGGGAGGTGTCGCCTCAAAGATCTAATAAATGCCTTTGGGGTCACTCTCCCACCAACTTAATCAACAGCACCTGGCTCCCTTCTGTTTGTATGAATCTCTTTAGCCACAGTCTCTTGGCCACACTCTTGGTGTGCTCTCCTGAAGACGCCTTTTGTACTCTATATGGCCAGGCTGCAAATTTTTCAGATTTTAAATTCTGTTTCCCTTTCATTATAAACTTTGTTTTTCAATAATTCCTCTCTGCTCATATCTTACCATATGCGGTTAAAAGAAGACAGGCAGCTCCTTTGATATTTTGCTTAGACATTTCTTCTGCCAGATGTCCTTGTTCTTAAGTTCTGCCTTCTGTAAAGCCCTCAGGCTTGGACATGATTCAGCCAAGTTGTTTGCAACTTTATAACAAGGATGATCTTTTCTTTCCTCCTCATCAGAACGGCCTTTACTGTCCCGTTTCTACCAGCATTCTGATCATGTCCATTTAAGCCAGGGGTCCCCCAACCCCTGGGCCATGGACTGGTTAGGAACTGGGCCACACAGCAGGAAGTAAGCAGCGGTTGAGCAAGCGAAGCATCACAGCGACTCCCCTTCACTGGCATTAATGCCTGAGCTCCGTCTTCTGTCAGATCAGCATGGGCATTAGGTTCTGCAATGGAACGGGAATGCTATTGTAAACTGCACATGTGAGGGATCTATCTGCACACTTTTTATGAGAATCCAGTGCCGCTGCTGATCTGCACAATAAATGTAATGTGCTTTAATCATCTTGAAACCGTGGGAAAAATTGGTGAACTCACTTTTATTAAAAAAACCCACTCTCACTGGGCATGGTGGCTCATTCCTGTAATCTCAGTACTTTGGGAGGCAGAGGTGAGAGGACTGCCTGAGTCCGGGGGTTAGAGACCAGCCTGGGCAACTTGGCAAGACTCATCTCTACAAAAAAATCAAAAAATTAGCTGGGCATAGTGGCGCATACCTGTAGTTCCAGCTACTTGGGAGGCTGAGGGAGAAGGATCCTCTGAGCCCAGTAGGTCAAGGCTGTGGTGGACGTGAGCGTGCCACTGCCCTCTAGCCTGGGCAACTGAGTGAGACTCCAACTCAAAAAAAAAAAAAAGCCCACTCTCATGCCAACTAACTCACAACCTCAATAATAACATTAATCCACTTATGAGGTCAGCCCTTAGGACTTCCCCGCCTCCCAACATGGCTGCCTTGGGGATTCAGTTTCCAACTTATGAATTTTGGGGGACACATTCATATCACAGCAAAAACCAAGCTTAAACATCAGTTTCCAAGGTACTTTTATGCCCTCAATAGGACTTACCTTACACTTCCTTATGTTACAGATCCGGTTGATGTTTTATCCTTCTCTCAACAGATTGTGTCTCATGTCTTACTCGTCTTTGCATCCTACATAGCATCAAGCACAGTCCCCTAAACATGATAGCAGCCCAGTAAGCGATCATGAATACATAGACCAAAGAAAGTCTTTGGCCATGGTTTCTTGGACCATCAGGAAAGGATGGATAATAAAAGTAAAAACTACAGGTTATGTTAGGTAGCACGTGTTTTGTACATGATTCATTTAATTGTCTAGCAATTCTATGAGGTAGATACTGTCATTGCATTTTATACTTGAAGAAACGTTGACTTGGCCAGGTCACATAACTTGCCCTGACCCCAGGGCTTACCCACTGTGGGGTTAGTGCTACAGTAGAGGTCGAACCAGAAAGAGTCTTTCTAGTCTGGAGGCTCAGATGCTGCTGGATCTTCAGGGGACACATGGCCCTGGCAGAGACTTCACCAACACTCGTCATCTGACCATTTGTTTGACTCTTGTGCTGGGCAACACTTTCTGACCTATCCATCCATCCAGCCCTATCTGGACTCCCCTTTTCTCATGCACCCCCACAGCTCTGTGGGCAACTCCCATTCCCCGGACACACCTTGTACTTCCTGTGTCCAGGTCAGTGCCTGGTCTCTTCCTTCCCGAGAAATGTGCCCACACTCTCCCACCTCTCCCATCCACCAATGACCTTCCTTCAAGATCCCACATTCTGCTTTGAAGCCCGGCGTCTGACCCCACAGCCAAAAGTAGCGTCCCCCTTCCCAGGGTGCCCTCTCACTGGGTCTGTACCTGAACCATAGCCCTGTCTTCCACTACAGCTGGCTGTTTGCAGATCTGTCTCTGTTGTAGGTTCTGGAAGGGCAAGAGCTGGGTTTTGTATTTCTTAATGTTAAATAGATTTTTTTTTTTGGAATCGGAGTCTTACTCTGTCACCCAGCCTGGAGTGCAGTGGCACGCTCACGGCCACCGCAGCCTTGAACTGTTGGGCTCAGGCAATCCTTCCGCCTCAGCCTTCCAAGTAGCTGGAACTACAGGCGCACACTACCACACCGGCAAATAGATATTTTTAAATGTTTTATTTGCTAAATGAACTCATTTGCCTTATAGTGTCCCCTGCCTCACATGGACTCTGCCTTTCTTACCAGTTGTGGACTTGACAGGGAGAGGTGACCAGCAAGGGACTGACAGAAAATATGCTTGTACAGAAGACATGTTTGTGTATGAGGTGACTGGGACCACTCCTAAAGCTGCTGATCTCTTTCTTTTTGTCTAGAAATGTTTATCTAGGGACATCAAAGCATCACTCTGGTAAGAGGAGGCCATGTCTATGTGGAGTGTCAACTGCTCCCAGAATCCAAGACTTCGCTGCTTTTCAGTCTGGGATCTACTTATCGGGCATTCAGAAGAATTAGAGGTGGAAATGACTAGTGTCCCCACTTCTGTCATTCAAGGCTGCAAAAGATCACAGAACTGACCTGGGCTCGGTGCCTCAGCCTATAATCGCAGCACTTTGGGAGGCCGAAGTGAGTGGATTGCCTGAGCCCACGGGTTCGAGACCAGCCTGGGCAACTTGGCGAGACCTTGTCACTACAATAAATAAAAAATTAGCCGGGCGCGGTAGCGTGCGCCTGTAGTTCTGGCTACTTGGAAGGCTGAGGCGGAAGGATCGCTGGACCCCAGCAGGTCAACGCTGGGATGGCTATGAGTGTGCCACTGCACTCCAGCCTGGGCGATGGGGTGAGACTCCAACTCAAAAAAAAAAGTTAAGCCGGGCTCAGTGACTCAGCGTGTAATCCCGCGCCTTTGGGTGGCTGAGGTGAGTGGATTGCCTGAGCCCGCGGGTTCGAGACCCGCCTGGGCAGGCGAGACCTCATCTCTACAATAAAATCAAAAAATACATTAGCCAGGCGTGGTAGTGCGCGCCTGTAGTTCCAACTACTTGGAAGGCTGAGGTGGAAGGATCACTGGAGCACAGCAGGTCAATGCTGGGGTGGCCGTGAGCATGCCATTGCGCTCCAGCCTGGGCAACAGAGTGAGACTCCAACTCAAAAAAAAATAAAAAAACTTATACTACTCTCTGTACTAATTTTTGTCTACATCTTTTTTCTTTTGAGTTAGAGTCTCACTCTGTCACCCAGGCTGGAGCGCAATGGCATGCTCATGCCCACCACAGCCTTGACATGCTGGGCTCCAGCGATCCTTCCACCTCAGCCCTCCAAGTAGCTGGGACTACAGATTCATGCCACCACGCCTGGCTAGTTTCTGTGTTACTGTAGAGACAAGGTCTCACCAAGTTGCCCAGGCTGGTCTCAAACCCCCAGGCTCAGGCAATCCTCTCAACTTGGTTGCCCAAAGTGCTGGGATCACAGACTAAGTCACTGTGCCTGGTCTACTTCATCTCTTAAAATACACATGAGAATCTCCCATTTCTGTTCATATTCCGTGTCCTCCAGGGACATTTTTCAGATGCCCACTTTCTTTCTTTCTTTTTTTTTTTTTTTGAGTTGGAGTCTCACTGTTGCCCAGACTGGAGTGCAGTGGCCACCGCAGCCTCGACCTGCTGGGCTCCGGCGATCCTTCCGCCTCAGTCTTCCAAGTAGCCGGAATTACAGGCATGCGCTACCACGCCCGGCTGATTTTTTGATTTATTGTAGAGGTGAGGTCTCGCTGCCCAGGCGGGTCTTGAACCCACGGGCTCAGGTAATCCACTCACCTCAGCCTCCCAAAGGCGCGGGATTACAGGCTGAGCCACCGAGCCCGGCTGATGCCCACTTTCTAAGCAGCGTTGTTGGTGTCCTAAACGAGGCTGTGTCCTCCTGTGTCTCATTCTCTGCAAACCTGGAGCACCTCCCCCCTCCATCCTCAGGTGCTCACCGGTTCCCCAGGATCCAGGTGGCACCCTTCTTTTCCTTCATGCTTTCCCAGGGCACTTCTTTGACTTTCCATCCCACTTTATAGCTGTGGTTTTGTCTATGAAACAGGAATAACACACACCTGCCTTACCTCTGAGTTACTGTGAAGATCCAAAAGGAGATAATGAATATGAAAAAGCTTCAAAAAAGACTGGGTGCGGTGGCTCACGCCTGTAATCCCAGCACTTAGGGAGGTGGAGGCAAGAGGATTGCCTGAGTTTAGGGGTTCGAGGCCAGCCTGAGCAACATGGTGAGACCTCGTCTCTTCAATAGATCAAAAAATTAACCAGGCATGGTGGTGTGTGCCTGTGGTTCCAGCTACTTGGAAGGCTGAGGTGGAAGGATCACCTGAGCCCGGCAGGTCAAGGCTGCAGTGGCCGTGAGCAGTGTGTCACTGTACTCCAGCCTGAGCGACAGAGTGAGACTCAGACTAAAAAAAAAAAAAAAAAAGCTTCGAAAATGGTGAGTTACAAATATCAAATCAGGTACAATAATTAAATTAATAATTAAGCCCAGAGTTATTGGCACCCAAAATATCAAGATTGTGCTATGCCATGGAATCTTCGGTGGGGGCAATATTTTTGGGAACTAGTAACAGCAATGGAGAGGCAGCTGTAAGTCAGGGTTGCAGATTGCTTAGAAAAACAGTGTCCTTTGGAGCTCTTTGAATGCAATTGATCATGGTATGGAGTTTTGAGATCAGGAACTGCTTCCAGGTCAGGTGCAGTGGCTCAGCCTGTAATCCCAGCACTTTGGGAGGCTGAGGTGAGAGGATAGTTTGAGCCTGGGGGTTTGAGACCAGCCCGGGCAACTTGGTGAGACCTCGTCTCTACAATGAATCACAAAAAATAAAACTAGCCGGGTGTGGTGGTGTGTGCCTACAGTTCCAGCTACTTGGAAGGATGAGGTGGAAGGATCTCCTAAGCCCAGCAGGTCGAGGCTGCAGTGGCAGTGAGCATGCCACTGCACTCCATCCTGGGTAAAAGAAAAAAAGAAAGAAAGAAACTGTTTCGAGAAGCAACTTTGGGAAGAACGTGATTCTTCAAGGCTTTGCTTCTCTTCTGTAAAACCTGGTGGCTCTTTGTTTAGATTTTAACCAAAGATGTTATTTTCCCCATGGTATCCTTAATGTTTCTGTATCGCAAGGAAATGTATGCAAATATATATATTTTTTTCAATAGAATTTATAGGTTCATCAAGGAAATATAAAGCCTTCAAGGAAAAGTCTTATCTTCTCAATTTAAGGGGTACAGAGAGTAACCCTCCCTAGGCGGTACATGAAAAGGCCTGCTTGTTTCCCCCTCCTGCCAGATCAGCCACCAGATAATCATACAATAATAGTAATGTTGTTCCTTATTTGGAGCATGTTATATACCAGAACTCTGCTAGGTGACTTACAAATGTTATCACTAACCCTTCCTGCAAGGCGTTTTATTCCCAATTTACAGATGAGGAAACTGAGGTTCACAGAGATTGAGATTAGGAATATTGCCCCAAATCAGAGTGGTGAGTCAGCATCTGACTCCGGGTCTGTCTGACTTCAAACCCAGGTTCTATGACCTCTGCAGATACCCTCACCATCTGGATTGTTAAAGCCTCCTGCCTGATCTCCTCCCTCTTCCCTCTGCCTGCTGTAGGGTATCTCACCCACTTCTGCTGGATCAATTGTCCTGAAGCCCCACCTGGACAGTCTGCCTCCATTGCACCCTTTCTGCAAACTGCAGCAATCCACGAGGGAATGCTTGGCCTCAGGCGCTCCATCTCCAGACTCATTTCCTACTGCTCCTTCGTTGTACAAAGTCTAGGCTGCGCCAGTCAGTGGCTGCTCTTCATTGCCTCTTGACTCAGGCCCTTCCTCTTCTCTGCTGGATCTTTCTCGGTATTCTCTACTTACCCGAGGTTTACTCTTTCAGTTCACCCCTTTCCTCTCATGAGGGCTTTCTTGCTGAGTTCAGCTCTCAGTGATCTTCCACGCTGGGAATTTCCATGGCATGGATCTATCCATCCGGCCCTCCAGCCTGCCATCCATCCATGCATCATTCATCCATCATCCACCCATTCATCCATTATCCGTCCGTCTGTCTGTCCGTCTGTTCGTCCGTCCATCCATCCATCCATCCATCCTTCAGCCATCCATCCGTCTACCCTTCCATCCATCATCCATCATCTGGAGCTGATAAATCAGGCACAGTGAGGCATCGGGGAGATAGGCATAATTCTAACTCCAGAATTAAGAACAGATAACCACAATATAATTCAACAGCCCTCAACTATTTCGAGTGATGACAGGGTGCCAGGGACCATGTGAATATGGCGATAAACAAGAGAAACATAATTGTGTTGTCCCCCTGGTGCCTGGTGTGGGAGGCCTCTAATACTTTGGTGGCAAGATGGAAGATACACAGGGGTGGAGATGGAGTAGAGGTAAGGAGAGCAGTGTGGAGACTGACCCCAAAACCTAGGCAGTGGTGGCAGGGCTGGAGAGGTGGGACCAGAGATAGTGCAGACATGAGACATGACAAGGATTTCACATGGAGTGAGAAGTCATAACAACTGACTTCTGCAACTCCTAGGTTGCGAATGGGTGTGTATTCGTTTGCCAGGGCTGCTATAACAAAGTACCACAATCTGGGTGGCTTAAACAACAGAAATGTATTATCTCACTGTTCTTGAGGCCGGAAGTTCAAGATCAAGGTGTCAGCAGGGTGGGTTCCTCCTGAGGGCTTGTGAGAGCATTCTGCTTCATTCTCTCCCCAGCTTCTAGTGGCTGGCAGTCTTCAGTGTTCCTTGACTTATAGAAGCATCACCTTGATCTCTGCCTTCATCTTTACATGGCATTCTCTGTGTGTGTTCATGTGTGTGCGTGTTTTGTCCAAATTTCCCTTTTAGAAGAATGCCAGTCACATTAGATTAGGGCCCACCCTAATGACCTCATCTTAAACAATCACATCTCCAACAACCCTATTTCCAAATATGGTTACATTATGAGGTACTGGGGGTTAGGATTTCAATACAGGAATTTTGGAGGGACACGATTCAACAGGTGGAGAGCAATGACATTAAATGCCTTGGGAATGACAGGAGGAAAATGTTATGGAAGGAAAAGTGACAAATTTAATTCTGGTATGCAGAACATTGACTCCACATGTATTGTGTGGCTACCATGAATGATCTGAAAGGGTCCCAGATATGAAAGAGAGAGGATATGTCAACGTGATGGCAATGCCAGGCAATACTAGCCTCTGCTCTGGCCATTTACTTTAGGAGGCAGGTTCCTCAGTCGCTTTCGGGACATCAGCGGAGGCTTTGAGGCTGGTTTAAGACACGATGAACTAAAACAGCCACGAGGAGTCAGTGGGCCATCTCTGGCAATTAGGAAACTTCGGCCAGTTTTATCTAATGGATGATTAGAACTCTGAAAAAATAAAATGCAATTTCTGTAGAAACAGCTATCATCTGGAAAACCACCATACTGCTTTAAGAAAGTTCTTCTGATGTGTAGGGTTGGCTTTTATTAAACTTTTCCTGTGGTATAATATGGCAACTCCAAATAGGAGAGGGCATGAGAGTAATATTCATTATCTATTCCAAAGCAGTCACCCGGAGGCCCAGCAGGGAAAGACACTGGTTTATTAGAACTTACAGGAGGCATTGATGGTGGCCGGTTAGTATAGAAAGAATCCACACCTTGGGACAAGTGCAGCAAACAGTTTTATAGTCAGGAAAGTTAGTTGGTCAATTTGCTACACAGGTGGTTACAATCCCAGTGAGTAAGGGTGCCGCCAGCATTGTTCTCAGCTCTGCTCAGTTACCTGTATGTCCTTCAGAGACCCGCCTTGGCCAGGGGCTGCTCCCAGAGGGAGAGGAAGAAAGAAGTCAGATTTAGGGGAAGAGTCAATGACCCGACAATTACTTCACATGTGGGGACTGGAGGTCACCTTCTCTGGGACACACAGATGTTAATTATTTCATCATTTGTGTCAATTCATTTAAGTACATAGGCAAGGCACTGAGCTAGGCTCTGTGAGAGACACAAGATTACTGTGTTCTCTGCTTTGTCCTTATGTATTTCCTTACCTGATCTCTCTCACTATTCTGCCAGGTGCCATATTCTTCCCTGTGTGTGTGTGGCTTTTTGTTTTGTTTTGTTTTGTTTTGTGAGACAGGGCCTCACTCTGTAGCCCAGACTGGAGTGCAGTGGTGCAATCATAGCTCACCACAGCCTCGAACTCCTGGGCTCAAGTGATCCTCCCATCTTAACCACCTGAGTAGCTGGTGTAAGGTTTGCGGGAAAAGAGCACACACTCTATGTTCAAGTAATGGAGTTTATTAAAGTAAAACGCCGGGGCTGACACCAAAGTGACATCAGTTTGACTTGGAGCAGGGAGGGTCTTTTATATGCGAGTAGGGTAAGTGTGTCCGGAGTGGAAAATTTCTTGCAAGCAGTTGAGCTTGGGGGTGGAGGGAAGGGGCTCGGTGAGAAGTCGGTTAGGTCTTCTGTTCCCATCTCTGTGAGCCGGCTCCAGATTAGAGCTCCGGGTAGAGCAGAGCCTTCCTGTTTTGCAATGTTAAGACAGGCTAGAGGGGCAGTTTCCTCTGTCAATTAGCGGGGAGGGGTGGGGAGAGGTGAGTGGGGTTGAAGCTCCCTTACAGTTGGGTTTACAGGTATGTGCCACCATGCCTGGCTAATTTTTTTTTTAAGATGGGAATCTTACTGTGTTGCCAAGGCTGGTCTCAAACTCCTGGACCCAAGTGATCCTCCTGCCTTAGCCTCCCAAAGTGCTGGGATTACAGGCACGAACCACCATACCCAGCCTCTTCTGTGCATTTTTCTACAATGTTTTTCCTTTCCTAAACGACATGAAAGTTGCATGTTTAAAAACAGAATTCACACCAGTGAAAATTATTTGAATTAGATTGACTTGTATTTTTACTTTCTGTTTATATTTTCTGTTTTATGGCCAAAATATAACCAGAAAATATATAAAGGTTAAATATCTTGCTTTTTTTTTGTTTGTTTGTTTGTTTTTGAGTTGG
>NW_007249755.1:714899-729224 GCF_000164805.1 Carlito syrichta | reverse complement strand
ACTTGGAAGGCTGAGGCAGAAGGATCGCTGGAGCCCAGCAGGTCAAGGCTGTGGTGGCTGTGAGCGTGCCACTGCCCTCCAGTCTGGGCGACAGAGTGAGACTCCAACTTAAGTTACAGTAGCATTTTATTAGCAGCAACATTTATGGTCCACATTACCAAAGGGCAGCTCACAGTGTTATTGGTAGCACCAAACTGAAGAGTTAAATAAGCTTGCCATAGAGTAAGGGGGTTAGCGGAACCTACTACAAAGCAAAACTTTATTCATTACAACATATTGTTGATTAGTTCCTATAACGCAAAAGTTATATAAGTTACAAGGTTTATGGTTCTAGACAATTCTCTGTCAGTCACGTAATCAATGTATAGGTACCAGCAATTCTAAACTTGTAAAAGTGGACTGTGAAACCTAAGTGGCGAGCAGACCTGTTTCAGAAAGGCCAGGAGCCAGGTTCTGCTCCCAGAATCCAAATTCAGAAATAAACTTCTTTCTGCCAGTTCCGTGTTTCTCAATTTATTGGTGTCGAAAGAGAGTAGCCGAGCGTTTACTCGGACCCTAACAGGGGTACCTGGCGATCAGCGTCGGCCAATCCCAAAGATACAGGCTCTCTGAGGTGTCTGACAACAGAAGACCAAGTGGGTGTCACTGTTGGAGAATATTCTTTTTTTTTTTTTTTTTGAGTTGGAGTCTTACTCTTTGTCACCCAGGCTGGAGTGCCGTGGCATGCTCACAGCCACCGCAACCTTGACCTGCTGAGCTCAGGCAATCCCTCCGCCTCAGCCTTTCAAGTAGCTGGAACTATAGGCATGCACCACCATGCCCAGTTAATTTTTTATTTATTGGAGAGACAAGGTCTCACCAAGTTGCTCAGGCTGGTCTTGAACCCCTGAGCTCAGGCAATTCTCTTGCCTCAGCCTCCCAAAGTGCTGGAGTTACAGGTTTGAGCCACTGCGCCTGGCCTTAATTTTATTTTAAAGATGTGTGGTACAATTAAGGATTAGGTATATAAGTTTGGAGGATATTCTTACCCAAGAAAAATGACATTCTGTATTTTGATTCTGGTGATGGGTAACTCAAGGTAATTTTCTTTTATGTCTAGGTCATGCTTTACTACTAGATGGCAAACCTCTAAAAAAAGTTTTAAAAAGACATTAAGGATTAGGATTCCAGTAATAAAGAGATGTGTATAAAAATGAGAAAAAACTAGCTTTCTTTAGCTTACAAAATTATTTGAAGGGTATGGTTTTATTTTTAAAAAGGAAATAAGCCACATTTACACAGAGAGTTGCAAGGCTATGTGTATATTACATTTGTTATCAGTAGCAAGCTCTACTGCTTGTCGCTTGTACACCGAAATAAACAAGCACGAGTTTTCGTGGAAGGGAGGTGACTTTATTCCCAAAGCCAGCAGATGAGGAAGTGGCCAGGCTCAGGTCTCAAGGAAATCATTTCAAAACTGTAGGCTGAGGATAGGGGATTTTAAAGGGAAAGAACAGAATGAAGATTATCTGGGCAGCACACGGGCAGGTTTTGAATTGTCGCCCACCTGGAGAGACAGCCAATGCTGCCCTGACTGGCCAGGTTGTAGATTAATCGCATTCAGGTGATCTCTAAACAATGGAGAATTCTGCCCTGGGGTCTCCATACTCTGTTATTCCAAAATCAACCTCTGGAACGGCCTTTAGAATTCCTCTAGCAAATACACAATTAGTTTAGAAAGAAAAAGATCTTCAAAGTATAGGCTAGGAGAGAAAAACCTTCAAACCATGTCTTAAAAACCAAAATGGAAATTCTCAGTTACAAAATGTTTTAGTAGATAATCTGAATACAAGAGTTATGGATATCTTTACCTTCTCTTTGTTGCTGATATTTAATTTTTACAAGGGACATGTAGGTGATAAGACTTTTTTTTGAGTTAGAATCTCACTCTTGTCACCCAGGCTGGAGTGCACACTCAGGGCCATCACAGCTCCCATCTACTGGGCTTAGGCAATCCTTTTGCCTCAGCCTTCCAAGTAGCTGGAAATACAAACACAGCCCACCACACCCAGGTAAGGTGATAAGACTTTCTAAAGACATTGATAATAAGGGAAACTGGAGGTAAGAGGGGTGGAAATATATGGAAAACTGTACTTTCTGCTATTTTTTTATAAATCTAAAACTGCTCTAAAAATAAAAGCTTATTAATTTTTGAAAAGATTATTAAGATAACCACACCTGCTATATTTTATTTATTTATTTATTTGAAGTCTTATTCTGTTGCCCAGGCTGGAGTGCAATGGCACACTCATGGCCACCCTAGCATCAACCTGCTGGACTCTGGGGATACTTCCGCCTCAGCCTTCCAAGCAGCCAGAACTACAGGCGCACGCTACCATGCCCCACTATTTATTTATTTATTGTAGAGACGAGGTCTGGCCAGTTTGCCTGGGCTGGTCTCCAACCCGCAGGCTCAGGCAATCCACTCGCCTCGGCCTCCCCAAAGTGCTGGGGTTACAGGGGGAGCCAACCGAGCCTGGACTATTTATTTTTTTGAGTTGGAGTCTCACTCTGTTGTTCAGGCTGGAATTCAGTGGCATGCTCACGGCCACCACAGTCTCAACCTCCTGGGCTCAGGTGGTCCTTCTGCTTCAGCCTTCCAAGTAGCGGAACTACAGGCACGTGCCACCATGCCCAGCTATTTTTTTTTTTATTGTAGAGATGTTGTCTTGCCAAGTTGTCCAGGCTGGTCTTGAGCCTGTGGGCTCAGGCAATCCTCTCACCTCAGCCTCCCAAAGTGCTGGAATTATAGGCATGAGTCACTGTACCCAGCCCTGTACCTGGTTTAAAGCTTAGTGTGGTTTAAAACAATGCATTAGTTTTAGTAAAGGAACCTGGAACAAGGAAGAGTAACTCACTGAGAGTGTTGATGAAATACTTGTTGACAGGTCTGGTTTCCCAACTAGAATTCATGCTCAAAGGCAGAGTCCACGCCTTTGTCATCCATGGAGAAGGCATGCACTAAATGCTTGTTGTGTGAATGAATGAATGAATGAAGGCTTACTCAAAGGAGCTCAGCCTCATGCATCTTTTCTCTCCTCTCTCATATCTTTCCTTACAAACGGTGTGACTTTTCCTAACAAATATAAGGACATGTGTCATTCAAGGATAGGTGGACAGATGGGAAAAAATAAGCATAGAGAAACACGCTTGTACGTGGTCCTTTTGAAAACTTAAATACAAAAATTTGCTTTTGATATAAATCAGACTTGTTAAAAATATAATTGTAGGGAAAGAATTAATTATACACAGTATGTTCTGGCTATACATTGAAGTTGTGAATAAAAAGATAAATAACCCGATTTAACAATGGGCAAAGGCGCTTGTATTAGTTGCCAAGCGCAGCTGTAACACATTACCAGACACTGGGTGACTTCAACCTGCGAATATTTCTTCTTTCCAAGTTCTTGAGACTGGAAGCCTGAAACCAAGGTGTGGGTAGGGCTGGCTCCTTCTGCATGGGTCACATACCTCTCTCCGACCTTCGGGCGGTTGCTGGCAATCCCTGGCATTCCTTGACTTGTAGAGGTCTCGTTCCAATATCTTTCCCCATATGTACATGAATTCTCTTTTGTGTATGTTTCCATGTCCAAATTTCCTCATCATTATAAGGACATCAGTCATATTGGATTGAGGCACACACTAATCCAGTATGGCCTCACATTTACTTAATTACATCTGCAAAGACCCTATTTCCAAACAAGTCACAGGTTCCAGGTGCACATGAATTTGCAGGGGACACTATTCAACCTAGTACAGAGCTGAATAAACTTTCCCAAAAGAAGATATACAAATAGCCGATAAGCATGAGAAGAGCTCAGTGTCATTAGTCATCAGAGAAATGCAAATCAAAATCACTTCACACCAACTAGGATGGCTAGAATAAACAAGATAATGATAAGTGTTGGCAAAGATGTGGAGAAATTGGAACCCACGCCTACTGCTGGTGGGAATGTAAAATGGTGCAGCTGCTTTGGAAGACAGTCTGGCAGTTCCCTAAAAAGTTATACATGGAGTCACCACATGACCCAGCAATTCCACTCCAGGGTATATATACCTAAGAGAATTGAAAACAAATGTTCACACACAAAAGCCAGGACATGATGCAGCACACAGCAGCATTAATTCTAGTAGTGAATAAGTGGGAACATCCCAGATGCCCATCAATAGGTGATGGCTAAACAAAGTGGCATATCCATACAATGGAATCTTTTCAGCCATAAACAGTAGTGAAGACTTCATTCTACAACAGGGATGAACAGGGAAACGTTATGCTAAGGGAAAGAAGCCAGACAAAAAAGGCCACATAGTATAAGATTCTATTTATATGTAATGTCCAGAAAAGGCAAATTTATGAGACAGAAAGTAGATTAGTGGCTGCCAAGAACTTGGGGATGGAAGAGGGAGAATGGGGAGTGACAGCTGATGGGAACAGAGTTTCTTTCAGGGATGATTAAAATGTTCTGGAACTAGATAGTAGTGATGGTTTTGCAACCTTGTAAATAAAAACTCACACAGAGATAAAAGTACGGAAGGACATCACATAAGGGTAATCCTTTATAGTCAGAAAATCTAAATAAAACCAAGTTATACTGTTATTTATTTTCCTGAATAAATAGATGCAATAGCATGAAACTATAATCTAAAGTTGCTTACTCTATCAAACATTTGGAGTAATGATGACATAATGGTTTTTTGTTTTTTTTTTTTGAGTTGGAGTCTCACTCTGTCGCCCAGGCTGGAGTACAGTGGCAAGCTCATGGCCACCACAGCCTTGACCTGCTGCACTCAGGCAATCCTTCTGCCTCAGCCTTTCAAGTAGCTGAAACTACAGGCGTACGCCACCTCTCCTGGCTAATTTTTTGATTTAATGTGGAGACGAGGTCTCGCCATGTTGCCCCGGCTTATCTCCAACCCATGAGCTCAGGCAATCCTCTCACCTCAGCCTCCCAAAGTGCTGGGATTACAGGCATGAGCCACCACGCCCGGCTGACATAATGTTCGTTATGTATACCGGCATGTATGGTACATGTCTCATTATAACATGGAAGACTGTGATACTGATGACTGACTTTCAGCATCAAGATCATAAGGAAGTTCTGCGGTAAATATATGGATCTGTGTCAGAAACTTCTCTATATCAGAACTTATTTGGGAAGGTCGTAAGACACTTAAAATCTCCTCATATCTTGCCTGGAATCAGACTTGAGAGCTGAAAAAGATGAAGGCCAGATAAAAACCAGTGCTTATTTGTTAAAGTACTAAACTCTGACTACTTCAATTGGTAAAATGCTCCCACCTTTGGTCTCGATAAAATTCCTTGATACGTTAATGTACACCATGATAGCTATTGCATATTTGTCTGCTCCTCTCTCATTTCCTCTTCTGGGGTAAAGGACTTGCCTGCGTGGCCACAGGGATGGGCAGACGACCCAACCTGGCCAGTGAAAATCCTACCCAGGGATGGAACCCTAGAAGAAGCTCTCCTTCACCATGTTCTCCACTGTGAGGGGAAGGCCTTTTGGCAGTAGGAGAGAATGAGGTGAACACACAAAGAGAGAGACAAGGGAAGCAGAGAGCTGACGAGAGTTATAATCCTATAATCTTCTCAGCTCACTCCTTCCTTCCATCCTTCCTTCCATCCTACCTTCCTTCCTTCCTTCCTTCCTTCCTTCCTTCCTTCCTTCCTTCCTTCCTTCCTTCCTTCCTTCCTTCCTTCCTTCCTTCCATCCTGTGAGTAGGCTTCTAGAGAGGCCCATGTGGTGTGGAACTGAAGCCTCCTGCCAACAGCCATGTGAGGGAGCTTGGAAGCAGATTCTCTAGCCTCTCCAGAGGACTGATGCCCCAGCTTAGTATTTGACAGCAACTCCTGTGCCACCACCACCCAGCTAAGCCACTCCCGGACTCCTGACCCTCAGAGACAGATTTGATCCTGCTTTGCTGCTTTAAGCTGTTACATTTTGGGATAATTTGTTATGCAGCATAGATAACGAATACATCCCTTACTGGATTTTTAAAAATGAGACCCACAGTTTACTTGTCTCTTTTTGCTCCAGCATGAATGATGAGGAAACCTCTCTCCAGAAAAACACACCTGAACGATGGGGAAGGGCAATTGGAGACTGGAACTGAGCAGGAGGGCAGTGCTCTGCCCTTCACGATGGAACTCATTAGTATATGGTGTCTAGAATTAGAGGGTTGTGCTGGGAAGTCCCTTGATTCCCAAGGCTGCTCCTCATTTGCAAAAAAGACAAATCTGCATTTTAGACTTTCTGACAGTTGTTGGAAGTTTTTTTTTTAAATTGGGGATCTCACTCTGTTGCCCAGGCTGGAGTACAGTGGTGCGATCACAGCTCACCACAGCCTCTAACGCCTGGGCTCAAGCCATCCTCCTGCCTTAGCCTCCTGAACAGCTGGGACTACAGGAATATGCCACCATCCCCAGCTAATTCTTAAAATTTTTTTGTGAAGATAAGGTCTTGCTATGTTACCTAGGCTGGTTTCAAACTCCTGGGCTCAAGCAATCCTCTGGCCTCAACTTTCCAAAGTGCTGGGATTACAAGCTTAAGAGGCACAATGCCATAAATTTCTAATTGAATAGAAAAAATAACCTGCAGCCGGGTTCAGTGGCTCAGTCTGTAATCCTGCGCTTTGGGAGGCCAAGGTGAGTAGATTGCCTTAGCCCGTGGGTTTGAGACCTGCCTGGGCAACTTGGCGAGACCTCATCTTTATAATAAATAAAAAATTAAGACGGGCTCGGTGGCTCAGCCTGTAATCCCGCGCCTTTGGGAGGCTGAAGTGAGTGGATTGCCTGAGCCCATGGGTTCGAGACCCGCCTGGGCAGGCGAGACCTCATCTCTACAATAAAATCAAAAAATTAGCCAGGTATGGTAGCATGTGCCTGTAATTCTGGCTACTCAGAAGGCTGAGGCGGAAGGATCACTGGAGCCCAGCAGGTCAAGGCTGTGGTGGCCGGGAGCAGCCACTGCACTCCAGTCTGGGCGACAGAGTGAGACTCCAACTCAAAAATATATATATATTAGCCGGGCGTGGTAGCGTGCACCTGTAGTTCCAGCTACCTGGAAGGCTGAGGCGGAAGGATAGCTGGAGCCCAGCAAGTTGAGGTTGCAGTGGCCGGGAGCGGCCACTGCACTCCAATCTGGGTTTCAGAGTGAGACTCCAATTCAAAAAAAAAAAAAAAGCCTGCAAAGTTACTAAAGTTAACAAGGAAATAAGTAAGAGAAGGCTAACACATTTGGTCCATAAAAGACCTTTTATGTTCAAGGCTCCCTCTGGCAACATCTGAGAAATCATTTTTAGTCTAATTTCCTCCTTTGAGGTGAAGGAGCCTGGTCAAACTTCCTAGGACAAGCGATCATATAATACTCCGTTAAAGATCTTAATTATTTAAATGACATTGAAGAAAGACAGCACCAGGCCATGAATTAACCTGATTATGTCTTCAAACCAAAAGGAAATGGTGAGTCTAGAGTTAAACCACACACAGTACTTATTATTTTGCAGCTTAGAGAAGACTGAATAGGATAGTATATTTTTTTCCATTCATATGGGAGTAGATTTAATAAAGAATCTATGTAACCTTACCTGGAAAGAGACATTTATATATATACATCTAGCTATGAAATAGGCAGCACCCATACTTTTCTGAAAGGTTTATACCAATAAAAGGTACAAACATCTCCAATAAAATTTGGATTTCACCTAAACATATCCCAGCAAAATATCTTCTTCTAGAGCACTAATAGAGAAAGATAAGATACAACCTTAATATAGAATCAAGGTAGGAAAGAAAGGCATTGATAGTTTTTATTTATTTTATTTTTATTTTTATTTTTTTGAGTTGGAGTCTCACTCTGTCGCCCAGACTGGAGTGCAGTGGCTGCTCCCGGCCACCGCAGCCTCGACCTGCTGGGCTCCGGCGAGCCTTCCGCCTCAGTCTTTCAAGTAGCTGGAACTACAGGTGTGCGCTACCACACCCGGCTAATTTTTTGATTTATTGTGGAGATGAGGTCTCGCCAAGTTGCCCAGGCAGGTCTTGAACCAGCGGGCTC
The DNA here is from genome assembly GCF_000164805.1 of Carlito syrichta. Lineage (NCBI taxonomy): Eukaryota > Metazoa > Chordata > Mammalia > Primates > Tarsiidae > Carlito > Carlito syrichta. The sequence goes on along the minus strand of NW_007249755.1, from coordinate 721,113 downwards.
AGGCATTCCACTCACCTCAGCCTCCCAAGGCATGGGATTACAGGCTGAGCCACCGACCCTGGCTCACAATAGTTTTTAAACGTCTTTATAAAGGTTGTATAAAGTCTAGTGTAAATCAGACTTCTTAATACATGACACATTATCACTGATCCACGCAGGATGCCTCTTATGTATGGATGTATATGCTTAATGTCCATCTTTTTATTTGTATATATTCTTGCAAAGCACTTTCCTGTCTGTGTTTTACTTTATGTGATGAAAGTGTTACACACATCTTACTGGTTGCTTTGTCACTCAGCTGTTTTCAAGATGTATCCATGCAGCTGTGTGGGTGTCTACTTTTCTGCTGCATAGTTTTTCAGAGTGTTTATTTTCTGGTGGTGGACACCAGCTTGCCTCCATACATGATGGTGCAATGAACATCCTCAACACAATTCCTATGGACTTGTATGGGAATCCCTGGGGGATATTCTTGGGAGCCCTTTCCCTCTCCCATTTCCTTTCCTTCCCCCTCCTCCTTCTCCTCCTCTCCCTCTCCTGGAGCAGAATTGCAGAGTCAGAGATTTTGATCTTATTTTTTTTTTTTTTGTCAGAGTCTCACTCTGTCGCCCAGACTAGAGTGCAGTGGCACTCTCATGGCCACCCCAACGTCAACCTGCTGAGCTCCGGTGATCCTTCTGCCTCAGCCTTCCAAGTGGCAGGAACTACAGGTGCGTGTTACCGCGCCAGGCTAATCTTTCGATTTTATTGTAGATACAAGGTCTCACCAAGTTGCCCAGGCTGGTCTTGAACCCCTGGGCTCAGGCAATCCTCTCACCTTGGCCTTCCAAAGTACTGGGATTACAGGTTTGAGCCACCACGCCCAGCTTTGTTCTTATTCATATGACCAAGTACTGTCCGCTTGCTCTTCAGAATGACTAAACTACACATCCACCAGTAATAGTAATCAGGCTTCCTGTAGCCCCACCCTCTGGCTGTACTTGGCATTGTTTGCCTTGTACGCTTGAGAGTCTAATAGGTATAAAAGGCATCTTGTCATTTTAATTTGCGCTTACCTGACTTCTGGGTTTGAGTGTGTCTTCATGGTCTCATTTTATCCTTTCCTGTCCACGGTGATCGTATCCTTTGGTCCACTTTTCTATTGGGCTGCTTATCCTTGTGAGTTGCAAACTCTCCATTTTTTTTGGTCGGGGTCTCATTTTGTAGCCCAGGCTGAGGTACAAGTGGCGAGATCACAGCTCACTGCAGTCTCAGCCTCCTGAGCTTAGATGATGATCCTCAGCCTCCCAAGTAGCTGGGACTATAGGCATGTGTCACCTACCTAATTTTTTTTTTTTGAGTTGGAATCCCACTCTGTTGCCCAGACTGGAGTGCGGTGCCATGCTCCCGGCCACCGCAACCTTCGATCTGCTGTGCTCCGGCGATTCTTCCACCTCAGCCTTCCAAGTAGCTGGAATTACAGGCACGCGCTACCACGCCTGGCTAATTTTTGATTTATTGTAGAGATGAGGTCTCGCTAAATTGCCCAGGCTGATCTCAAACCCCTGGGCTCAGGCAGTCCTCTCGCCTCTGTCCCCCAAAGTGCTGAGATTACAGGAATGAGCCACTGCACCTGGCTCTATATTAAGTCTTTAATCCATTGGGAGTCCATCTTTTTTTGTGGTGTTTGATGGAGATCCAATTATTTACCTCCACATGCTAAGCCAGTTTCCCAGCCCCATCTATTTGACAGGCTGTCTTTCTTGATTGATTTATAATGGACTTTTATTGTATATTAAATTCTCACACAGACATGAGTTAGTCTCTGTTCTTTAGTTTATCTGGTCTTGCACCAACCTCATATGACTTCATAGGCTGCCTTAATACATAGTATCTATCTTTTCTCTTTTTAAAAGTTGGCTTAACTATTTGTGTTTATCTTTCCATAAAAGTTTTAAAATAAATTTAATGAGCTTATTATAAAAAATAAGACTGGAATTTTGATAGCATTTATAGATTAATATGGAGAAAACTTACCATTCCTAAAATGTTACCCCATCAAGAGCATGAAATCTACATGTACTTCATTATCTATGCTCTTATTAGAGTTTGAAAGTTTGTTTCCACTGATGTTTTGTTGCAATTATGATTGGTTATACTATGGTTATGGATGGTGTAAGGAAATGCTACTGATTTTTCTAAGTTTACTGATTCTTGCTTTAGGCCACTTTGACGAACTTTCTTATGGATTTTATTAGTCTGATCAACTTGATTTTCCCATTAATTAAGCCAGGAAAGCTCCTTCTGACGCCCTCATCTAACAATGCTCTTGCTTAGTGAAATGAATAAAGAAATTTTAATTGACAAACTTATTCTTTAAGCAGACTCCCAAGTCAAGATTTCAGCAGAACGTTTCTCTAAATATTCCTTACGCATCAATACAAGACACTCTTGGGCAAAAGGGCTCCATAGTCTATTTTGCTTGAGAGATACATTATATCATCCTAAAGACTCAGAATGCGCACATTTAAACGTTCCTAGAAGCATTGCAATACAGAACCGTTTAACTTTTCCCAAATAACATATTTCGAAACACCTTAGTTAAATAATTTACAAATCACTTATACTTACAAGTTCTAGATCTCAGAAGACTAGGGGAAGCTTGGCAAGACTTCCGATCTTTCCTATGTGTGTGAGAATTTTAATCTTTTCTCCTAGATTAGAACCACATTTTGACATGCTCACTGAAGGCAGGAATATAGTGATTCTGCACTCCCACTACTTTTTGTTGTTGTTGTTGTTAGTCAGAGTCTCACTTTGTTGCCCAGGCTGGAGTGCACAGGCTCACGGCCACCACAGCCTTGACCTGCTGGGCTCAGGTGATCCTTCTGCCTCGGCCTTCCATGTAGCTGGAACCACAGGCATGCGCCACCATGCCCAGCTTATTTTATTTATTGTGGAGACGAGGCTCACCATGTTGCCCAAGCTTGTCTCGAACCTCTGGACTCAGGCAATCCTCTCGCCTCAGCCTCCCAAAGTGCTGGGATTACAGGTGCAAGCCATCATGTCCAGCGTCACTCCCACTATTTTAATATAATTCCTGGTGATAATAGGACATTGATACATGCACTGATGAATCTAACTTTTAAGTCAGCCTATCCCTATTCTTGTATCTTCTGTTCTGCATTAAAAAAAATGTTTTTGCATGAGGTGACTTGAAGTTTTTCAACTTGCTGTTTTAGCCAAGGAATCCTTAGATTGAGTGAAATCTGATGCTAAGACCACTGCATACAACAAGTAACAGGGGGGTCAAAGCAGGAGTGCAAGGCCCCAGGAGCCTGGAAGCTTGGCGCCCCCTGGAGGCAGCCCCACAGGATGCAGCTTGGAAAAGCCCTACTAAAGTGGAAAAGTCCCCAGCTACTCGGCTTTAGTTTCATTAAAAACAAACAAAACGGTATCAAGAACCTTTGGAATCCTAATACATTTTCTCCAGAAAAATTAAAGATTTCAGTTTAACAGAATAGCAGAGTATGGTGGAAAGAATGGCAAGAAACTGGAATTCTAGTCCAGGTCAGTCATCCTCTAGGTGTGAACTTGGTAATGCTTCTGAGGGTGGGAGTGGAGACATTTGGAATAGATAGCGTGTCTGGGATTTTTTTGCTGAGCCCTCACAGAGGCTGGAACCTCAGGTCCCCTCTGCATCCTCAGCTCCTTGCAAAGGAGTAACTCTATTTACTGCAGTTTTGTATCAGGCTTTGTGTAAGATTTCATTTGAGCAAAGAGCAGAGTCCTATGGTTTGAAAATAAGGACTAAAAAACCCACTACACCAGGTAACCTCACAGTCATTTACAGCTTCAATATTGTGGAGACTCCTTTCTTTTCTTTTTTACCAAGACAGAAAAAAATGCTTTGTCAGGAATAAATCATTTTTAACCTAGGAGTAAACCAGGGTATACATTTTTCCTGGTAAAGAACTGCAAGACAGTGGTTCTTTACAGAGCTGGCGTGACTCACACTTGAACTCTGGCCTAGCAGGGAATTCAGGTTCACCAGGACTTTTGTTAAAGGAACAAACACAGAATCGCTCTCTTCTTTCTTGTGTTATTAGCTACATATAAGCGATGCTTATTGAAAAAACAACATACAAAAAACTCAATTCAATGGATTGATTTAAAAAACTAACTTTATTTGTATTAGTTTTAAAAACAAAACTTACAAGTAATCACGAAGCTTCCAAAAAAATTACATTCTGCTTTTGTCACCTTGATAGGACAAGGAATGTTTAAATGTCCTCAAAACACAGGCGAGTTAAAGTTGACAAATAACACACTACCACAAACTATGGACTGTCACTTCAAGCACACTCAAATATGAGTACGTGTACAGATATTACTGACCAGTTTTTTGAAGTACCACGAGAATTCACTACAGCTTATGGTACCAGAAAGGTAACGTGCCCAAAATATAACACAAGATCACAAACACATTTAGATAAAATGATAAATTCAACTCCTGGGTTCAGTTAAGATTGAAGTGAAACGACTGAGAAAGTTTTCTTAAACTCGAAGGGTAGCAAAGATGGCAGAAACGTCAATCGACACTCACACTGGGCTGAGACGCAGCAGGAAGAATATGGCACAAGAACAAGTGTCGCCACGTTTTCCTCTCCTCAGTCCCCAAGCTGACTTAGGAAGGTTGGAGACTAAATAAAATAACACAGGAAAACACACAGTATCTACATAGATATGGATCTTCCACTACAACGAGAATGAACATCCAGGCAAAGCTCTGCAGGAGTTCCAAGAGTTGGCAGGATATGATTTTGTTTCCAAAGGAAATGCAGGTTACAAGATAAGCCACATACCTAATTTAGTAAAAGGCCTTTAAACTTCATTTGAATGGACATTGACACCTTAACTCTGCCCACAGTTAGTTCTTCTTAACCTTGAAACTCTGCTTTGAACAAGATGATTTTTATCATCTTTTTGGTCAGTGAACCTAGCAGCTGTTGTCACTTTCAGCTGCCTTGTTGCTTGTACACTTGGTAATTCCAAATTATAACAATTTTTCAATTCCCGATGAGAGAAAAAAATGGCATTCTGAGGAAGATGTTGAGGACTGACCCATACTCCAAGGTAAGTTAAAAAAACTGAGTATTTAGTAAATTGGTAGATAAGGTTCATAAATGGTTTTTCAAAAACTGATTTAACTTGCTAAACAGTGAGTTTCTATAACATGGACTTACTGCCTCAGCTAGGAGGTAACCTTTCCCCCAAGTTTTTTGTTACTTTATGTTGTCACATGAATGCTAAGTAATTCATTTCCTTTAGTACAAGAAGATACAAACACAAATGTGCGAAAAAGCAGCACGTGGGGAGGAAGAGGGTAAGGTGGCCGAGTTCATCCCTGTGGTAGGTACGAGGCCCAAGACTCTGCAGAAAAGGGACAGAAACTTGGTGGACAGTGCCCTGACAAACTGCAGAATTGGGTACATTTTCCAGTGCTTACTTATGTTATGCTTCTCCCTTTTTTTTTTGAGTTGGAGTCTCACTCTGTCGCCCAGACTGGAGTGCAGTGGCCGCTCCTGGCCACCGCAGCCTCGACCTGCTGGGCTCCGGCGATCCATCTGCCTCAGTCTTCCGAGTAGCTGGAACTAAAGGCGCGCGCTATCACACCCGGCTAATTTTTTATTTATTGTAGAGATGAGGTCTCGCTGCCCAGGCGGGTCTCGAACCCGCGGGCTCAGGCAATTCATTCACCTCAGCCTCCCAAAGGCTCGGGATTACAGGCTGAGCCACCGAGCCCAGCTATGCTTCTCCCTTTTAAGGTAAATCCATGGTCTGTAAAAGAGTCTATATAAAAACATGAAGCAGGGTCAGTCTTCTATCTTGACTAGAACTCAATTTATAAGTACTGAGTGTCCTTCCACTGCAAACTCTTTAATTTTCAAATTTTATTGGATCTCATTCTGCTTTATTAGAGTCATATCTTAAGGATATTTCATTAATATGAAAACCTAGGGAAGTCCACATAAAATGCCAATGCAATGGCTGGCTACCAAGATAACAAATTCCAACCCCAATGGGGTTCAATGATCACAAAACCACAAAACAAGGAACATCAAATCCATTAACTAAAATGACTAAGTCACCACCTTTATCAGAAAAGATTTTTCTTATTCATTTCTTTTTTTTTTTTTTGAGTTGGAGTCTCACTCTGTCGCCCAGACTGGAG
>NW_007249755.1:670888-714848 GCF_000164805.1 Carlito syrichta | reverse complement strand
CCAAGTAGCCGGAATTACAGGCATGTGCTACCACACCCGGCTGATTTTTTGATTTATTGTAGAGATGAAGTCTTGCTGCCCAGGTGGGTCTCGAGCGGGATTACAGGCTGAGCCACCGAGCCGGCTCTTATTCATTTCTTATTCATGGCATCCCACGAGGGAAAAAAGAATCCTCACTCCCATGCCTTTTTCTCCCCTTATGACAGGGATTAATATTCACTGCCTCTTTAACAGGACAATGCAAGAAAGACGAGAAACAGCAGTAGCCCAGGAGCTGGGAATGCCAATTCTTGCCCCTGGGCTGCCCTGCCATGGGCGCCTCAGTCCTATAAACCCACTTCTTTCATCTGTATCTCAAGGATTAGATGCTATGCTTCTCAGTCTCCTTCAGCTCTGCAACTGAGCTCCTAAGAAAACCAAATCTAACTTTATAATCAAGATTTTTTTTTTAAGAGTTGCAGGGTACAAGTGAGGGTTTGCTACAAAAGTAGGCTGCATGCAAGTGAAGCTTGGGCTTCTAGCTGGCCCTTTCTCTCCTTGGTTAATAATGACATTTTAAAAAGATGGAATTAATGTGATCAGGAAACAAAAAAGTTTGTCTATCTACCTATCTATCTATCTATTTATCTATCTATCATCTATTTATCATCTTTTTTGAGTTGAGATCTCACTGCGTTGCCCAGGCTGGTCTTGAACTTTTGGGCTCAAGTGATCCTCCTAAGTCAGCTTCTTGAGTAGGTGGGACTATAGGTGTGAGTAACTGTGCCCAGTTGAAACCTATATTCTTAAAGAATCTAAGTGCAGGCTGGGTGCAGTGACTCACTCCTATAATCCCAATACTTTGGGAGGCCAAGGCAGGAGGACTGCTTGAGTCCAGGAGTTTGAGAAAAGCCTGGGCCACATAGCGAGACTTCGTCTCTACAAAAATCAAAACTGTTATACCTCATTTCTCTTTCCTGGCATCTCTTCAGTTCATACATTTCATAAATGACTACAAAGTTCTACTCAAACCTTTATGCTAAACTTAAAAGTTCCTTGTAGCTTTGATTTGACTCTTAATTATTGGTCAGTTTTTTAGTATAAAATTTTGCAGAAGCAGAATATGAAAAGGCTAGTTTGCGTTCCACCTGATTTTTACTTCTCCAAGACAAGGGAATTGTTCTTACCATGTCTGCCTCTTAGCACCTTCAGTCTAGTAGATGCTCACTGGCAGTATACTTTTTAAAAAGATTTCTCTCTGGTTTCATGAAGTGGGGATGTTGAAAAGTCTAGAACACAGAGTTGCTGTGCATCGTGGGTTTTGTCTGCTGTCCTGCTAAGTGTTTTGGTTTCCTTATCCTTTGCAAATGTTTTTTGCCAACACAAAGCACCATTACCTTTTCTCACAATTTTCTTCATAATTTGATTCCCACAAAGAAGTTATGACTTGTAAAGAAAACATGGCTACTATCCTATCAGAGTTAAATCTAATAACTCAATTTCAAGAAGAAAAAACGCAGATAAACTTATTAAAACAAAACAAAAGCTACATGATAACTCATCTCTTACAAAATGGTTACATGACTGGATATCAAATAGTCAAAAAAAGACACAGACCAGAGTACCTGCTGAGATCCTAGTTAATTTCACAATTACAAAGTTGATAGGCATTTAGTCATTTCTCTTTCAGAATTTACCTTATTATATGATATTAGAAAAAATGAAAATATTAATGTTCTCTATTAAGAAAAGTTTAAATGACACATACTCTATATAAAAATTTTGGTTTAAAGTTATCTTCAACTTATTCAATGCCCTCAAAAAGAAAAAGAAAGAAAAGAAAAATCATTGGGTAAGTTCCACTGCTTGATTTAAAAAAAGTTTTACATGTTAGGGATAGAATATTCTTTAATTGGCAGGTAGAGAATGAAAGCCAAGTCAAATTAATGAAACATCATGGGTCTTGATGACCCAGAAAATTATGGTGAATAAATATTACCTAAAAGGAAATTCAAAAAAATTCCTGTTGACGGCATTTTTCCTGACATATAGGGGTTCACTCTGCAATCAAAAAAGGCAAAATGCTGAGTTCAGAAATGCAAAGCAAATTTATTAAGTTGCTGTCAGTTAATATGATGAATAATGATCTGAATTCAATAAGTCAATTGCTGATGGAATTGTAAATGTCAGCTGAATTTATACTGAGGGCTAGCAGCTGTAGATATATACAAATGGAAGAGTTTGCCACCTCAGAGTATGTGAGGGCAAGGAAAATATAGAAAAATTTTTTGTGCATGTGTGCAATGTATTTTAAGTGCTCAGAAAGTGAATTTTACCACAATAAGAATGAACCACAATAACGTTACTAGAAATGTACAGATATCATGGCCTGTACACCTGCATGCTCTTCCTTTGAGGGGCAGCCACACTGGTTGGTTCGCTCTCACCTGAGTTTGCAACGCCTTCAGATACATGTCAGGGAGCTCCTGACGTGCCATGCAAAGGAAACAGCAAGCCAGGTAGAGACAGCAGACCCACATGACCAACAGCAAAGCATCCTGCTAGGAGACTTCTTGAAAAGGGACTTCAAATTCTGAGCAGATGATAAAGAGTTAAAAAGAGGCTGCTTCTATATGAGAGGGCTCAAATACACATTCTGGAACATGAGTGAGAACAGTTCTGTTTTAAGCCCGGGTCAAAAGTTGCAGCAAAAAGAAAAGCATGACTAAATGACTTTCTCCCACTTCCCTAATTTATAGAAAAATTGTATGTATGATTTTTCTTTCAAAGCAAGCTGAAAAATGTTTAAATGGGTAATTTAAAAACAGTCTTCAGAAAATCTTATTATTACCTTTTCTAATTTATTTTTGAGTCAGGGTCTCACTCAGTCACCCAGGCTGGAGTGCAGTGGCATGATTGTGGCTAACTGTAGCCTCGACCTCCTGGGCTCAGGTGATCCTTCCTTCTCAATTTCTTGTGTAGTTGGGACTATAGGCATGTGCCACCAGCCCAGCTAATGTTTTGATTTTTTAACAGAAATGAGGTCTCGCTATGTTGCCAGGCTGGTCTTTTTTTTTTTTTAAATGTTTAATCTTTATTTTATTTTCAACTCCCTTTATTTTTTTGGGTAGATCCAAGTTTTAATCTTAATCATATCCTTTTCTGGCAAGAACTTCCTTTCATATTTTTTGTAGGACAAGCATACTGGCAACAAATTTCTTTCTTCCTCTGGTTTTATCTAAGTAATTTTTAATTTTTCCGTTATTTTTAATTTTGGTAAAATACATGTAACATAACACTTACCATTTTAACCACCTTAAGTGTACAGTTCAGTGGATTTAAGTAAATTCACATTGTTGTGCAACCATTATCACGCCAGGCTGGTCTTAAACTCCTGGGCTCAAGCAATCCTCCTGCCTTGGCCTCCCAAAGTGCTGGGATTACAGGTGTGAGCCACAGTGCCCAGCCTATCTTTTCTAATTTAAAGTCTATAAATGACATACACAAACATATGAATTGCATAGAAAAGCTCAAGAATTAGTGGCTAACACAATATTGGAAAAGGTAGCAGGACAAAAACTGGTGAGTGAAGACCGTTTGGTGGTCTATAGGCTACATAAGGGTCAAAATGGCAGAATGCAATAGCCACCTGAAGTCATCATCCTTCAAGCTTCCTGGTGATATGTTCCACTTCTCAGGTCCTTCCTGGGCAGCCTACGTCTGCAGGGATGCTGCATTAGAACGGTGGCCTGCGTGTCACCTTCCCCCAACTTCCAAGAAGAAGGAACAGGGAAGAGGCCAATCTGCACAGATCTGTGCCACTGGACTCTAATATATCAAGGTGGATTTGGCATTTCTTCCCCAAAACTAATGAAACAAACACTTGAGAAAAATTATTTCTAGAAATTATTCTCTATTTCAGGTTTCTTTTCATGCCCCCAGTTTCATTTATACTGAATAACCACCTCTGATCAATATGTGAGAAGCTATTATAGCGGTACAAAAATACCCACACCAGATTATTAAAATGGAAAGACCACACTTAAATTCATGGAAACAGTACTGCAGTGATGACTGCAGTTCCAGATCTTGATACCCTACTCCATACGAAGCAGGAACTGGCACTTCCTGGGCAAGGGGAGCCATTTTCCTAATTTCCTACTGTTTAAAAATGGTCAAGAGTTGCCACATCTTGGGGGCTTACCCTTGAATTTCAAGTGCCATTTAGAATATCACTTGACATTTTGAACAGGTAAAATCAGCTGCTGCTCTACACTACCCCGTCTGCAGGACAGGCATGGTGTGAAAACACTGCACCTCTGCTCAGTCTCACCTACACTGTCAGCAGTGTCGCATCAGCAGCAGGGCAGATCTCCAGGGCTTCAGCCACCAGGGCAGCCACCCTGTGCCACAACCAAGGGCCTCAAAGGGTACAGTTGAAGGTCCGGGGCTCGTTCAGTGCTGCGGTTGGAGGTTCGGGACGCCTTGTCTGGGTAATCTTCTGTTTCGGGTTTTTTGTCTCTTCTTCCTCTTCTGTTTCACTTTCACAGACATGAACCACCACGCTAGGTGTCGACTCAGTTCCTGCATGAAGTTCGTATTTCTCTCCTGTGGAGGCAAACAAAGTAAGAACCAGGGCAGAAGCCTCACTTCCAGGAAAAAGGACTTTGTCTCTTGAATCTTCTTGTTCCACTCATATTTTAATTGTTGGTGATTGATTTTAAGTTTTTATTTTTATTTTATTTCTATTTTTATTTTTTGAGTTGGAGTCTCACTCTGTCACCCAGACTGGAGTGCAGTGGCCGCTCCCGGCCACCACAGCGTCCACCTGCTGGGCTCCGGCGATCCTTCCGCCTCAGCCTTCCAAGTAGCTGGAACTACAGGCGTGCGCTACCATGCCCGGCTAATTTTTTTGATTTATTGTAGAGATGAGACTTTAAGTTTTTAAATCCTATGTCAGATTATTTTATCTTGTTCTGGTGCCAGAGATTTGATACTTAAAGGCTCTTTAAAAATGCTGTTTCAGTACTGAGGTCTTGGGAGCTAAATGCAAATGCTAACTAATGTTTTGTGAATAATGCGAATATGCTGAACTTCATAATGGTTTCAGTTTTCCCTTTCTTCTAGGACCTCAGACATCCACGATGATGCCGTAACATCTAAAATGGCACTAAGCCACTTTCTCTTTGAAATGCTTCTTGTATTCCCAATAAAAGACATAATGCTGTCTTGGGTGAACAGCTACTCTGAACAAGCATGGCATCAGCTTCGGATATTATTTTAAAGGGAAGAGAGAAGTAGAGAAATTAAAGAGAAGAAACAGAACAAACAAAAAAGAAAAAAGAGTGAAGAAAAATGTGGAAGGGATGATAATATGATATCACCAGTTCCTTGCAATAGATCGAAAGTCGCTGTCATCGGTTGGGTACTTGATGGGATGGGGAGAGGAGGAAAATGATACACACTGACTGCCTATTAAGGACTAGTAGAATTTGCTGTAATTACATTTATTATTGTGTATATATCATGCAATATTTATAGCTATACTGAATGGTAGGTATTATGATTATCCCTACTTTATAGATGAAAAAAATTCAAGGCTCAGAAAATTGAGGCTGATAAATTTACTTTTTATGCTTTTTATTTCAAGAGTTTTAGTGGGTACAAATAGTTTTTTGTTACAGGGTTGCCTTGTGTAGTGGTGTATCCAATAGGTGATTTCTCCTCCCTCCACTTCTTCCCACTCTCCCCTGCCCGAGTCTCCATGTTCATGACAGCACGCGACGTGAGGCTGAGAAATCTCCTCAAGACCACGGACTAGCAAATGCCACAGCAGGAATTGGAACCTGGGTGTGTGTGATATCATCCCCCACTCTGATCACACGGCCACCAGTTGGCTAGAACATACATTGCTGAATATGGTCTTCCACAGAAAAAGTTTCTTAGGGAAAACAAGAAAAATAGCAGTTTGTTACCTGGTCCCAATTTGGAAACAGCACAGAGTAAATCGTAATTTATAACAGGCATTGCATCCTCACTCTGCTTCCAGCCCACGGGTGGGGAGGCGGGCGGTGAGATGAGGAACTGTCTGGCAGGCTGTGGTGGCAGGAGGTACGACTTGTCCCGGGCTTCACTGGACACCTGCACCTGCAGGGAGTGAGATGCTCAAAGCTAGTTTGCAAACCAGGCTGTATTTTCTTTATTTTCACCTATACGTCAACGTTACATCTTTTGGGAGAAAATTTAAAATTTCTCTTAAGCAGTTCATAATCTGTAGGAGGGTGGGACCGGGTCTGTCTGGTTCACCACTGAACCTCCAGTGCACAGCATAGTGGCTGCACAGACTAGGTGCTCAATAAATATCAGCTGAATAAGAAAATTAAATGGATGAACACATGAATGCCAGAGAAAGGAATGGCAGTAACTACTAAGTTCCAATCTTAGCCGGGCTCAGTGGCTCAGCCTATAATCCCGCACCTTTGGGAGGCTGAGGTGAGTGGATTGCCTGAGCCCGTGGGTTCGAGACCCGCCTTGGCAACTTGGTGAGACCTCATCTCTACAATAAATCAAAAATTAGCTGGGCATGGTAACGCACGCCTGTAGTTCCAGCTACTTGGAAGGCTGAGGCGGAAGGATCGCCGGAGCCCGGCAGGTCGAGGCTGCAGTGGCCAGGAGCGGCCACTGCACTCCAGTCTGGGTGACAGAGTGAGACTCCAACTCAAAAAACAAAAAAAGTTCCAATCTTAGGAGAGACTGGGCTGTCATTTCTTACTTTTGTACTCCATCTCAAGAGATTCTACCAAGATACATCTAGATTCTTTCACTTGAGTTTTCATTTGGAATGCAAGATAACAACTCTCTTATTTTTATATTTGAAAACTAAAACCAAGAAAAAATATAATTTTGAAAATCAATCTGTATTTAATATATGATTAAAGATCTAAAGTCTTTATTTTGCTAAGTTTTCTGAGAAGAACTTGGTTTCTCAGAGAGTCACAGCAATGCGAGATTAGAATAATAAGCAAGGCCAATTCTTGGTAGTCTACAGGATCCTACAATCGCAAAGTCTAAGAGAAAGCCTTTTGAACCATTCTGTGCCACCTCCCTGGCCATCTCTTGCACCGGCAGCCATTTTCCATGGGGGGTTACTCGTATGAATTACAGATCACAGCAAATGACCAAAGAGATGTTTTCCCCAAGTCTCCCACGGACTTCATGTATTATTTCATGTGTGCCATCTTAGATGCACAGCAGAGAAAAGAAGCTCATTAGCCCTGGGCTGTCAGGGCTTAACCCACACAGAACCCCAGGTTAGCAAGCTGCCAGAAAAATGAATTTAAAATATAATGAGAATACATCTCATCAAAACAAAGCCAGGAGGGTAAATATGCTAAATAAATAAATCTCTCTAAAGTCAAGGAAAACATTTTATAGTACTTGCTAATTGGAACTGTTCAGTGCAGACACCTCTGATAGAATACTATAGAAAATGGAGAATTAAAAATACTTCTGGACAGAGAAAAGCAAGTTTAGAGAACAAGGTCCTTTGCACAAATACCTGTGCAAAATACAGCTTCAGTTTCTGCCCATTGAAGTCTGTTTCATGGAGTTCTATTCGAGCTCTTGCAGCTGCTTCAGGCTTGCTGAAATTTATCCTGACTCTTCGAAAGCTTTTGAATAATTGAAACGTAACTTGGTCGTCATAGATGGTGAAGAGTGCTTCAAATCTTTCCTGCGAGTTGGGGAGCAGCAGGGAAAAGAGAATGGAAAAAGAAAACCTTTAACAGAAGAAAATTTAAACCATCAAACCTAGGTCATGGGGTAGAACGTGTTACCCATTTCCTTCTCTACACAAAAGCATACTTTTCTTGCAGGTATACAAGAACAGGCATCCTGTACTTCATGCAATTTGCATTTTTAAATATGATTACCTTTAATAAATATTGTATATATTCAAAGGCTATAAAATAAATGTGAGGTATAAAAGAATGAACAAACATGCCCAATTTTGGAACACGGCTGTTGCTTTGAAGTACCCAGAGCACAGAGGGGGTTTTCTTCCCTATCACATTCCTTTCATCCTTCAAAGTAATCATTTCTGGAATTTTACCAATCCCTTGTTTTTTCTTTTCTTTTTTCCTTTTTGAGTCAGGAGTCTCACTCTGTTGCTCAGGCTGGAGAGCAGTGCAACATCCTTTGCCCAGGTGAACCTCCCGCCTCACTCCTCTCCCGAGTAGCTGGGACTAAAGGCATGTGCCACCACACCCAGCTAATTTTTTTTCTTTTTTTGTAGAGATGAGGTCTTGTTATGCTGCCCAAACTGGTCTCAAACCCCTGGGCTCAGGCAGTTCACCCGCCTCAGCCTCAGGAAGTGCTGGAATTATAGACATGAGCCACCGCATTTTCTTTACAGTTTTGCAACATTTACTTGTATCCCTAAAGATGTGATCCCCTATGTGTTCTTCTACAGCTTGGTTTTGCTTAGATTTTGTTCCCAAGACTCTCCCTTGTTGCTGTGTGTAACTGTAGATCATTCTTTTTCATTTGTATTCTATTGTATAGCCTTACCACAATTTATTTATTCTAATGCTGCTGGAGGTTGGACTGCCTCCAGGTTTTTACTACTACAGTACAGTTCTGCTATGAAGGTTCCAGTACAAATCTCTTGGTACCCATGTGCATCCGTTTCTCTGGTGGTTATGCCTTCAAGTGGAATTCTTTGGGCCTTTGAGTTTGCACATCTTTACTAGATAATGCCAAGTAGTTTTCCAAAGTGTACCAATTTACTCCTAAGAGCTGATATGTGTTGTGTTTTCTTTTATTTATTTATTTATTCTTTTGAGTTGGAGTCTCACTCTGTCACCCAGGCTGAAGGGCAGTGGCACGCTCCCAGCCACTGCAGCCTCGACCTACTGGGCTCCTGTGAATCTTCTGCCTCAGCCTTCCAAGTAGCTGGAACTACAGGTGAGCGCTACCACGTCTGGCTAGTTTTTTAAAAATTTATTGTAGAGACAAGGTCTCGCCAAGTTGCCTGGATGGGTCTCGAACCCGAGGGCTCAGGCAATCCTCTAGCCCCAGTCCCCCAAAGTGCTGAGATTACAGGCTGAGCCACCAAGCCCAGCTGTGTTGTGTTTTCTTCATATCTTTGCCTCTACTTGACATAGTTAGACTCTTATTAAACTTTTACCAATGGGTGTAGGAAATATAACACTAGCTCTAATTTTGGCTGTCATTCACATTTCCTTGAATAATGAGGCTGAGCCTCTTTTCATGGTTACTGGTCATTTGGGGTTCCTTTTAAGGTAGTATGCCGGTTCATATATTTTGTCCATTTTTCTACTGGGTTGCTTTTTAGCTGAGTCATAGGAGTTTTTTGTTTTTTGTTTTTTTTTAAAGCGAGAAAGCAAGATTTACAGAGAGGACAGAAAGCTCCCACAGTGGGAAGAGACCCAAAGGGGTTGCCCGAGTCATAGGAGTTCTATCAGAAATACTATTTCTCCGTCAATTATGTTTTCCCAGTATTTTCATTGTCATTTTTTTTGGAAACAGAAAGTTTAAATTTGAATATTACTGAATGTACGTCTTTTCTTACTGTGCTTTTGTCTCATAAAATTCTTCCACACCCTGAGAGCATGATGCTCTTCTAGACTGCCTTCTCAGTCTTATGATTTTAACTTTCACATATAAGTCTTTCCTCAGTTTAAAACGGATGTGCATGTATGAGGCGTCCCTCCATTCTACCGTGACCACTCTCTTTTTCTCTGTTGCTATAAATTACCTTGCATTTTCCAGAACCTCATACAAACTGAATTAAAAAGGATGTATTCTTTTTGGGGAGGAGAGTCTAGCTTCTTTCATGGAGCATAATAATGTTGAGATTTAGCCCTGTTATCATGGTGGTTCTTTTCGTTCCTTTGAATTGTCAAGCAGAATTCGAATGTATGGGTGCTTTGCCTGTGGATGAACATTTGGGTTGTTTCTAGTTTTGGACTATTACAAGTAAAGCTGCTATGAACATTCAGGTACAAGGTTTTGTGTTAATATGTTATTTTTTTTTTGGGGGGGGGAGAGTAAATAGTAGAGAGTGAGAGGCCTGAACTGACTGATAGTTATATAATCATCTTTTCAGAAACTACCAAACTGTTTTCTAAGGTGGTTGTACCATCTTACATTTCTACCAACAGAGTTGCTCCATGTTCTCAACAACACTTGGTATAGTCAGGAGTTCTGATTTTAGCCATCCTTCTGAGTGTGCAGTATTATCTCACTATAGTTTTAATGTGCATTCCCCTAATTACTACTGAAACTGAATATCTTTTTTTTTCCCCTGAGTCGGAGTCTCACTCTGTTGCTCAGTCTGGAGTGCAGTGACATGCTCATGGGCACTGCAGCCACAACCTGCTGGGCTCAGGTGATCCTTCCACCTCAGTCTTCCAAGTAGCTGGAATCACAGGTGTGTGCCACCATGCTCAGCTGGTTTTTTGATTTATTGTAGAGACAAGGTCTCACTAAGTTGCCCAGCCTGGTCTCGAACCCCTGGGCTCAGGCAATCCTCTTGTCTCAGTCTCCCAAAGTGTGGGGATTATAGGCTTGAGCCATCGTGCCGGGCTGAATATCTTTTTATAAACTTACTTCTCATCTTTGATCAAGTATCTGTTTAAATCTTTCCCCATTGTTAATTTGCTAATTTGGGCTGTCTTTGTATTAAGTTGTAAGAGTTCTTTTTGTGTACCTTAAGACATAAACCCTTTTTCAAATATGTTTTGAAAATATTTTCTTCTAAAATGTTGCTTTCTTTTTTCATTTTGAAATAGTGTCTTTTAAAGAGCAAAAGGTTTTGCATTTTGATGAAGCCCACTTTTTTTGCCTACTTTTAATAACTGTGCTTTTTGTGCCATATTTAGAAAATCTCTGCTATTGCAAAGTGGCTAACATTTTCTCCTATGTTTTCTTCTATAAGTTTTATAGCTTAGTTCTTACATTAAGGTCTATGATCTACTTGGATCCAATTTTTGTATAAGATGTGAGGCAACAGGTTAAAGTTCATTTTTTTTCTAGTGCCAACTGTTGAATAAATTTCCTTTTCCCTATGTACTGTAAATTATAAAACATAGTTGAGAAAAACTAAAGACCCAAATAAAGAAGAGAGATATACCTTTTTCTCCTCTGGAAATCACTTTTTGACATTATTGGTTCTCTCTGTGTATATTTATTATGTATCTTATTAGTTTCTCCTCTTCTTTCGAGTTTGTTCTTTTCTACCTACTTAAGATGGCTGCTTAGTCTATTGATTTTTCAACTTTTCTTCTAACATAAGCATTTAATGGATATACATTTCTAAGTACTGTTTTTAGATGTTCCCCACCAGTTTTCATATATGTTATTTTCATTATCATTTGATTCTTAATACTAATTTTCATTATAATTTCTTCCTTACCTCATGAATTGTTTAAATGTATATTTTTAAAATTTCAAATAGATGAGATTTTGTTTCTAATCTTTATTTAAAGTCTCACTTATCTTCACTATGATCAGAGGAGGCTATCCATAGTGATATCAACCCTTTGACATTTTCAAGGCTTGCTTTCAGTTCAATGTCATCAATTTTCACAAATCTGTGCTTAGAAGGAATGTGTTTGTGCAGCTGTTTGGTACTGTATTATAAATACCTTTAGTATATAAAGACTGTGATCTTTAGAAGGTCTATATTTTGATTTTTTTTTTTTTATCTGTTAGAACTATTGATTACCGAGAGAGCTGTTACATTCGCCTACTATTAGGTGGCTTTATTATTTTTCTATATAATTCAGTCACTTTGACTCCAATATTTTAAGGCTATGTTATCATGTGCATACAAAATATAATTTTTTTCTCTTCTTGGTAAACTGAATCGTTCTTTAATCATTAGGTAGTGACCCTCTTTATTTCTCTAGAAATACTGTTTGCATTAAAGCCTATTTGGTCTGGTATTAATATAACTGGTGCGGGTATCTTCTGGTTATATATTACATGAAAATAAATTTTCATCTTTTACTTCTAACCTTTATGTATTCTTATGTTTTAGATATGTCTCACAAAAAATGTGTGTGTACCTATAATGTCTGTGGTATCTGTATGTAACTAAATCCAGTCTGATAATCATTGTCTTTTAACTAAAGGCATTAGTCCATTATTGTGATTATTGATATTTTTGGATGTCAATTGTCTTATTTTATCTATTTATCTCAGATTTTCTAGGTTCTTTTTTTTTCCCTCTACTGCCCTCTTTTTCTTTCCCTGTTTTCCCTCCAAATGAAATTCTCATGAGTGACACTAATGTACAATTTGGGTCTTCCTTTAAGATGATGCAGAATTTCCATAGTGTTGGGAGCCGGCCATGGAGGCCAGCCTGAGTGTTAGGGATCCAGGAGGGCTGCGGACCCTGAGACCACTAGGATGAGTTCAGGAGCTGAGGGCCCATTCCTTCTTCCCTTCTGTGCTGTTTGGCACGTCCCACTAGCAGGGACTTTGAGGATCTAAGCATGAAGCGCTGAGAGTACGACAGGCATGGCTTACTTTAGGAGTCCATTGATCCCATTTCTCACAGACTGTGGTTTCGGCTTTAAACTTAACATAATTCAAACTCAGGTCACATTTGGGAGCCTTTAATACGGTATAAGTTTCTTTATAAGATTTAAAAGTATATTTGTAGAATTAGTATATACATATAAAGTGCTGTTTCAACTTTAATAATATAGATGATTATCTAGAGTTACTAGAAACAGCCCAGCATGAACTTTGGGCTGGGCCACATTCCTAAGGGCCCAGCATGATCTTTTGACTGGGCCACATTCTTTAGGAACTGGTTTGGGCTATGGTTGAGAGTTTCTATAGTGTAGGTAGAATTAGTGTAAAATAGAGAGGAATTGGGATTTAAGTTGGTCATTAAGTGTTGTGTATGCATAAGTTTTAAAAGTTATTGATTATTAGAATATTATGATATTAGAATTGTTGTATTGCTTTTGAGGAATATTAACCAAGCAGGAGGAACAGTGAGATAGTTTTGGGATCCTCCTTCCTCATGCTTGGGGAAATACCTGGTGGGTGGGGGATGCCCCTCATCCACCTGGCTCTATGTTCATGTAAATGTCTTGTGATTTAATTGGGATTGCCCTTCCTAATACTCGAGGAAACACCTGGTGGGTGAGGGATGCCCCTCATTCACGTGGCTTTGTGTTCATGTAAAAGTTTTGTGATTTAATTGGGATTGTTCTTCCTCATGCCTGAGGAAACACCTGGTGGGTGGGGGACACCTCTCCTGCACCTGGCTTTGTGTTCATGTGAAAGACTTGTGAGACTGTCTGTGTAAAATTTGGGGATAAATACCCGCTGTAACTTCCAATAAATGGCTTCTGCTCAATTCATTGAACAGTTGTCCATTTTCTTTCTTTCTCTTTATATCTATCCCTCCATCTTTCTTTCAATATCTATCCCTCCTACAGAATCGGCTTCTGCACTAGACAGAGTCCAGTCTCTTTCTTTCTCCTCCCTTTCTTTCTTTTTCTCTATTCCTCCATCTTTCTTTCTCTTTATTTCTCCAGAATAATTGCCGACGCCACCATACCTTCCAGGGACCCTCTAAATCTCTCTGCAGGGGCTGGCCCCCCGCACCATAGTTTTTTTTTTTCCCAAAGGCAAACAATAAACTCTTCTTTTCAGTGTTCACACTGGGAGTTTGTAATTCTATAGAAATAGCATCGGGAGGGAGTAAAATTATATATATATACTTTTATATATATGTGTGTGTATGTGTGTGTGTGTGTGTGTGTGTGTGTGTGTGTGTGTGTGTGTGTGTGTATATCCCCTAAGTACTTGGAGATGACTTAGAGCAAGAAAGAGGCAGAAGACTATTTCAGACATTCATTGAGGCTAAGAAAAAACTGTTCATTTTCCATTTATTAATGAATTGAGATAATGAAAAACTTAATTTCAACTATCAGAAGAATAGCTTTTTTGTAAATTTTCTTTACAAAAAAAATATTTAGGCTGGGCTTGGTGGCTCAGTCTGTAATCCCAGGACTTTGGGAGGCTAAGGCGAGTGGACTGCCTGAGCCGTGGATTAGAGATCAGCCTGGACAACTTGGCGAGACCTTGCCTGTATAATAAATAAAAAAATTAACCAGGCATGGTAGCGTGCGCCTGTGGTTCCTGCTATTTTGAAGGCTGAGGCAGAAGGATTGCCAGAGCCCAGCAGGTTGATGCTGGAGTGGCTGTGAGCACGGCACTGCACTCCAGCCTGGGCAATGGAGTGAGACTCCAACTTAAAAAAAAAAAAAAAACCCAAAATATTTGTGTAATAGTTTAATAAGTGAAGTGTAATAAAACAGATATAAGAATTTTTTCAATATATTTCAAAACATGCCTTTGGCTTGGCAGTGGTAATACAACATAAGGAGCTTAAAAATTAGCTTTTTCCTTGGTCTATATAAAGATCTTTCAATTATTTATTGATACCGAAGTACAAATCACACACTCCCTCATTTATTAACTTCTCTCAATTTGAACATTTATCTATCACTAGCAATATTTCCCCAGTGGGATAAAATACAAAATAATTTGTGATTAAATATTTTTCTAATGTTCAAAAAATTATATATATCCTAAAAATTATATATATATATTTGTTCATTCCTTTAAAATATATATATTAAGCAACCAACTGCATGCCGGACATTGTGCCCAGCCTGGCTTTCCCATGTACTATCAGTTGCTGCAAATGGGGATCGATTTTAGGATCAGTCCCACTCTTATTGACTATTCCTATATACTGAATACTACAAACTATTACAGATATGCTAAGGACTTTTTTTTTTTTTTTTTGAGTTGGAGTCTCACTCTCTCGCCCAGGCTAGACTGCAGTGGCGCACGCTCCTGGCCACTGCAGCCTCAACCTGCTGGGCTCTGGCAATCCTTTCGTCTCAGCCTTTCAAGTAGCTGGAACTACAGGCGTGCGCTACCATGCCCGGCTAATTTTTGATTTATTGTAGAGACGAGGTCTCGCCAAGTTGCCCAGGCAGGTCTCAAACCTGCAGGCTCAGGCAATCCACTCGCCTCAGCCTCCCAGAGTGCTGGGATTACAGGCTGAGCCACTGAGCCCGGCCACTAAGGATTTTAAAGTAGCATATCAGTTCTTAAAAAAGGTGGTGAATATGTCAGTGTGTTAGATATTGATAATTATTATTACTTCTAGGTGCATTTTGTGGTTTCTGCAGCATCTATTTCAAAGATGGCTGGCTTTGTCACTTATTGTTTTTCTTTTGAAAGTAGGATTTATTAAGACTGAAAAGTGGGAGGGGACCTGAAAGAAGATTGCCTGGCTCTGTCACTTATAAAAAGAATTAGAATTGAGGTTTTGTGAAAACACATCCTGTTTAATTCTTAGTAGTGGCTTATTTAAACATTTTAAATACTAAACAAATATTAAAATTCTCACGTGAGAGTTAAGAGGTATCAACACTGAACACAAGGGAAATGGAAATTAAGGAAGAACTAAGGAAGAATAGGTTATGAAATATTAGTAGTTTGCAATTCTGTACATTAAGCCATTTCCTTGCCCAGAGTAAAAGGACTATATATTTATTCCTAATCCCTCACAGCAATGAATTTTTCATCATACCAATGCTCTGTAAGACAGAAGCTATCTTGCAAACTAAACAGCTACTTGATAATCATATCCTTCTCCTATTTCTCTTCAAAACAATTTTCTTCCTCATTCCAGAAACACACTGTAGCTGAATGTTGCATGCAGATGATAGCAATGGGTCACATGGGCCTCTCTTCTCAATTCTAGTACCTGTGACCTAAGAATGATACAGAAACGAAGCAAGAGTTGAGTCGTCAGCTTTTTCTAAGTTCTGTGTCAGTCCTTTCTCTTCCCATCCATATTCCCTTTGATGCAGCATAAATATGGCTAGGAGATACGTGACTTCTAGCAGTGAGGGGTATAGGAGCATGAAGAATTAACTTGGCAAAGGCCAAACTATTGCTGTTTCCTACTGGAGGAAAACGGTTAAGCGCCCTCAGCTGGTGACTCTGCCCTGAGAGCAATACGTAGACTCCCTCCCAAGGTGGCCCCACAACCGGCATTAGCAATGCAAAAAGGATTAGGAAAACTGCAGATGGGAGGGAAGGGCATAATTTACAACACGGAATGAGATGATTTGTGATAAATATTAAGGACATGTTCCTGTCCGTTCAAAAATCAAATTACTATTTTTCTCCTCAGAGATGTTTCAGAAACAACTCACTTTTATAAGCTTCTGAATTCCCTAATGACGTAACATTATTATCATCCTGTTAGAAGGTGATGGCTGCACATTCATCTCAGATTAGACAGTGGGGATCCTGTAAAGTCAAAATCATCAGCAAACCCTCAACTCTTTCTGCTGTCACTCAGTATTCCCCTAGGGCAGCACAGCATAAGACAAATAATAATTCAATGGCATAAGACAAATAACGCCACCCAGAAACCAATTCCTGAAGCCTTTTCTGTTCCACAAGTAAGATTTCCACAAAATAGAAACCAGAAGCTGCCTTCATATGCTGAAATCACATGTGCAATAAGTCTGCAGCTAAAACAGCAACAAGTACCTTGCACCTAAAGTAGCTAAAAACATGTCACTGACAAATTTCTTGGGACCTCAAGAAGGGCACCTGGCAGCCAGCAGCAGGCACATGAACATGACACAGAAAGGCCATGTGGAAGGTCTGCTTCAGAGAACACCAGACGGGGTGACAGACGAGCGTGTGTTTCTTGACCTTCCTGGAACTGCCACAGCTCCACTCTCCGCTGCCCTATCCCCACCCAGGGAAGGCAAGGTTTAGCCACTTCATTGAGGAACAAACTGACTGTGATTTTGCCACACCGTCTGCTGTAGACTGAAACAAATGAGGAGCTCATCCCTTCTGTGCATTAAGGAGGAAGAGGAACAATCTCACTGCTGGGAAGCAGTGACTCGATTCATGCAGGAGAGAAATGATCTTTGGCATCTCAAAACAGAAGATTTTTTTTTTTTTACATTTTATGTCTTTCTGCAAATCTAATATAGAAACTTCCATTTCTCCAGTGTCCAGAGGCTGCAGGTTCACCAATACCACAGGTAAGGTCTCCATTCTGCCTGGAAACAGGCAAGGTGCTTGTGTTTCTCTTCAGTAAAACCACTAACCACACAGTCGGGGAGCTGGCCTTGACTGACCAGAAGAAAGCACACAAATAGCGAGCAATGGTGAATTGGAACACTTTACTTTGATAATCTAAGCTCTAAAAATTCTGGGATCTAAATTCAAAAGTGCTAGAAAGGAGCGGAGCATATTTTTTAAAATGCTGAAACCTCCTATATCCTTTATTATTTATGCTGCCTTCATCTCTTTTCAGATTGGAAAGAAACATGCAACTGAATTAAAATTCAAAAAAATGTGGATTCAATACTGATTTTTATAGTTTGATGGCTAATAGATTTATAAACACACATTCTGCTTTATTGGAACAGAAATTTTTTTTTTTTTTTTTTTGAGTTACAGTCTCACTCCATTGCTCAGACTGCAGTGCAGTGGCACGTTCCCGGTCACCACAGCCTCGACCTGCTGGGCTCTGGCGATCCTTCCGCCTCAGCCTTCCAAGTAGCCGGAACTACAGACACGTGCTACCACGCCCAGCTAATTTTTTATTTATTGTAGAGACGAGGTCTTGCCAAGTTGCCCGGGTGGGTCTCGAACCCATGGGCTCAAGCAATCCACTTGCCTGGGCCTCCCAAAATGCTGGGATTACAGGCTGAGCCATTGAGCCCAGTCAACAGAAATTCTTAAATGGCTATGATTGTTTTCAAATCTGTAATATTCCTTATACTATGTATAAGAAAAGTGGTCAACATGATGATTAATCATTTTTTATTGTAATGAACTATGGACTGGCATAAGGATGGGGTAATAGAAATATTCTTGATTGAAGTGTTGGTTACATGGGTAGATACTGTCAAAACTCATCAAATTGCATACTTTGAAGATCTGTGCATTTCACAGTTTCATCAACATTTTGAAACATGTATAAGAGAAAGCACAAAAAGGGATGGGATGGGTGGCCGCAGCAGCCGGCTACAAAGATAGAGGCAGCACTCGGACTTACCACACTGAGCACAGTCCATGGGGCCGGGGCCTGCTTCACGAGTATCTGCCACGGACCTGGCAGAAAGGCTGGCTCTGGTCAGCTACTATTTTCTGCCTTTCATTAGAGTAACACATGCTTAGTGGTTCATGGTAATTCTGGTTATCAAAATTTCTCTCTTCTGCAGCTATGTTGGAAAAGATCTATGACTGTGCTTGCACTGAAGATGTGTGCACAAAGCAGGAATCACTGTCAAATGGTTTGGTGGCCAACTGCCAGCCTCAAAACACTTGGAACATGTGGTTGCTGCTTTACGAGAGGGCCAGATCCACAGCCACAGCTGCCACCCGCTTACAACACCAACAGTTAAGCTGATTAGGCCGCAGTTGGAGATTCTACTGAAAGCATCTCTATGTACACACACACACACACACACACACACACACACACACACGTTTCCAGATATGAAGGTACTGCACTCTGTCAATGATACTCAAACCCTGTAACCCATCCACAAACAGAAGTACTTATTACTTGGCATTTCTGGGAACATCTGTTGGAGAAGTGCAATCTTCAAAACCACAAATGAGCTGGGCTCAGTGGCTCAGCCTGTAATCCCGCACCTTTGGGAGGCTGAGTTGAGTGGATTGCCTGAGCCCGCGGTTCGAGACCCGCCTGGGCAACTTGGCGAGACCTCATCTCTACAATAAATCAAAAAATCAGCCAGGTGTGGTAGTGCATGCCTGTAGTTCCAGCTACTTGGAAGGCTGAGGCGGAAGGATTGCCGGAGCCCAGCAGGCGAGGCTGCGGTGGCCAGGAGCAGCCACTGCACTCCAGTCTGGGTGACACAGTGAGACTCCAACTCAAAAACAAAAACAAAAACAAAACAAAAAACCCACAAATGTGAGAACTTCTAAGGAGATCCCAGCTCCTGACAGCAGCACTGCCCCCACCCCAGCCTTAAACCTAAAGGTTGTATGGCTGTTTACAGAAAAGAGCAAAGACGAGGAGCAGATTACCAAGCTCCTTGGAGGAAAGAGAAGATCCAACAGAACTAGGGAGAGAGCAGGCGCAATGAAAGGCAGAGCGTTCGTCCCTTGCTGAAAGTGTCTGCTACTGCCCGCTGAGTTGTTTTGCTGCGGATGAGCATCTCAGAGAGACAGGCAGATTACAAGCAGGCAATTATCTGATCCAAAGCCTGAAGATAGCCCCTGAAATACTGCAGGTGTGCAAATCTATCAAGGCACTTGGACTCAAACATACAGTTTTGGTCTAAGACATCACAGGTGAGGAAGACTACAAAGGTGAGTTCTTCCTCTGCAAACCACGTGAATTTCCCCAGGAACAAGCAAAACTCTTCCAGTCGCCCAGGCTGCTGCTCCAAGTGCTCTAGGTTCCACTTTCAAGGTGGGGGCTGTGGGAGACCCGTGCCAGCTGCTCACAGGGACCCGTGATCTTGCTCTCCAGCGCATTCACTTAATCTTGCCTTCCTTTCTAGTCTTCCCCGTCCAGGAAGGAGGAAAGTCCAGGTTCAGCTTCAATCTCACACCCAGTCATAGGCTCTATCGCAGTCGGGAGAAGAACGGTGTGGGCCAGTCTGAGGCTGTGTTGTCAACATGCTGGGCTCGTTTCTGTGACTTCCGTAACTGATGGCTTTGATGAACAAGTCCCAACCTACCTCTGCTTCTGAGAAGGGGAACATGAGTAGATGTTATCCATTCCCGAGGACTATCACTGGCCTTCAGATACTCCTAGCTGGAGCCCTTAACAGAGCCTTTGCACACAATACAAGAGAGAGTCCTCAGGGAGAATCCGCAACAGGGCAAGAAACTTCAGGAAGGTCTTATGGCTCCTAACTTCTATTTAATCTTCCCAGTAACAGAACTTCACAGCTCAACTGCTTGGGTTTGACTCTTGGCTTTACTATATAGCTGTGTGACCTTGGGCAAGTACCTTTGCTGTGCCTGTGTGTGTGTGTGTTTTTTTTTACCTGGTAGATGAGGATAATAAAAGTATTCACTCACTACACTAGATTGCTGTGAGGATGAAGAATGAATACTGAAAGCTCTTAGAACAGCTCGAATACATAGGAAGTACTATTACTACTATTAACAGAAATAAGGTAGAGTTTTGCAACAATTTACTTTCCATTCTGAGGTCACAACAAGTAGTTGCTCTCCTTTTTTTTTTTCCTCTTGAGTCAAGGTCTCACTCTGTCACCCAGGCTGGAGTGCAGCAACTCACTGCAGCCTCAATCTCTTGGGCTCAGGTGATCTTTCTACCTCAGTCTCCCAAGTAGCTGGGACTACAGCAACATGCCACCATGCCTGGTTAATTTTTTTTTCTTTTTTTTTGAGAGATGCGGTCTTACTATACTCCCCAGACTGGTCCTGAACTCATGGGCTCAAGTGACCCTCCTGCCTCAATCTCCCAAAGTGCTGAGAATACAGGAATGAGTCACTGTGCCCAGCCAGTAGTTGCTCTTCTGTGCCATATGAATTCTCCCAGGAGATGGACGCATCGCGATGACACATGAATTAGACAGCAGGTACTATGCAGGTCTCAGACGGGAGGTTGAAGTCTGTCCCTCCTGACCACTCTGTTGCCGGCACAGTCCCCTGGGTGACATGCCCCCAGATGTGTGGTATGCGGGGTGTGCGGGGTGGGGAGGGGTACCACTGATTAATGCCACCAGTGACCCAGGATTCTTCAAACTTGACCTGTGGCCCTAAACACCTTGAAGGAGAGAACTCTGCCTCTTGGTCACCACCGAGGACTCTGTCATTCTGCTGTGAAATCTGATTTGACAAGGGAGAGCGAGGATTTCTTTTTTCAATTGTAGCTGTAGTCAAACTCTACAAACTGAAAGAATGCATTGCTTTCACTTCACTCTTAATTTTGTTTATTAATTTTTTTCTTTTTGCTTTGTTTCCTATTTATTAAAATCAACTGTCTGAGGATGGCCTTGGAAATGCTTTGCTCTGTGTGTTATTCACGGGGCTGGGCCAGCACAGGAGAATGAAAAGCCACTTGAAACACGGAAGTGGCAGCCACGCCGTTATCAAAGCATGTAAGGAAAGGTGAGCATCGAGACAGGAGTCTTCATGAGGGTCAGTTATGTACAAAGATAAAAGTCTTCTGTGTGGGCAAGTCCACGTGCCCAGCAACTGACACTGCCTTGGAGAACTGCTTTGTTTCTGTGAGCTCCAGGGAGCTCTGTGTGTGCACCCTGGTCACGTCTTTCTGAATGCTCCTCCACTCACCCACCCGCTCACTTGTTAAGCTCAGTCACTATCCTAGGCGCTGAGGAATACTAGTTGACTATGGGATTTATTCCCAGGTGAAAGTCTGTTTCCTACCTGGTGGTGTTTCATTATGGACATAAAAGGATGGAAATGATTTTTAAAGTCAGGACCTGGCTAGGTTCAGTGGCTCACACCTGAAATCCTAGCACTTTGGGAGGCCAAGGTGGGAGGATCACTTGAACCTTGAGCCCAAGAGTCTGAGACCAACTTGGGCAACACAGTGAGACCTCATCTCTACAACAAATAAAACAATTAGCCAGGTGTTGTGGCACACACCCATAGTCTCAGCTACTCAGGAGGCTGAGGAGGGAGGATCACCTGAGCCCAGGAGGTAGAGGCTATGGTGAGCTGTGATTGTGCCACTGCACTCTAGTCTAGGTGACAGAGTAAGACCTTGGCAATCAGTCAAGTGATAAACTTGGAAGAATGTCAGAAACAACCATAAGAAGGAATTTAAGTGTATTCGTATTATTACTTAAGAATGAGACACCCTTTCTTCTCCTGAGCATTCAATCCAGAAGTCATCAGATGGGGCCATGTAAGGTAGATGCGTTCCCCTGGTTGGACAGTAGGGAGGCCACAGTGGCCCAGGGCAGGGTATGGGATCCAGGTGAAATAAAGGTGATTATGTGGAGGGTAGCCAGGCCTGGGGTGTTGGAGCCCAGCAGGAATGATGATATCGTGCCCAGGAAGGGGCAGCCCAACACAGGGCAGGGAGGGAGGTATTCGGCAGAGAGGCAGCCCAACACACACAGGAAAGGGGGCAGAGGCAGTCACAGAAGGGATGGGAAGATAATTCTTTAGTTTGGACTACAGTTGGAAGTGTTAACTGCAAATACATGCATGTATGTGAATATGTGTATGCATCTAAACATCTAGCTCTGTCCCGAGCGGCCTAGGAACGGGGATATGCCAAGAGCAGCAGGCACTGACTCCTGTATCTTGGTTTCTAAACCTCTTCTCCACTGAAAGAGATCAGGATTCCTCAGACAAATGGCTGACCCCAGCACTGGGGCAGGGAGAATACAGATAATATGAAATATCTAGTACTTTCCTGATA
This sequence comes from Carlito syrichta, assembly GCF_000164805.1. Taxonomy (NCBI): domain Eukaryota; kingdom Metazoa; phylum Chordata; class Mammalia; order Primates; family Tarsiidae; genus Carlito; species Carlito syrichta. Next base: position 692,365 of record NW_007249755.1, on the reverse strand, counting down.
GAAAGTAAGAAAGCACTCAAAGGATAATGAATACATGTCAAAAAGGCAAAGCAGCCATTGTGAAGGGGGAACCACCGGTCAAATCTGGGGCACATTTAAGCATCAAAACAATAATAGTAACAGATTACAGTCAATGAATAAAAGAGGAAACTATGAACCTTACTGCATAAATTGGATACACTGAAAGTCTGACAGGGAAACAGGATGCACAGCTTCGAAACACATCCCACAAACACTACTTAGGAGGAGAAAAAGAACACCCGATCAGCGGAGAAGCCCAGCAGGCACCACCTCAACCAAGGGTGCAGAGTGAATGAGGACCAGTCAAAACCGCACCCTGAGCAGGATGCGGTGAGAGAACAGCATCACTTGTGCGCTGCTCCTGTCAGAGAAGCACCCGAACGCAATCCCAAGGAAATGTCACACAAACCCAAGGGGAGAGCCACATTACGAAGTCACTGCCCGTGATCTCCAAGAGTGTGTGCATACCATGACAGGCGAGGGAGGACCGGGATTTCCTTCAGACTGGAAGGGACTAAGGAGACCTGGCAACTAAATGCGAGGTGTAACAGGTGAGTGGTATTTTTGCTATAAAGGCTATTATTGGGACAACTGGCAAATCCTGAGTGGGGTCTGAGGATTAGGAGGGAGAAATGTATCAGTGCTAATTTCCTGATTTGTGTTTTTTCTCCTAGAACAGGTACTCCCAACATATTTTATTATCTTATTTACTTATATACACACATATAAATATGTTACAGACATGTTCTGCTGTTCTAAATATAAAACTTAGAAAACTAAAAATGTAAATAAAAAGGAAATAAATAGGAAAGCATGATTACTGAAAGGGATTGATGAAGGTTCAACATAAGTGCTGGTCCCTAGAAACGATCTTTGCAGTCTCTGTTTCAGCACATATTTACAAGCAGCAAAGGCCCCAAGTCAGGTTGGGACAGCAGTGTTGAGGCAGGAGATAGCTAGAGAAAAGGCTAGGCAGGCAGGCAGACAGATGGTCCTCTAATAACAATGTAGGGAATTCCCAGCAGGTCTCTCAGGCTCAGCGTTGGTAAACAAGCTCCCTTGAGAGTCTCTCAAGCTAAAGCCTAAGTACTCACTGCTGGGATCGAAAAGCAACCAATCAGCTCGCCGTTAGGTCCCTACCTTAACACTGACCAATCAGAACAGCTACAGCACAGTTAGTGCTAGCCAATCGGCTTAGGCTTAGGGCTATATAAACACCAGGTTTTTGGCCCCAGATGGACTACTCCTTCAGGTCCCCTCCCACTGTGGGAGCTTCTCTGTCCTCTCAATAACTCCTGCTTTCTCACTTTCCGGCTGTCCGTGTCCCTCCTTCTTCCTGGGCATGAGACAAGAACCTCGACCCTGAAGAGCTGCAGTCCACGGAGCCGAAGAGCCGGGCATCCCAGAGGCTGGCTTGCCTGTCAGTGGAGCCGGCTGAACTAGGAGAGCTGCCGAATAAGGCGAGCCTTCAAAGCTGAGACACACGGGGGCTAGGCTTGCCAGCCCGCCGAACTGCAACACTCTCGGGGCTTGGCTTGCCAGCCCATTACAGCTGACACTTCCGTTGCTAGGCTTACCAGTCCCTCCAGACTACCCTCTCTGGGGTTGGCTGACTGACCCATTGAGCTGACACTCTCGAAGCCCAGACTGACCTGAAAAATCCACATCAGTGTGGAGGTGATGCAAAGCTGTTCTGAGGGTGCTCACGCCTGCACTATCCCGCTCCGCCCATGGGAGCATGCTGCCTTGGAAAGACCAGGAACATAATACAGGGAATTTTTAGAACCTAAGAGTTTTGAGTCCTACCTTGATCTGAGGAGTAGCAAATTGTTTCCACTGAAACTGAACTTATGGGGAAAAAAGGTTTCCATGTAGGGAAGAGACCAGTAGCGCAAAGATGCTTCACATTTGCTTTGATATACAGAAGCTCAATAAATCAATTCAAATCTTAGAATACATTCTGACTACCCATACACACACCAGAGAAGTTATTTAAGTTCTATTAGGATGAATTTCATTCAATTATAGGAAGTCAAGGATTATTACATACCATACTATAAAATAAATATATAAACACAGAATTTATCATTTTAACCATTTTTTAGTGAGCAATTCAGTGGCATTATAAAACTTCATACTGTTTTTTTGACCATCACCACTATCCATCTCCATCACTCCAAAGACTCTTAACCCAGTTAACTCTAACTCCCTTCCCCCGTCCCCAGCAACCAATATTCTTTTTTTCTTCCTCTATGATTTTGACAACTCTAGGTATCTCATATAAGCGAAATCACACATTTGTCCTGTTGTGTGGCTTACTCCACTTAGCACATCTTTAAGGTTCATTCAGGTGGTAGCATGTATCAGAATTCATTACTTTTTAAGGCTGCACAACATTCGATTGTATGTGTAAACCACATTTTGTTTATCTATTCATCAGCTGATGAACGTTTGCATTGTTTCCACCTTTTGGCTATCATGAATGATGCTACTATGAATACGGGCATACAAATACCTTGTTCAAGTCTCTGCTTTCAATTATTTTGTACCCAAAGCAGAATTGGTAGATCATACTGTAATCCTGTTTAATTTTTTGAGGAATTATCATGTTTTCCACAGCAGCTGTATCATTTTACATCCCCACCAGCAGTGCATAAGGGTTCCAATTTTTCCACATTCCTGCCAACACTTGTTTTCTGTTTCTATGACCATAGCAATCCTAGTGGGTCTGAAGTGGTATCTCATTGTGATTTTAATTTGTATTTCCCTGTTAATTATGCTGAACTTACTGGCAACTTACATATCTTCTTTGACAAAATGTCTATTCAAGTCCTTTGACCATTTTTCAATTGGGTTATTTGGGTTGTTGTTAGTATTGAGTTTTAGAAGTTATTTATATATCCTGAATATTAATCCCTTACTGGATATGTGATTTGCAAGTATATTCTACCATTCTGTGGGTTGCTTTTTCACTCTGTCAGTAGTGTCCTTGGATACTTTAATACACAACATTTTTAATGTTGACAAAGTCCAATTTATCTATTTTTCTTTTTGTGTTTTGGTGCAACATCCAAGATATCACTGCCAAATCCAATATCATGAAGTTTTTTCCCTATATTTTCTTCTAAAAGTCTTAGAGTTTTAGTTTTAATATTTTGTCTTTGATCTTTTTGCTTTGTTTTTTAGAGTTAGGGTCTTGCTATGCTGCCCAGGATGGCCTCGAACTCCTGCCTCAAGCACTCTTCCCACCTCTGCCTCCCAGTAGCTGGGACTACAGGCAATTTTGATCCATTTTGAGTTAATTTTTTAACTGATATAAGGTAAGAGTCCAACTTCATTCTTTTGTATGTGGATATTCAGTTTTCCCACACCATTTATTGAAAAGACTGTCCTTTTCCCATTGAATGGTCTTGGCATCCTTGTTGGAAACCATTTGACCTTACATGCATAGGTTAGTTTCTGGGTTCTCTATTTGATTCCACTGGTCTATAGGTTTACACCAGTACCACACCATTTTGATTACTGTGGCTTTGTAGTAAGTTTTAAAATTAGGAAGTGTGAGTCCTCCAACTTTGTTCTTTGTTTTCAAGATTGTTTTGGCTATGTGAGGTTCCTTGAGATGTCATTTTTTTTTTTGAGTTGAAGTCTCACTCTGTCACCCAGACTGGAGTGCAGTGGCCGCTCCCGGCCACTGCAGCCTCGACCTGCTGGGCTCCGGTGATCCTTCCGCCTCAGCCTTCCAAGTAGCCAGAATTACAGGCACGTGCTACCATGCCCAGCTGATTTTTTGATTTATTGTAGAGATGAGGTCTCGCTGCCCAGGCAGGTCTCGAACCCGCGGGCTCAGGTAATCCACTCACCTCAGCCTCCCAAAGGCGCGGGATTACAGGCTGAGCCAATGAGCCCGGCTCGAGATGCCATATTAACTTCAGGGTGAGTCTTTCTATTTCTGCAAAAAACATCATTGGGATTTTGATAGAGGTTGATCTGAATCTGTAGATTGTATTGGGTAGTCTGACCTCTTAACAATATTAAGCTTTCCAATCCATGGATATGAATGTCTTCCTATTTATTTGTGTCTTCTTTAATGACATTTAACAATGTTTTGTAGTTTTCAATGTACAAATGAAAAGTGAGTTTTTGGTTTTTTTTGGGGGGGAGGGGGTTGGAGTCTCACTCTGTCGCCCAGATTGGAGTGCAGTGGCCGCTCCCGGCCACCACAGCCTCGACCTGCTGGGCTCCGGTGAACCTTCCGCCTCAGCCTTCCAAGCAGCTGGAACTACAGGCGCACGCTACCACGCCCGGCTAATTTTTGATTTATTGTAGAGATGAGGTCTCGCCAAGTTGCCCAGGCAGGTCTCGAACCCGTGGGCTCAGGCAATCCACTCACCTCAACCTCCCAAAGGCGTGGGATTACAGGCTGAGCCATCCAGCCTGGCTGAAAAATGAGTTTTAAAGCAAGCTAGATTACTCTATGACTCTAACCCTAGTGTATAAAATACAGACTTGACAAAGAATTTTTCTAGCTCTAAACTTCTATCATTCTTCAGTATTCAACTGAACCTTGAAGCTAACTAAGTTTTACTAATTATTGGCCAGAAGAGCACTATAAATTCAATTAAGCAAACATTTAATGAAATCTTATGATGTCCCAGGTTCTACTGGAAATATAATTCACTATAACAGAAACATTCTTCCTTTGAGTTCACTTTTTCAATTCCCAAATTTAAAACATCACTTTTCTCAAAGGATTTTACTATTTCTGGGCTGAAGGCTACGCTAGAAAACACAACAATTGATTCAGTTTAAAACCCAGAGGATCAGCTCATTCCATTAACTTCCAAATACAATTTGCTTTTCTTAAATATATTCTACTCTTCTTCACATGGAGGGTACAAAATCGAATGCTTAATAGAAAAATTTAAATAGTGCATATGATTACAAAGACCATAAAAAAAACTTGGGCCGATGTATCTAGAGGCATAATTTCAGATTAACTCTTCTATATACTACCTTACCTCACTCAGTTCATAATTGCTTCTTTTTATTTATTTATTTTTAGTTGGAGTCTCACTCTGTTGCCCAGGGTGGAGTGCGGTGGTACACTAATGGCCACCACAGCCTTGACCTGCTAGGCTCAGGTGATCCTTCCAAGCAGTTGGAACTACAAGTGCATGCCACCATGCCTGGTTAATTTTTTGATTTGTTGTAGAGACGAGGTCTTGCCATGTTGCCCAAGCAGTCTCGAATCCCCGGGCTCAGGCAATCCTCTTGCCTCCACCTTCCAAAGTGCTGGGATTACAGTCGTGAGCCACTGCGCTGGGCCAATTCTGTTTCTTGAAATAGCACTGTATCACCAATCCTCATCAGTCACCTTACAAAATCCATTCACTCAACAAACATTTAACATTCACTCAACAAACATTTAACTCAATGAGATGCTCAGTGTCACTGATCAAAGAGCAGGACTAGGAGAAAAGTAGAGATGTCTTAATACAGCCTAACTATCACCAACAGAAAAACACAGCTCCCATCAAATGGCCTAGGGTGAGTCGGCCAGGAGAGATCGTCTTATATACAAAGGGTAGCACTTTACAGGGAGACTGCATTCTAAAAGCCACACTGCATTTCTTTGCAAAGTCAGTCCTATCTAGGATATGGCTTTACATTAATATTTATTGAGTCCCCTTAGACACAGAGACCTAAACCACAAGGAACAAACAGCCCTCTTCCTCACATTATGAAAACCCAAATTATATTTGAAAATTCCTCATGTTCAAATCAGAATAAAAGTCTAATTTTTCTATCTTTTTAGAGAAATAAGAAAACAAATAAAATATTTACAGAATTAAAAAAAAAATAGCCAGACATGGTGGTGCATGCCTATAGTTCCAGCTACTCAGGAGGCTGAGGTGGGAGGACCTCCTGCGCCTAGGAGGTCAAGGCTGCAGTGAGCCGTGATCATGTTGCTACATTCCAGTCTGAGCAACAGAGCAAGAAACTAAAAAAAAAAAAAAAAAAGTTGAAATAGATAAGATCGCAAAGTTTCTTTTCTTCTTTTTCCATTCTTTCTCCCTTCTTTCTCCTCCCCTTCTCTCTCTCTCTTTTATCAGGGTTTCACTCTATTGACCAGGCTTGAGTGCAGTGGCATGATCACAGTTCACCACAGCTTCCAACTTCTGGGCTCAAGCAATCCTCACGCCTCAGTCTCCTGAGTATCTGGGACTACAGGCACGTGTCATCACATTTGGCTAATTTTTTTTTTTTTTTTTTTTGAGTTGGAGTCTCACTCTGTCACCCAGACTAGAGTGCAGTGTCCGCTCTGCCACCGCAGCCTCGACCTGCTGGGCTCTGGCGATCCTTCCGCCTCAGCCTTCCAAGTAGCTGGAACTACAGGCGCGTGCTACCACGCCTGGCTAATTTTTTATTTATTGTAGAGATGTGGCCTCGCCTGCCCAGGCGGGTCTCGAACCCACGGGCTCAGGCAATCCACTTACCTCAGCCTCCCAAAGGCGCGGGATTACAGGCTGAGCCACCGAGCCCGGTATTTGGCTATTTTTTTTTTAAACTTATTGTAGAGATGAGATCACACCAAGTTGCCTAGGCTGGTCTCAAACTCCTGAGCTCAGGCAATCCTCTTGCCTCAACCTCTGAAAGTGCTGGGATTACAGATGTGAGCCACTGCTCCCAGCCTCAAAATGTCTAAATTATGACAGAACTTGGGAACAAAAATAGCATCTGTAGGTGAAAAGAACGCAAAGGACACAAAACTGGCACCTGCAGCCCTTCCCTTGCTCCACCTCAGGGCCCACCACCCCAGGCAAACTCGACCCGGAGCTGCCCTGGCTTCCTGCTCTGGACATTCCTCCCGCTGCTCTGCCCTCTACGTGCTGTCGGTTGAGTTTCCTGATGTGGCGTTCTGCTTGCCACTGTGCCCAGAAGCGCTCCATAACTGCGCTCAGCATTCACAGGATGGCCCCACGTCCACAGTCCAGCCTGTTTCAGCTTTGGCTGCGTATCACCCATGTGACAGCCACACGGAACAGTGTGCTGTTCCCTAGAATGGCCCATACTCTCCTGAATCAGCTCTTTTGCTCATTCTGTTCTCTCTGGCCAAAATGCCCTTCCCTCCCCCGCTAAAATCCTATCCAACTCTTCTCTGATGCTACCTCTCCACAGATCTTTTATTCCAGCTGGCTGTGATTCTTACTCCCTGGACACCTCAGTGTGCTTTCAAGTGTTTCTCTTTTTTTTTTTTGAGTTGGAGCCTCACTCTGTCGCCCAGACTGGAATGCAGTGGCTGCTCCCGGACACTGCAGCCTCGACCCGCTGGGCTCCGGCGATCGTTCCGAGTAGCCGGAATTACAGGCACAGGCTACCATGCCCGGCTGATTTTTTTATTTATTGTAGAGATGAGGTCTCGCCAAGTTGCCCAGGCGGATCTCAAACCCGCAGGCTCAGGCAATCTACTCACCTCAAGCCTCCCAAGGCATGGGATTACAGGCTTAGCCACCGAGCCCGGCTCAAGTGTTTCTAAAGGCATAAATATCCCTCTTGATATCATAATTACTTGTCACCCCCACTGCAGAACCTGAAATCCTCAGAGGCAGAAGCTGCCTGATTCATGCTCTATGCCCTGAAGCAACTGGCACCAGCCTTACACACTGTAGGCACTCAGGTCTGTACTGAGTTAAGCTGTTCCAAATTCTGTCCCAAGAAAATCCCTGGAAGGAAAATATTTTGAGCACATAGACAGACAATGAAAGGGCAGTGAAAGTGTTTTGAGAAAAAGTCTCAGAACATGAAAAATGTATACCAGTGGCAGAAATATTTTACTTTGGTAGGGAAGACCTACAGGCTTTTGTGAGGTCATGATTAAACAAAACAAAACAAAACAAAAAAACCATACATACACACAAAACTTTTCCTTTTCCAGGTAAATAACAAATGAACTAAAAGAAACTAATCTTTAAAATAATAGGCCGGGCTCGGTAGCTTAGCCTGTAATCCCAGCACTTTGGGAGGCTAAGGCGAGTGGATTGCCTGAGCCCGTAGGTTCAAGACCCACTTGGGCAACTTGGTGAGACCCCATCTCTACAATAAATAAAAAATTAGCCAGGCATGGTAGTACGCGCCTGCAGTTCTGGCTACTTAGAAGGCTGAGGCGGAAAGATCGCTGGAGCCCAGCAGGTTGAGGCTGCCAGGAGCATGCCACTGCACTCCAGTCTGGGTGACAGAGTAAGATTCCAACTCAAATAAATACATACATACATACATAGATAAATAAAATAAAATAAGATAATAAATGCACTGGGCGCAGTGGCTCATGCCTGTAATCCCAGCACTTTGGGGAGCGAGAGGACTGCCTAAGCCTAAGGGGTTTGAGTTCAGCCTGGCAACTTGGCGAAACCTCGTCCCTATAATAAAAAAAAAAATGAGCCAGGCGTGGTGGTTAGCTCCTCGGAAGGCTGAGGTGGAAGAATCACCTGAGCCCAGCAGGTAGAGGCTGCAGTGGCCATGAGCAGGCCACTGGACTCTAGCCTGGGCGACCGAGTAAGGTTCTGACTCAAAAACAAATAAATAAATAAAAAATAAGAAAAAGAAAAAATGCAATCATTTTCCCCATCAAACTGTAGAAAGTAATACAAGAAATGCTAACAATTTTGTTACAATAAAATTTTAAGGCTGGGTGTGGTGGCTCAGCCTGTAATCCCAGTGCTTTGGGAGGCTGAGGTGAGAGGATTGTCTGAGCCTGGGGGTTTGAGACCAGCCTGGTCAACTTAGTGAGACCTCATCTCTACAATAAATCACAAAAAAAACTAGTCAGGCGTGGTGGTGTGTGTCTGTAGTTCCAGGTACATGGAAGGCCCGTGAGGCACAAGGATCGCCTAAGACCAGCAGGTCGAGGCTGAAGTGGCCATGAGTGTGTCACTGCACTCCAGCCTGGGATACAAGAGACACCAACTCAAAAAAAAAAATCTTAAATTGTCCTAATAGGTTATATGTAGTTAGTCCCAGGAAAAAGCCAAATTCCTTTTTTTGTTACTGCACTCCCAAGCAATAGGAAGTCAGGGTAAAAATCATAAGCTTTTTAAAAGTTATAGTCTCCAAAAATGAATGAATGAATGAATGAATAAATGAATGGATTTAATAAGATTTGATTCAGAGTTTAATGCCAGTGTTTCTCAAAATATCTGTGGACAAGAACTGGTTTTTGAGTATCTCCTATCTGTTGCAGATGTATACTCTTCTAAAATACAACAAAAGTACTGCAGCCATGTGAAAGGGATGCAGTGCACTTTCTGTACTGAACTTGTCAAGGACCAGGACGGCTCTGCCTCCCCACACCCACACACGTTCTGGAGCTTCAGACACGGGCCAAGGGGACTGGGGGCCTACCTTCTGCTCTTGCACCTCAAACACGGCTTCGTGGACGCTGCACGCAAAGAGCGAGGTAGGCAGGTCGCTTAGATCCATCATCTCCTCCAGATCATCTTCATTTTCACCAAAAACCATCTCCTCTTCCTCCTCTTGGTCACTGCTACACAGATCTGACTGGCTGTCATTCCAAGATTTCATAGTGTCCCTTAGCATTATTCCCTAACAGCAGGTATTTTCTGTCTGTAAAGTTCAGGATGTCTGTCAGGTGCCCACTGTTAAAAAGAAGAAAACAAAGTTAACATTGTGCAGGCCAAATAACGTTCTAATCAACCAATTTCTCAAGACAGCAGTTCATCAAATGAAGCAATTCTATTCAGGAAAGATAAATCAGCATTTAAATCAACTCATCACAGTCCTCATAAATGAATTCTACATACACTAATTTGATTTGCTTAGCATATTTTACATAATATATTTCGCTGGCAATGCCATATTAAGAAAAAAAGGCAAAAAGTTTTCTAGTAAGATTAGAGAAAAAGGATAATATAAAATGAGATGGTATCAACATGCACACTAGTTTGCAGGCAGCAGGAAGAAAAATGTGAACCAGAATGGCCTTCACATATTTGTTTTGGGTTTTTGGTCTACAACATTGAAACTGGCACAGCAGAATAAAACCCACACTGATTCACTCACCATCTGCACCCTGAAATATGGTCTGTGATGAGCTTACTTTGCCTTTCCTAACCAATGTGTTCTTTTTGAATACACTCTCAAAGAATTCAACTACATAGAACCAAAAGTTGTCTATAATGTCAGTCTTTGTTAATATTAGAGGCATTTACAGTAGCAACATTTAACATAGAAAGCAATAAAAAAGATGTCCTTTTTCTGACCTTTCAAAAATCACTAATTTAGCCCAGTGCAGTGATTCATGCCTGTTACCCCAGCACTTTGGGAGGCTGAGGCAGAAGGAATGCTTGAGGTCAGGAGTTCAAGACCAGCTTGGGCAACACAGTGCCTGGGAAACATAAACAACATTGTGTCTACAAAAAAATTTAAAAATTAGCTGGGTGTTGGTGACACGGGACTATAGTCCCAGCTACTCAGGAGGCTGACACAGGAGGATCACTTAAGCCCAGGAGTTAGAGACTACAGTGAGCCATGGTCGTGCCACTGCAATCCAGTCTGGGCTACAGTGAGACCCCGTCAAAAACAAACAAACAAACAAACAAACAAACAAACAAAAAACACTAATTTTAAGCCAAATGCCTGGAGTGGAGCTGACAGTGTCCCTCTGTTAAGTAATGAGACAGAATCTATCTCCTTGGGCAAGTCTGTCTCCTCCAATGAACTACACACCACACCCGCCCAGCAGAGAGCCTTGGGCAAAACACATTTCAAGATGCTAACACAGAATTTAAGAAATACCTATCAGGTACAGAAAAATTAAGTGATCATGATTCATACTTCATACCCAATGTGTCATTTTCCCTTTTATTCCAAAGAACACAAGGCCACAGATAAATTGCTTATACAATGCATTACAAGGTAGTAATTATAGGAATAAAATAGTGAGATTTTTTTTGTTTTGTTATTCTACTACATCGACCAAGACTAGTTCTAAGTAGTAAAACCTCGACTCATTTTCACAAACTTTTTGAGTGCCTACTGCTTGGTACTGGGGATACTAGATGAGTCAGACATGGTTCCTACTCTCAAGGAATCCCCTCACAGCAAGAATCTCTCTTCCTCCACTCGCTAATCCTTGCCTCCTGAAGGAGCTGTCTCATCAAGTGTCTGCTGGATTTTTGACTTCTATTCTCCAAGAGCTCCTTTTCCACAGCAAACATAAGATCCCCACACTTGCCTTCTCCCACCCCCAGTCAATCTCTCTGTTTTTACCTCCACCTTTCCCGCCAACTTCCTGTGAAGAGCAAGCTGGCTTTGCTGCGTTCCCAGGCTCTGCTCCAGTTACTCCAGTCAGTGCAGTGAGACCTCTGATGGACAGCAATGGTTTCCTGATGCAGGAATGCCTCGCTTTATTGCACTTCATGGATGCTGCGTTTTTGTTTGTTCTTTACAAATTGAAGATCTGTGGCAGCCTTGTGTCAAGTCAGTCTATTAGTAACACTTTCCCACCAGCCTGTGCTCACTTTGTGTCTCTGTTACATTCTGGTAATTCTCAAATACTTAAATATTTGTCAGTATTATTATATCTGTTATGATAATCTGTGATCAGCAATCTCTGATGTTACTATTAATATTTTAATTTTTTTGGCCCTACGAACTACACTCATATAAGATGGCAAATTTAATCCATAAATGTTCTATGTGTTCTGACTGTTCCACTGACAGGTGGTTTCCACCCATCTCCCCATCCCCTTTCTTAGCCCCTCCCCCATCAGTCCTCCCTATTCCCTGAAAACAAAATGATATTGAAATTAGGCCAGGCCAGGCTTGGTGGCTCAGCCTATAATCCCAGCACTTTGGGAGGCCGAGGTGAGAGGATTGCCTGAGCTCAGGGGTTTGTCATCAGCCTGGGCAATATAGTGAGACCTCATCTCTACAATAAATCAAAAAACAATCTGGGTGTGGTAGGGCACACCTGTAGTTCCAGCTACTTGGAAGGCTGAGGCGGAAGGATCACCGGAGCCCAGCAGGTCGAGGCTGCGGTGGCCGGGAGCGGCCACTGCACTCCAGTCTGGGTGACAGAGTGAGACTCCAACTTAATAAATAAATAAATAAATAAAAATAAAAATTACCTGGGTGTGGTAGGGCACACCTGTAGTTCTGGTTACTTGGAAGGCTGAGCCCAGCAGGTCAAGGCTGGGGTAGCTGTGAGTGTGCCACTGCACTCCAGCCTGGGCAAGAGAATGAGACATCAACTCAAAAAAAAGAAGAAGACGAAAGAAATTAGGTCAATTAATAACCCTACAATGGCCTCCAAGTGCTCCAGTGAAGAGTCATATTTTAAACCAAAGCTAGAAATGATGAGGCTTAGTGAGGAAGGCATGTTGACAGCCAAGACAGGTCAATGGCTAGGGCTCTTGTGACAAACAGTTAGCCAAACTGTGAGTGCAAAGGAAAAGTTCTTTTTCTCTTTGAGTTGGAGTCTTACTCTTGTCACCCAGGCTGGAGGGCAGTGGCACACTCCCGGCCACCACAGCCTCGACTTGCTGGGCTCAGGCGATCCTTCCACCTCAGTCTTCCAAGTAGCTGGAACTACAGGCACGCACCACCATGCCTGGCAAATTGTTTTATTTATTGTAGAGATGAGGTCTTGCCAAGTTGCCCAGGCTGGTCTCAAACCTGCAGGCTCTGGCAGTTCTCTCACCTCAGTCTCCCAAAGTGCTAGGATTATAGGTGTGAACCACTGCACCCGGCCAGGAGTTCTTGAAGGAAATTAAAAGTGCTACTCCAGTGAACATGAGATAAGAGAGTGAAACAGCCTTATTGCTGATATGGAGTAAATTTGATGGGTCTGGATAGAAGATCAAACCAGCCACAACCTTCCCATAAGCCAAAGTCTGATGCAGAGCAAGGCCACAACTCTCTTCAAATCTGCAGAAGTTTGAAGCAGAGGTTGGTTCACGATGCTTAAGGAAAAAAGCCATCTCCAAAACATAAAAATGTAAGGTGAAGCAGCAAGTGTTGATGGAGATGCCGCAGTATATTATCCAGAAGATCTAAGACCATTGAGGAAAGTGACTACACTCAACAGCAGATTTTCAATGTAGACAGAACAGCCTTGGATTGGAAGAAGATGCCATCTAGGACTTTCATAGCACAGAAAAATCAATGCCTGTCTTTAATGCTTGGCAGGGGCTAATGCAGCTGGTGACTTTAGGCTGAAGTCAATGCTCATTCACTGTTCCTAGAGTTCTTAAGAATTATGCTACATCCACTCTGACTGTGTTCTATAAATAGAACAGCAAAGCCTGGATGACAGCATATCTGTTTACAGTGTGGTTTACTGAAATGATTTAAGCCCATCCTTGAGACCTACTTCTATGAAAAAAAAAGATTCTTTTCAAAATATTACTGCTCATTGACAACGTACTTGGTCACCCAAGAGCTTTGATGATGACGTATAAAAAGATTAATGTTGACTTCATGCCTGCTACCACAGCATCCACTCTGCAGTCCATGGATCAAGGAATAATATTAACTTTTTTTTTTTTTGAGTTGGAGTCACGCTTTGTCACGCAGACTGGAGTGCAGTGGCCGCTCCCGGCCACTGCAGCCTTGACCTGCTGGGCTCCGGCGATCTTTCCGCCTCAGCCTTCCAAGTAGCTGGAACTACAGGTACATGCTACCACACTGGCTAATTTTTGATTTCTTGTAAAGATGAGGTCTCGCCAAGTTGCCCAGGCGGGTCTTGAACCTGCGGGCTCAGGCAATCCACGCACCTCGGCCTCCCAAAGCGCGGGATTATAGGCTGAGCCACCGAGCCCAGCCAATATTAACTTTCAAGTCTTATTATTTAAGATATGCTTCTCATAGGTCTATCTCTAGCTGACAGAGACTGTGATTCCTTGGATGGATCTTGGCAAAGTAAATTGAAAACCTGGAGTCACCATGCTACGTGCCATTAAGGAGATTTGTGAGTCATGGGTGAAGATCAAAACAGCAACATCAGCAGGAGTTTGGAAGAAGCTGATTCCAATGCTCATGGATGACTTTGAGGGGTTCAAGACTTCAGTGTAGGAAGTACCTAGTGAATTTGTGGTAGAAATAGCAAGAAAACTAGAAGTAGTAGTGGAGCTTAAAGATGTGACTGATTAGCTGCATTCTCATGATAAAACTTGAGTAGATGAGGAGTTGCCTTCGCATGAATGAGGAAAGAAAGTGGTTTCTTAGGACGGAATCTACTCCTGGTGAAAATGCTGTGGACATTGCTGGAACAACAACACAGGCTCTAGAATATCACATCTAGACGAAGCTGCAGCAGTGCTGGAGGGGACTGGCTCCAATGTTGAACAAAGTTCTACTGTCGGTAAAGTGCTGTCAAAACAGCATCACATGCTACAGAGAAATCTTTGGTGAAAAGTTGTCCAATTTTAAGAAATTGCCACCATCACCCCAACCTTCAGCAACCACCACCCTATTAGCCAGAGCCATCCACATCCAGCTAAGACCCTCCATCAGCAAAACAATTATGACCCACTTAAGGCTTAGAAGATTGTTAGCATTCTTTTTAGCAATAAAGTATTTTAAAATAAAAGACATTACATTTTCAGACATCATGCTATTGCACACTTAATAGACTACAGTATATTGTAAACATGACTTTTATATGCACTGGGAAGCCAAAAGAGTCTGTGACTGGCTTCATTGCAGTGGTCTGGAACCAAGGCTGCGCGGCATATCCGAGGTGTGCCTGTGGTTGGAACCTAGCTTTAGGTCTAGGCCTATCTCTGTGAACACTACATTGGAGCCCATTCCATTCATTCTCAGATCTCCCTGTGCCCCTGCCTTTGGGGCTTGGTTCCTCCTGGCTCTTCTTCCTCACCAACCATGTTTTTTTTCCATTGGCTTCTCTTTCTCTACATCCTCTTTCGTCACCTTACTCTCCTGGGTGATTTTATTCACACTGGCATATCTAACTCTCTGACCACTAGTGTTCTCACCTTAGTCCCCCCACCCCCATGGCTTGTACATGTGTCAACACCATATCTCAATTCACACACTTAGGCCAGGATGGATGTTACTAAGGCTGAGGGGGAAGCAAGAGCAGAATCTTGGGCAATGAAGGGGATGGGTAGCTTAGAAAAGTACCATGTCCCTAAGAGACTCTGATCAACCTCTTGGTCTTTCCCACCTACACACACTGAAAACCACTGATCTTTAGGGCGACTTTTAAACTTATAAACCAAGACTCAACCTCTGTCCTGAGTTCCAGTCTTGCATATTTTGCTTTCTATCAAACAGATCTATCTTGGTAGCCCACAGTAACTACAACTGATTTTAACTTATTCCTTTAATTATTATAGCAGCAACCTCCAATCTGGAATGGGGCCCTGGGAGATGGGCTGGGGAATGGTTCCATACCTCACTGTGGTCTTCATGACAATCTTTTCGTTAAGTTGTCAGGTATACTCTGTGACTCTCACAGCACTTGGTTCACTTTTCTGTTATATACTTACATTATGGTTATTTGTCTACAAAAAACTCCTAGCTACCAGTGTGTGAGTGTCTTTGAACCCCTAGGCCCTGGCATAGTTTACAGATCACAGTATATGTTTAATGTTTAAAGCAGAGAGCATTGTGATCACCCCACCAATATGTTAGCACAAAGGAAAATTTAATTCTGCATGGGATTAGAGACAACTTCCCAGAGGTGTGGTGAGACTTTCAAGGATGAAAAGTTTCAGAAGAATGGGGCACAATCTAGGCAAAGGCAACAGCATACACAAAGGCAGGAAGACAAAAAGGTCAGTGTGTGCAAGGGCCATATGATCTGGTGTGGCTGGGATGAAAAGTGTCTGCTCTGCATAAGACACATAGAATGACAGGTATGGGCTAGGCTGCCACGAAAGTAGGGTTACAGGGTTGTGACATAAAAATTGGCTAATATCAGCATGCCACTGTAAGCTTCTATGCAGGGAAAGGATAAAATCAATCAAATCTAACTTTTAGCAGCTCTAAAAGTAGGTAGCCTGTATATCTTATCTCTTAGAGGCACTAATGTTTTTCCCCACCCCCAATCCATTAAAAAAAGGTAAGGAAAATACTGTGCCTGGTTTTCTGGAGGCTGCGAGTTGGGGAACTCTGAATGGTTAGACTTTGAAATGTGAGAAAGCCAACCTATTTTTGATATGATTTTTTTGTGTTTCAAGTCCCCTCCCCTAACCCCAAAAAGATTTTTTCAAAAATACAACACAGGAAACAATCCTTTGCCTAACTTAAAGAAGAAAAAAAAAAAGATTCTTAGAATATTACACCTTCATTTCCTGTTTTCTACCTTCTATTGAGTGCCTTCTTCTTTTGATATAACTTCAAACAGAAGTTATAAGAATAGTACAAGGAAGCCGGGCTCGGTGGCTCAGCCTGTAATCCTGCGCCTTGGGAGGCTGAGGTGAGTGAATTGCCTGAGCCCGTGGGCTCGAGACCCGCCTGGGCAACTTGGTGAGACCTCATCGCTACAATAAATTAAAAAAAAAAATTAGCCGGGTGTGATAGCGCGTGCCTGTAGTTCCAGTTACTTGGAAGGCTGAGGCGGAAGGATCGCTGGAGCCCAGCAGGTCGAGGCTGCGGTGGCCCGGAGCGGCCACTACACTCCAGTCTGAGTGACAGAGTGAGACTCCAACTCAAAAAAACCCAAGAAAACCCCAAAACAAAACAAAAAAGAATAGTACAAGGAACTCCTATACACTGTATCCCATACCCAGAGCTTATTTACGTTTTGCCCCTTTGCTTTCTCATTTTCTCTATTTTGATACATGTGCATTTTCCTAAACCGGTGAAAGTAGTATGCATTGTATACTCCTTACTTCCAAATATTTCAGTGGGTAAGAACGAGATCACTTTCTTCTATAACCCACAGCAAAATTATCAAAAATAAAAAATTTAACATTGATATAATGCTATTATCTAATGCATAATCTAGATTCAAAGTTTGTCAGTTATCTCAATAATGTCTTACATAAGTATCTTTCCTTCAAATTTTTTAGGTTACTGTTAAATTTTTTATATTTTGTTCCAAAAGGCTTTGTCTTTTTTTTTTTTTTTTTACAGGTAAGTCTGTAAAAAAGATCTGGCTCTGTTGCCCAGGCTGGAATTCATAACTCACTGCAGCCCCAAACTCCTGGGCTCAAGTAATCCTCCAGCCTCCAGAGTAGTTGGGACTTCAGGTGTGCATCACCACGCCTGGCTAATTTTCTTTTCTTCTTTTTTTTGAGGTAGGGTCTTGCTGTGATGTCCAGGCTGGTTTTAAACTCCTAGTCTTAAGTTATCCTCCCACCTTGGCCTCCCAAAGCACTGAGATAACAAATATAATTCCATCCCTGCCCAAGATGTTTAAAAAATGTTTGGATTACAGTATTGCTACATTTTCTTCACTTATACATTACCGTATAACTGATACACTTAAAAAGGATGGATTGCTGAAATACTACAGTAATTTCAAGCAAGTCTGAACAGTCCTTAAGTACAGCAGTCCCCAACCTTTTTGGCAACAGGGATTGGGTTGTGGAAAACAATTTTTCCACGGACCAGGGGTGAGGAAATGGTTTTGGGATGACTCGGGCACATTCCATTTATTGTGCACTTTACTTATATTATTATTACATTGTGACATATAACAAAACATATAATGATACTATATTTATATATAATAAATATATATAGTGAAATATAATGTAAATAAATCATATGTAAATATTTATATTATATATAATGAAATACAATGAAATGATTGTAATTATTATACAATATAAATAATTATACAATAATTATGCTACCGGATGCAGCTGTACAATTGAAGTACATCACTTGCCACTCACTGATAGGGTTTTGATATAAGTCTTCAAGCAATTGATTTATTATGGCCTCTGTGCAGTCAAACCTCACTGCTAAGGTTGATCTATGTTTGCAGCCACTACCGAGGTACTAGCATCACTACCTCAACTCCACCTCAGATCATCAGACAGTAAGAAGTGCGCCATGTAGATCCTTCATGTGGGAGGTTCACAATAGGGTTCTCGCTCCCATGAGAATCTAATGCAGCTGCTGATCTGACAGGAGTGACAGGAGGTGGGGCTCAGGTGGTAATGTGAGCGATGGGGAGCAGCTGTAAATACAGATGAAGCTGTGTAGCCTGGTTCCTAACCAGTCTGTGGCCTGGGGGTTGGGGACCTCTGCCTAAGTGTACCCCAGAACGATTCAGGTTCCATAACCAGACTTTCTAGATTTGAACTACTTTATGTTAGGTAAATTACTTTGCCTCTCTGCTGTTTCCTCACCTAGAAACCCAATAAGATTGTTAGGAGGGGCTGGGCACAGTGGGTCATGCCTATAATCCCAGCACTTTGGGAGGCCGAGGTGAGAGGATTGCCTGAGCCCTCAGGTTCGAGACCAGCCTGGGCAAGTTGATGAGACCTCATCTCTACAATAAATAAAAAAATTAGTCAGGCATGGTAGCGCATGCCTATAGTTCCAGCTATATGGAAGGCTGAGGCGGAAGGATTGCCTGACCGGGCAGGTCGCGGCTGTAGTGGCCGTGAGTGTGCCACTGCACTTCAGCCTGGGTGACAGAATGAGACTTCGACTCAAAAACACACAAAAAAAGATTGTTAGGAGGATTAAATAAGAGAACTCATGGTATAGTCAGTGCTCAATAAATTATTTTTACATAGGCATGACCTGTATCAATGCCCTGTTGGGCTGAAAGGGTCTCAACAGTATCAAAACCACTGATGAAACTGATTTTCAAGCAATAAATTGAGGGAAAACCTATTCCCAAAGGATCCAGTTCTAAGCAACAAAAATAAAACACTTTGTATCATTTCAAGAAAATGATTCAGTAGCTGATGTGTCAATGAAATGAGCTCCAAGCAACCACTGGAGGCAGTACTATGGCTCCAGAATAAAAATACTTCAAGACTGAAAAACAGTTCAAAAAGGCTATGGTACCATTTTATGTACCTTCTAGAATATTACATCATAATGCAATGCCTATAGTAATAGAGACATTATCATTTAGATTATGGTTCTCTTGCTCAAGACAAGGTATGAGGTTTTTAGAGATATAGCTTAATTCAACACTGTCAACCATTTCATAATTTCTGATATCATAAATGCAGTAAATTTGAACAGAAAGAGATATGTGCACGGAGACGGTATAAGGGAACTCAGTTTGTACTTAAAAGATAAACTTGTTTTACTAGGGCAGAGAGAAACATTACAGAAGTACATTGGTCCCACGCTGTTATTACATTTGCCCACTCCAACTATCCCAAGACTAAGCTGACCCTTTGTTTACTAACCCAGGGAAATCTTGACCAACCCAGCAGAAAGGGCTGAACCAATGTTCCCTGGCTTCTGTAAGCAAAGGTCTGTGCTAATCAGGGTTTAGCATCATCTCCAGCGCAACTGTAGCTGTGGCTGGCTTCTGGCAAATTGTTTCTTCATGGAAACATCAAATGAGTGGAAAAACTCCAAGCAGCATGACCATCTGCTCTGCTACAAGCCTTGTGAAAAAGGTAATCCATCAAGGCAAAATGTCAAGCACATGGAGTTGGTCTTGCATTTTCTCTTCTGACCAGGAAAAGGTAAATTATTTCTTCTCAAAGATTTTCAAAAAATAATTTTTCAAAATAATATGCTTCCCAATTTGGTGAACATTTTAACATCTTAGCTAGATGTACTTTTAAAATTTTGTGATGTGTTCAAAATGCTACTGAACAGTACTGGATGCAGACTCTAGTGCTCTGTTTCCAGGACTATGAGTGGCTTTCTGAATAATCTTGGGAAAATCACTAGACTTCCATGTATTTGTTCTCTCATATATAAAGCAACGGCTCATAGGTGCTTTGAACTACTAAATTCCCCTTTAAAGCATCTAAATTATAAATATAGACTAACATTGTTTAAAAACATAAACACTCAGGACTGCCGATGTGGAGTTCTGAAGTCCTGTCTTCCACTTTCTCCTCATTCACCACTTACAGGTAGAATTTTACTGTTTTTAGCAGCTGTATTCAAGAAATTGGGTGCAACAATAAAGTAAAATAGGTGAAAAACTGATTTTTGCATTTTGTGCTTTTCAATGACCAATGAAGAATGCCCTGTCTTCACAGATAATCTAGAATTGGTTCTGTTATGATTACTGAGGTTTCTGCTTCACTGGGAACAGTGGTTATTTGTTGGCATGAGATAGATAACAGAAATAAACAATAAAAATCAACTGTCAGAACACATGAAAACAGTAGGTTTTAAAGAATAATTGAAGTAGAGGTAGAAAAGCCTGATGGTATTTGTTTTGCTATATATAATTTGTTTACTCGCAATATAACCTCTACATTCTAGGAAAAAAGTGGAGGTCACTGTCTGACCTCCACCTTCGTGGAGTATAAGTAACAAATGGTATTGAACTTCAGAGCTGCTATTATTTCTCAGGTTTCAGCTTCATGGATTCCCAAGTCACAGTATTTCTCACGATGTTCTGTTAAAGTCTTTCAACCAACAACTTCTCTGACACCATACAAAATGTGCTCTTATGTATCACCCTATGTTCACATGTTCCAAAGCTTTACAAATGATACAAAATCTTGTTTCCCCTAAAAGCACGGGCTTTGGTTTGCCAATGCAGTACAATACAAAGATGAAGATATAGTGCTTCATTTTCAGGGTTTTCATTGTCCTTCTATTAAAAGTCCATTTCTAAAATACCAACATGAAATCTCCACCAAAACAAAACAACACGTCTGTGTGATGCATCTAGATCCCAGACGGAGTTTTATTACTATGTCTTTATTCCGTTTAATACATTGAACCAAAGCTTACGAAATAGTCTTACATTATTTTAAGTCATATGTAATCACAGCTACACATAAACCGGTTGCTTCTCTTGCCAAATGGTGCAACAGAGACTTCTAAAAAAAGTTCAAATACATGGGTGTACCAGGGAGCTTCCAATAAGGGGGAGCGAATATTTTCGGCTTTGAGCACTACACTGAAACACCTCTTTCAATAATCTAGTGTATATCTGCAACACGGATCTGAACTGCTTCTTACACTCCTAATCTCTCAAGGAGATATCGGATGTTGCACGGAAGCTGGAGCGAAGCAACCTGCAAACAGACCCCCGCAGCTCTACCTGTGCAGCACCAGCAGCAGACACCGAGCTCCCAGAAGTCCGGGGCTCAGTCCCGCGACGGCGACCCATGCCTGGGGGACGCGGGGCGAGAGAGAACCGCAGGGGCTGGCACCTTCCGGCCGACCCGGGGTACCGACGGCGCCCCCTGGGGCAGGCTGGGCCTGCCAGCCTTTCAAAAAGTCCAGCCGCGGGCGGCGATCCACGCGGAGGCTGAGGGAGAGGGCTCGTGTGGTCTCGTTTTCCAGGACACCTCC
>NW_007249755.1:660647-670330 GCF_000164805.1 Carlito syrichta | reverse complement strand
GGGCGGGGCCGGGGTCTCGCCGCGCACGCGCACGCGCACTCTGCGCTCCCGGCCCCTTCCCGGCGTGGAAGTAGCACTAAGACCGGGGCTTTAAGTACCCCGAAAGCAGGAGCTTTGAGACCTTATCGTTTTCCACTGTGATCAGGAGTCGTTTTTCTCTTCCTGCTACCCCGTACGACAGAGACGAGGATAATTCATAGGAATATTATTGCCAGGTACTCGGCACCGGTCCCTGCGTACGCTGCGCCGAGCGCTTTGCGAGCTTTACCTCGTTTAACCTCGCAGGCACCAGCGAGCCGGATGTCATTAGCCCCAGCTTGGAGATGGGGACGGGCTTCCTCGTGCTTAACTGCCCGAGGAGGCGGCTGGTCGGTAGCTGAGCTGTCGACCGCGCTAGCTGTGCGACCCCACGTTCAGGACTCCTAACCCGGTGGGATCCAGCCCTGCCTCCTCCTCCTCCTCCTTCCCGCTCCCTTCCCCCCTTCCCCTCCCCGCTCTTTTCTTTCCTTCTCCTCCGCCTCCGCCTCCGCCCTCGCCTTCGCCGCCGCCGCCGCCTCCTCCTCCTCTTGCTCTGCCTCCTCCCTCTTCCCTTCCTCCTCTTACTGTTTTCCATCCTACGCCTTTTGCCCACAGTGTTACTGCTTGCTTTTTCGTTTACAAAACACTTTCACGCACGGCCTTGCTTGATTGTCTCTGAAGCCCTAGGAGACAATGGGACATCATTGTGCCTATTTAAGGACCCACGCTTAGGTATTATTGTTTATTATTTTTACAAAGCACCTGAGCCCAACTTAGAAGAGAGCTGGTGTCTCTTCCCTTAGCTCACAGAGAGGGAAACAGGGACACAGCAGGAAAAAAAAACTTGTCTCAGCTCCCATCTTTAATGATGTGCAGTTGGAAGAAAATCAGCTCTGAACCTCCACTCATGGGCCCCTCAGAGGCGAAGTGTAGCAAAGTAAAAGTTAAAATCAAAGGTACTCAGCATCTGTGTCACAGTGCAGACCAGAGATTACTGTGGCTTTGGCACCTTCCGTGAAGGTGGAAGTGGCGAGAAATGGTAGGAATCTGGCTATATCTCAAAAACGAAGTTAGCAAATTTACTGATGAATTATATGTAAATTATGAATGATAGAGAGGAGATGAGGATGTAAAATGTAAGTCTGGGGCCTGGGAGTGAGCTCAAACCGGGTGTAGTGATTTGGGAGGGAGGCAAGTGGTTAAGTTGAAACCATGGGCTCGGATGAGCTTGCAGAAGAGAACACCAAAAGAGCAAAGGGCAGAATCCAGAGCAATACCCATCTTTTCCATGGTGGATGGAGGAAGTGTTGCCATCTTTTATCTATCATTTAGATCGCGAGCAACTGGAGAACTTGAGAACAAGAATGGAATCTTCCACGTCGTTCCTCTTTACCATTGTGTCTAGCAAAGTGATGAGCACACATTGTGTAATAAATGCTTGTTATGAAAGGACTTGACACAGTTTCACATTTCTAACACTTCCTCTTCTTCTCATCACTGGGAGGTTTGAGTTACAGGCGGGGGAAAAGAGAGAGAGAAATTGATCCCTGTGGCTCGATTCATTGAAACCCGCGCCAAGGTTGCTAAGCATTTCATTGTCCTGGAAAACTTAAGTTGAACCTGTCAGACGATGCTACAGAAGGATCTGTAGCACACTTTTTGCCTTGCAGGAGAATTTCCAGACAGTGCGACTTCATTTCAGATTTTCTTATTCTTATTTGAGTTGAATATTCTAAAAAGTGCTTATTTGGTTTGTATGGGGTTTGTACTATGAAAGTACAAGTGGCAAATGATCTCCATCTCACACTCATCCATTGCTGGTGGACTATTAAAGGATGCAATTGTTTTTTTGGAAACTGTTTGCCAGTTTAGCAATCTAAACATACACTTACCCTATGACCCAGAAATTCCATTTCTAGATGTATACTCAAGAGAAGTGCAGGCAATGTCTTCCTAAAAAAGATAATGCTGATTGGCCAGGCATGGTGGCTCAGCCTGTAATCCCAGCACTTTGGGAGGCTGAGGCAAGAGGATTACCTGAGCCTGGAGGTCTGAGATCAACCTGAGCAACTTAATGAGACCTTATCTCTACAATAAATCAGAAAAGCTAGCTGGTCATGGTGGCATGTGTCTGTACTTGCAGCTCCTTGGAAGGCTGAGGCGGAAGGATAGCCTGAGCCTCAGGTCTAGGCTACAGTGGTCGTGAGAGTGCCACTGTACTCCACTCTGGGCAACAAGAGTGAGACTCCCACAACAACAAAAAAAGATATGCTAGAATATGCCCTTAGTATCTTTACTCATAATATTCCTCTATTGTAACTATCCCAAATGTCTATCAAAAAAGCCTAGATAAACAACTATGGTATTTTCAAACGATGGAATACTGTATAGCAATAAAAGGCATGAACTACCAATACACATAACAGCATAGATAAATATAAAAAAGTTTGTTGAGCAAAAGAAGTCAGACTTCAAAGAGTACAGAGGCATGATTTCATTTGGATGAAATTTAAGAAGAGGCAAAACGAATCTATGGTGATAAGCATCAGAATTGTGGTTGCTTTTTAGAGGTGGAGATTACTCAGAAAGGTACAAGGAAGCAGTCAGGGGTTATGGGAATGTTCTTTCTGTGTCAATATAGCCAACTCATATTTATTGGATGTCTTCTATTTGCCAGATACTGTTCTAGGCATTGGGAATACAGCCATGAACAAAAAACAGACCAAGTTCTTGCTTGTATACAGATCTTCCTCAGTTCTTTTGATTGGCTGCATTGCTTAATGCATTTTAAATAGGAGAAAAGAAACTCCCCTTTCTTTAAATAAAGCCAATGACAATTCTGAAGAACTTTCTTCTCTCTTCATTTTTCCAGGTGCTGGTAGAAAGGCAGCCAAATACAGTGGGGAGAGCATGGGACTCAGAGGTCAGCTCTGCCACTAACTGGTGGTATGACCTTTGAGCAAGTTCTTACTTTTCTCATCTGTTAAATAGAATCAATGATACCTGCTGTGCAGCATTGTTTTATAAGTGCTAGACACATTGTTCAGTAAAAATAAGTTGGTTTATAATCAGTTTACAAGTGTAATGTTATGTTTGCCCAGTGGGATATGGCAGAAGGAGGCTGACTTGGCTGGGAGAGATACCTTTTGCCTTTTGCTGTTCTTCTTTCTTCAAGTCTGCAATGTGAACTTGGTGGCTGGAACTCCAGCAGCCATTTGGGACCAGGAGGTAACACTGAAAATAGAACCCACTGAGGCCAGGTGCAGTGGCTCAAGCCTGTAATCCCAGCACTTTGGGAGGCCGAAGTGAGAGAATTGCCTGAGCTCAGGAGTTTGAGGCCAGCCTGGGCAACTTGGTGAGACCTCGTCTCTACGATAAATTAAAAAAAAATAAGCCAGGCATGGTAGTGCGCGCCTGTAGTTCCCGCTACTTGGAAGGCTGAGGTGGAAGAATAGCCTGAGCCTAGCAGGTTGAGGTTGCAGTGTTCAGTAGTCGTGCCACTGCACTCCAGCCTGGGCAACACAGTGAGACTCCAACTCAAAAAAAAAAGAAAGAAAGTAGATGCCACATGTCAGGATGGTGGAGCAAAAAGATGAAGATCCTGTATCCCTTGTGACAACAGAGCTGCCGTGGGTTGCCTACATCCAAACTGCCTCCCCTTGGGTGAAAAATGTTCTTGTGTCTTGGTAGGTATCTGTTGCAGCCAGACATAATCTCAACTAATAGACCCTACAAGTGACCCCACGGATTCCGGGAGTACTTCTTCATAGCATCTCACAATTGTAATTCAAAGAATAATTATGCAATTACTGGTTTAATGTCTAAGTCAATGCCTAAGTCCCTAACTAGAGTATCAGTTCCAAGAAGGCAGGGACTAGTCTGCTCATAGATGTATCCCCAGCTCGTATAACAATTATCTAGTTCTGGTAGACAGTAACTACTCAATAAGTATAGAAGACAGAAAGGGAAGGAGGAAACAGAGCTCCTTTTTTTGTTTGTTAGTTTTTTGAGTTGGGATCTCACTCTGTTGCCCAGGCTGGAGTACAGTAGCACAGTCATGGCACAGCAAACCTTGACCTGGATTCAGGCGATCTTTCTGCCTTAGCTTCCTGAGTACCTGGGACTACAGGCATGCACCACCATGCCCAGTTAATTTTCTGTAGAGGGAAAGTCTCACTGTGTTACCCAGTCTGGTCTCTGACTCCTGGGTTAAGCAATCCTCCCACCTCATGAACCACCATGCCCACCCTAAGAGCTGCTTCTGATTAGGAGAGAGATCACCTCACGAGAGATCATGTAGTGAGGAATGAAGAAGGAGAGTTAGAAGGCCTGCCTGCTGCTTTAACTCCATGGATCGATCAATCGATCAATCTCTCTCTCTCTCTCTCTCTCTCTTTTTCTCTCTCTTTCTCTCTCCCTCTCTCCCTCTCTTCTCCCTCTCTCCCTTCTCTGTCTCTGTCTCTCACTCACACAAGCTCATTTATGTGCATCTGGCTGTACTAGATATGTAAATCCATGATCTGCCACACACTGGATTTCATGGGATTTGCCTCACAGATGGTACCTTTTCCTGAAGAGCCTTAAATTAATTTGCCTCCCTGGTAACACCCTCATTTGTCTCCTACTCCCAGCACATCTGCCATTTCCCCAAAAGAGAATTGCAACAAGATCCAGTAGTTGCCTGGAGGAGTGAAGCCTCTTATTAGCACCACATTCAGCATTGGCTGGGAAATGAGTGATAGATTTTTGATATTTAAAATTTTATTATTATAAAAATTAGATTTGGTCTTTATAGATAGTTTGAAAGCAAAAGGATAAATAAGAAAATTAGACTGGGTGTGGTCACTCACACCTGTAATCTCAGCACTTTGGGAGGGGGGATTGCTTGAGGACAGGAGTTCAAACCCAGCCTAGGCAACATAGTGAGATCTCATCTTTACAAAATATTTTAAATATCAGCCAGATGTAGTGGCTTGTGCCTCTAAATCCCAGATACTTGGGAGGTTGAGGCAGGAAGATTGCTTGAACCCAGGGGTTTGAGGCTGCAGTGAGCCATGATCATGCCACTGCACTCCAGCTTGGGCAACACAGTGAGACCTGGTCTCTAAAAAAAAGAAAATTAAAATCACTTATAATCCCATGATCTACAGATATACACAATATTTTGGTATACAGCACTTCCTTCTCATCTTTTTCATAAGATTGAGTACATGACAATTAAGTTCGGAAACTCGTCCTCGACAAAGCACTACATACCTCATTACTGAATATCACTATCATCACCTTCGAAGTACTTCCCCTGGGAAGTTGTGCATTGATGCCAGTGCCTAGTCCTCCTGTCAAAGCAATTTAGAGCTCTTTTTCTGGAATGGCCATCAGAGCTGTCATCATATAACCCTTGATGTCCTGAATACCATCAAAATGTCTTCCTTTCAATATTTCCCTTATCTCCGGGTAAAGAAAAATGTCACTGGGGGCCAGATCAGGTGGGTAGGGAAGATGTTCCAATACGGTTATTTGTTTACTGGTTTAAAGCTCCCTCACAGACAAGTGCTGTGTGAGCTGGTGCATTGTCATGATGCAAGGGCTCCTTCAGGACCATTTTGCACACACTTTTTCCCATGCCAGGATTTTCAGCTAAGATTTTCCTGTTTCTCTATCGATGTTTATTTGGTCTGCTATGCTTCTTACAGCCAGCTGACGATTTTGATGCAAAATTCTACAAATTTTTGCAATGTTTTTGTCAGTTCTGCTCATTACTGGCTGTCCTTACCTCCCTTCATCAGTGACACTTTCTCTCCGCTCAGAAAAATGTTTATTTGTACCCTGCCATTTTCTTCATGGCATTATCTCCATAAACTTGGACTAGCATGTTCCTGATTTCACTTCCATTCTTGCCAAGTTTAACAAGAAATTCAACATTTGCTCGTTGTCCTACTTCAAACTCTGACATTCTCACGATAACGGCTCTGATGACCATTCCAGAGAGTTCCAAAGTTGCTTTGACGGGTGGACTAGGTGCTGGCATTAGTGCATAGCTTCCCAAGGAGAGTACTTCCAAGGTGAACCTAGTGATACTCAGCAGTGAGGTGTAGTACATCTTCTAGGACGGGTTTGCGAACTTAATTGTCAGAACTTGTATCACTGGAATTAGTTAATTTGTATCTCCTATCTGTTTTGCTTAACATTATATTGCAAGCATTAACTTGTGCTTTAAAATATTATTTATTTATTTATTTATTTATTTATTTATTTATTTATTTTTTTGAATTGGAGTCTCACTCTGTCGCCCCGATTGGAGTGCAGTGGCACGCTCCTGGCCACCACAGCCTCGACCTGCTGGGCTCCGGCGATCCTTCCGCCTCAGCCTTCCGAGTAGCCGGAACTACAGGCACGCACTACCACGCCCGGCTAATTTTTTGATTTACTGTAGAGATGAGGTCTCGCCAAGTTGCCCAGGTGGGTCTCGAACCTGTGGTTTCAGACAGTCCACTCACCTCACCTCCCAAAGCGCGGGATTACAGGCTGAGCCACCGAGCCTGGCAAAATACTATTTAAAAATATTTTTTCTAATGATGACATAATTACACTGTGTGTGTTCTGTTATTTATCTAATAATTCCCTCATTGTTGGAATCAATGTTTCATTACAATTTTCTCTTATACAACGAATCATACAATGAATACCTTTATATGTAGAATATATTTTTTGCAATTATGATTATTTCCTTAGCATACATTCCCAGAAGAGTTACAAGGCAAAGGGGCATGAACATTTATAAAATTCTTATTAGAAAATAACAAGACGCATTTCAGAAACTTTCTTCAAACTGTATAGTCACACATCCTCAATTTATGTCTTCACATCTTCAGTAATATTGAGTACTGTCTTTAATTATAAATGCCTTTCCTGTTTGATAGGCAAAAAGCTCCCAAAACATGGCATCTTGACTACTGGGTGGATGGACACTTTTTCACACATGCGTCACTTGAGAGCTGTCCAAGCGCTTTGTCCATTCTTCTGGTGAACTATTAGCCTTGTTTAATTGATTGTAAGAACACCTTATACATTGTAAATAGTAACCCTGTGATTATGTTTGTTGAACATTTTCTCTGTGTGATTTTTTTGATATACAGATGTCTTTAAAAATTCTGTTTGTATGTAAATGTATTGATTGGTCTTTGCTTGCTGAAGTCTAATTAATAGTGACCATCTTTTCCTTTTTTGATGATTTGCATTTTTTACATTTATCATTTTAGTTTTCTTGGCATTTATTTCAGTATGAAAATATGAGGGAAGACTCAAACTTTAATTCTTTTTCCACTGGTTCTGATGTTAATTATTGAAGAATTTGCTCACTGCTTCACGTATATACAGTTTAGTACAGATGTTCCTCGACTTATGATGGAGACTACATCCTGATAAGTCCATCATTAATTGAAGATATTGTAAGTCAAGAGTGCATTTAATACTGCACACCTAACCTCCCAAACGTCACAGCTTAGCCTAGACTACCTTAAGTGTGCTCAAAACACTTATATTAACCTACAGTTGGGCAAAATCATCTAACACAAAACCCATTTTATAAAGTGTAGATCTCTCATGTAGTTTATTTAATACTGTACTGAAAGTGAAAAACAGAATGGCTGGATGGGTGTCCAAAATACAGTTTCTACTGAATGCATATCACTTTTACACCAGGGTAAATTGTAAAAATCTTAAGTCAAACCATGGAAAGTTGGGGACTGACTACACAAATAAAAACATAGTACATATATATTTCCAGACTATTTCTTCTGTTTCCTTCATCTGGCTGTTCAAAGAAACTGTTTTGATCACTGTAGTTTTATTATCTGGAAGGAAATGTCAGGGTGCACATATTTCCAAATACTTTTCAGAAAAGTCTTACCGGTTTATACCGCCTCCTCCCTGCCCCCGCCCCCACCCCTTTCCACAACCCACAACCCTCAACAGTGTACGAGAAAGCCAGCCATTCTCACCTGAGCTGCAGGCATTTGACTTACAAGTCTTCAGAATGCTCAGGCTCACATCCTGCTTGTGCCACTAAACATGGGTCGTTGTTTAACTTTGAGCAAACCTCACATTCATTAAGCCTGGTCTGTATTCAGCTTAATGGAAAGAGCAGTGGTACCCCTTTCATATGATGGCTTTGAAGTTCAATTGGAACTGTTTATGAAAACTTCTGGAAACGATAAAATCTTCTCTTTTTTTGAGCTGGTGTCTCACTCTGTTGCCCAGGCTGGAGTGCAGTGGCACGCTCATGGCCACTGCAGTCTCAACCTGCTGGGCTCAGGTGATCCTTCTGCCTCACCCTTCCAAATAGCTGGAACTACAGGCATGTGCTACCATGCCCGGCTAATTTCTTAAAATTTATTGTAGAGACGAGGTCTTGCCAAGTTGCCCAAGCTGGTCTAAACCCGTGGGCTTAGGCAACCCTCTTGCCTCCACCTCTCAAAGTGCTGGGATTACAGGTGTGAGCCACCACGCACGGCTGAAAACTATAAAATCTTAATAAAAAGGTGGCAATCGAGAACTATTCATTTTTTAAGAAAAGAAACATATGTTTTAAAAAACCCCACTTCTCCATAATTTTGAGGATTGGGTACAGAAATGACTCTTTTGGTGTGTTTTGAAGCCAGGATGCTGGATGAGATTTCAGGGTTGCCTAAACTAGAAAGAACCTGTTTAGACTCGGAGGCTGCTGAAATAACTCAGCTCCGTTGTCCACACTGGACAGAGCAGCTCTTTAAATGGGATCTGTTGGGAGGAGGTGTTATTTCCTGACTAATCTAAGCTGCTGGTGGGTTGAAGAGAATATGAGCTAGATGACCACAGTGAGAGGGAGGGGTGGACAGAGAGCCAAAGAGAAAACAGGACATTACAACGGACAGCTACATGGAAAGCCTAGGGTTCAAAGGCATCTGAGTTGTCTTGAGTATCGGTCAGGGTTTGGTCAAGAGACAGAAGTCACATCAGTGATTTGAACAGAAATAATCAAATATAAAGAATTGTTGACCAGGCTCGGTGGCTCAGCCTGTAATCCCAGCACTTTGGGAGGTCGAGGCAAGAGGATTGCCTGAGCCTGTGGGTTTGAGACCAGCCGGGCAACTTGGCAAGATCTCGTTTCTACAATAAATAAAAAATTAGCCAGGCATGGTAAGCATGCCTATAGTTCCAGCTACTTGGAAGGCTGAGGTGGAAGGATTGCTAGAGCCCTGCAAGTCGAAGCTGGGGTGGCTGTGAGTGTGCCACTGCACTCCAGCCCGGGCAACAGAGTGAGACTCCAACTAAAAAAAACATTTGTTACCTGGTGCTGGGCACAGTGGCTCACGCCTGCAATCCCAGCACTTTGGGAGGCCGAGGCAAAAGGACTGCTTGAGCCCACAAGTTTGAGATCAGCCTATACAACATAGAAAGTCCTCATCTCTACAGACAAACAAAAAGACAAAAAGTTAGCAGGCGTGTTGGTATAGCCTAACTGGGGAGGCTGAGGCAGAAGTATCACCTGAGCCCAGGAAGTCAAGGCTGCATCGAGTCATGATCATGCCACTGCACTCCAGCCTGGGCAACAAAGTGAGACTGATTCAAAAAAAAAAAAAAGAGCCGGGCTCGGTGGCTCAGCCTGTAATCCCACGCCTTTGGGA
>NW_007249755.1:658094-660089 GCF_000164805.1 Carlito syrichta | reverse complement strand
CCTCAGCCTTCCAAGTAGCTGGAACTACAGGTGCACGCTACCACGCCCGGCTAATTTTTGATTTATTGTAGAGATGCCCAGGCTAATTTTTGATTTATTGCCAAGTTGCCCAGGCGGGTCTCGAACCTGCGGGCTCAGGAAATCCACTCACCTCAGCCTCCCAAAGCACTGGGATTACAGGCTGAGCCACCAAGCCCGGCAGAGGGTTGTAATTATTAAACCAGAGAATATAAGATGATATTCAGGCATAAAAAGGAACGAGGGCTATCACTTCAATGAAGTTTGAAAGTGTTATGCTAAGTCAAAGCAGTCATGAAAGTCCACATGTCATATGATTTCATTTATATGGAAGTCCAGAACAGGAAAATCTATGGAGACAGAAGGTAGGTTCATGATTGCCAGGGGCTAGGAGGTTTGGGAGGGGGATAGGGAGGTTATAGCTAAAGGGCATAAGGTTTCCTTATTAATGATTACCACATTATGATTACCACAGTAAAAGATACATAAAATTTACTATTTTAACTATCTTAAGTGTACAATTCGGTGGGGTTGAATACATTCACACTGATGTGCAACCATCATCACTATCCATCTCCAGAACTCTTCCCATCTCGTAAAACTGAAACTCTGTACCTATGAAACATTAACTTCCCTCTCCCTCTCCCTGAACCCCTGGCAACCACCATGCTCCATTCTGTCTCTGAGAATTTGATACTCAAGTACCTCATATGAGGGGAATCATAGTATTTGGCCTCTCGTGTCTGGCTAATTTCACTCGGCATCATGTACTCAAGGTTCATCCATGTCAAGGTTCATCCATGTGTCAGAATTTTTTTCCTTTTTAAGACTGAATGATATTCCTTTATTTGTCTATACCACATTCTGTTTATCCATCTCACGATTGATGGACACCTGGGTTGCTTCCATCTTTTGGTGATTGTGACTAATGCTGCTGTTAATATGAGAGTAAAAAATATGTGTTCAAGAACTTCCTTTCCATTTTTTTGTATATGTACTCAGAAGAAGAATTGCTGGATCATATGGTAATTCTAGATTTAATTTTTTATTTTTAAGTAGGAGTCTCACTCTGTCGCTCAGGCTGGAGTGCAGTGGCATGCTCACGGGCACTGCAGCCACAATCTGCTAGGCTCAGGTGATCCTTCTGCCTCAGCCTTCCAAGTAGCTGGAACCACAGGCATGTGCCACCATGCCCAGTTGATTTTTTAATTTATTGTTAAGACAAGGTCTCGCTATGTTGCTCAGGCTGGTCTCGAATCCCTGAGCTCAGGCAATCCTCTCGCCTCCGCCTCCCAAAGTGCTGGGATTACAGGCTTCAGTCACTGCTCCCGGCCATATAGTTAATTTTTAAAGAAACCACCACACTGTTTCCCACGGTGGCTGCATCATTGTACATCCCCAGCAGCAGTGCCCAAGGACTCCAGTTTCTCCACATCCTCCCCAACACTTGTTATTTTCTGTCCACATATCTTTTTTTTTTTTTTTTTTTTTTTTGAGGTGATGAAGTTGTTTTAAAATAGGCTGTGGTGATGCATACACCTGTGACTATAAGAAAAATCACTGAATCGTATACTTTTTTTATTTTTTGTAGATGAGAAAGTATAGTTTATTTAGAAAATAAATTAGAGATTCGCCTCCCCAAGGGAGGGAAGGGGGCCAAATCCTAGGAAACATGGCGATGGCCATAACTCAAAGAGCACATGGCCACACCAGAGTCTAGGAAGGCAAGGTCCTGAATTGCGAACTTTAAATGAGTGAATTGAATGTTATATGAATTATATTCATAAAACTGTTTAAAACATGATAAGAGGAGGGGCCTGTGGACCTCTGAGGAGGGGTGCTGTTGTCTCTGAGGGGTGCCATGAAGTTGGTTGTGTAAGAACTGGAAAGAGCCGGGCTCAGTGGCTCAGCCTGTAATCCCAGCACTTTGGGAGGCTGAGATGAGTGGATTGCCTAAGCCCGCGGGTTCGAGACCTG
>NW_007249755.1:655838-658074 GCF_000164805.1 Carlito syrichta | reverse complement strand
AAAAAAAAAAAAAAAAAAAAAGAACTGGAAAGAATGGCAAAACTAGATTCAGCTGCTGCCGGGCCGGAGCGAGAAAGTATTGCTAGGATGATGGACATGAGATCAGGAAGCAGGCAGGAAAGAGTGAGACCTTTCTTCCTCCTCCAGTCTCAGTTGCTCTCGCAGGCCGCTAACAGGGAGCAACTGGTAAAGCAGAGAGTTGGTTTGCAGAGTTCCAACCTTGGCATCCTAAAGCCACCGGTAGAAGGATATGTTTGCAGCTAAGAGAAACTACTTTAAGGACTTGCATACCTTGGCAATGAGATGACTTTTTCTTTCAGTAAGAGCAAGACTCACTTTGTAATCTCAAAGGGGTCTTCAAAAAGGTGCCCACCCATTTGGAGATAAAGTTATACTTGAAAAATCAATTCACGAGAGCATGCAATCAATGTCTTTGGAACAATGATCTCCTCCTTCCCTAGAGAGTCCAAAGTATGGCCTCAAGACCCAAATGAAGTGCAGGAAGCTAAAATCGAGGCACAAAGCTCTTTGCCTTCTGCCTGGTGGCTCTCTGACTCAACCTATACTGCTTCCTAATCTCGAGGAAAATGGTTCCAACAGCTAACATTATGGAGGCCTTACTGCATGCCAGACATTGTTCTATATTCTATCTTTACAACCACCTATGCGGGAGGCAGTTCTGCGGTCCTCATGTTACAGATGAGGAAACTGAGGCTGGGAGGGAGAGGGGTTGTGTGCTTTCTCAAGGTGAGGGAGTGAACTTCAGAGTCTGCCCTCTAAGCTGCCATGTGGGCTGCCTCCCGTGTCCTGCTGTGCTTCTCTCAGTTACTATTTATTGACAAGCCGGGTGGTCTTCTGTCAATTGGGCAGCAGTCCCCAGAAGATCTAGATGACATTTAAAACCCACCCAAGTAGCTGGGCTCAGTGGCTCAGCCTGTAATCCCGCACCTTGGGAGGCCGAGGTGAGTGGATTGCCTGAGCCTGCGGGTTCGAGACCCGCCTGGGCAACTTGGCGAGACCTCATCTCTACAATAAATCAAAAATTAGCCGGTTGTGGTAGCGTGCGCCTGTAGTTCCAGCTACTTGGAAGGCTGAGGCGGAAGGCTCATCAGAGCCCAGTAGGTCGAGGCTGTGGTGGCCCGGAGCGGCCACACACACACAAACCACCCAAAGGATCAAACCACAGATCATGGTGGGTGACCGTTCTACGATTTGTGCAGTCCCTGGAGTGGATTTCAAAGCCCGCCGGCCTTCACCCTGATGTTGGTGTTATCTGGAGGACAGGATGAACATCATCCTCTGACAGAGTGTCGTGGGGTACTTGGTGAAGACCTTCGTAAACATTCTGAAGCTGTAAAAATCTACCATTTGAACTACTGTCTGACTTTTGGGGTGGAGACTTGAGTTGTCTCCATTCACGGAGGGCCCACCATGTCGGATGCACCCGAGAAAGCAGATGTGAGTTAAGCTCTTAAGGGAGGATTTGCTCTTGCCAGACTCAATGAGATCAGCCAGGTCTGGATTCTCAGTACTTGGGGATTCCTGATGGAGGAAAAGTGGTAGACACTGGTCCTGGGGTGTGGAGGCCGACCCGGAGCCAGGGGGACCCTGCTTGCAAAGGGCTCCTGAGGTTAGGGTTGGCCTGTGGGCTCACTCACCCTGTTTCCAGGTGCTGCTTGGGAGGGAGAGGCCCGGGGAGAAGGCAGAAGGGTCTGGAGCAGGTATATCAGTGAGAGGTCACCAGCAGGAGGCAGCTGACCTTGCTGCTGGCTGGCCTCAAGGTGCAGCAACAGTAGAGGTCACGGCAAGATGAGAAAGCCAGAGTGGAAAACCCAAGCCGTTAGGGTTACACAGTACACTCGAAACATCCCTCTGAGAATCACTCCACAGAAACAGACGATGGGGACTAGGGGAAAATGTCACATTGAAGGGGACCAATATCCAGCTATCAGAAGCTTGTGATGGAATAATCTGAGTATAAAAAGGAAAAGTAAGTTCTAGCAACTCAGAGGCCGAGGCTGCAGTGAGGTATGATGGCACCACTCCACTCCAGACTGGAAAACCCTGTCTCAAAAAAAAAAAAATTACTATTGGCCAATGTCATGGTCTGGTGAGGTCTAAGACATATGAGCTCCTATTGCAATATATATTTGCTAAACATATTCATTCAAGTGGGATTTTTTTTTTTTGAGTTGGAGTCTCACTCGGTCACCCAGACTGGAGTGCAGTGGCCGCT
>NW_007249755.1:652383-655810 GCF_000164805.1 Carlito syrichta | reverse complement strand
TACCACGCCCGGCTGATTTTTTGATTTATTGTAGAGATGAGGTCTCGCTGCCCAGGCGGGTCTCGAACCTGCGGGCTCAGGCAATCCACTCACCTCGGCCTCCCAAAGGCGCGGGATTACAGGCTGAGCCACCGAGCCCGGCTCCAAGTGGGATCTTAAACAAATTCAGCTATTGGCACTAGGTGACGGCTTGAGACGAACTGACTCTGAGCCCTGACATTTGTATTTTTCTTTCACTTCAGAAGTTTCCCATGGAAAACTCCTAGCCTTTTCTCAATATACAAGTCTTTGATTTTTAAAATGGCAGCAGTATGTTAGAAGGGCCCACAGAGCCGGGTCTATTTTTCTTCTTTCTTGGAATCACTGATTGATCTTGACTAGAATGGACCCTGGCCACTCGTAGGAATGTGCTCTCTGTCCCTACCTGAGGTGTAGACTGATCTGGATTGAGAGCAGCTTTCACACCAAGAAGCTGTCAGTGCATTACAAGTGTAGTCCAGACAAGTGGGCACCATGTGGGTGTCCTGGAGAAGCCTCATGCTGGGCAGATGTCCAGGACCTGCTTCCTGGGCACGTGTGGACTATTTCAGGGCATAGTGAGGGCCCCCTGCCCAAAAGGGCCTCACGCTTCATTTAATGCCCTGCTTTTGCCATCTTGAAACTCTTTATCATTTCACCTTTGCATATCTTTCTGTTGTCAATGAAGTCTGTGGGACAATGCAGCCGTGAACAGACAAGCATAAGATGTGTGTCGCCATTTTTTTTGCCGTCCATTCGCATAACAGCATTCACAACACCCCAGGAGCACGGGGATCCATCCTGCATGCACAAAGTGAATCCAAGATTAAGTGTGTGATGTTTGTGACTTGGTGAGAGGGGGTTGGGAGTGGGGAGGGGCTGATGCACCGACAGGCCCCGCTTTCCATTCCAACCCGAACTTTCTTCAAAGGCAGAGCAAGGACGTGGACAAGGATCCATCCCCAACACGTCCTTCTTCCTGGTGTCCTTCCCTGTGTCAGCCAACCACTCTCACTGGAAATAATGACAAAGAAGGAAAGGGAAAGTAGGGCCACCTGCAGGAGCATTTCCTTTCATCCTTTGCTCCTCAGTAGGCTAAAGGGGGAGGTATGGAATGTGTGCATATCAACAAATGAACTGAAGATAGTTGAGTTCATTTTGTGCAACGTCCCCACTGCTCTGCTAAGAACAAAATACATATTCATGTGTAAGCTATGAAATATGAACTGTATGTCTTCAGTGATTGCAAATACAAGTTAAGTGTTCTTATATTTGCATTTAAAATGGTACTGAGCCAGGCACAGTGGCTCATGCCTGTAATTTCAACACTTTGAGAGGCTGAGGAGTTTGAGATCAGCCTGGGCAGCACAGGGAGACCTTGTCTCTACACAAAACAAAAGAGATTGACCAGGCATGGTGGTGCATACCCATAGACCCAGCTACTCGGGAGGCTGAGGTGGAAGGATCACCTAAGCCCAGGATGTTGTCGTGATCGTGCCACTGCACTCCAGCCTGGGTGACAGAGTGAGACCCTGATTCAAAGTAAATAAATAAATAAAATGGATATTGCACAAAATAAAGATGAATGGGTAAAACATTCATGCTAATAAAGCTTTAATTGGCCTTTACTGAGAATGACATTAAATAGCAAATTTAAAAAGTCAAGAGACAGACAACTAAAGAGAGGGAAAGAAAGCTTTAAAAGGTCACTTTATGGCACTTTTTCTTGGTTTTTGAACAAGGGGCCCCTGTTTTTTCATTTTTTCCTGGGCTCCAGGGACAAGGTACACTGTCTGTTGTCACTCCCAGGGCCATCCCCACAGCTTCCATCTCATTTCTTGGTTCTCTCACTTCCGACTTAGTCCCGACACTGTGAAATGCTATCATCACCCCCTCAGTTGTGACATTCACAACCCTTTACATGGTTGGCTTCATTTTCCAATTCCTCTGCGTAGGGCAGGGCTCTTGCTCTTATTCAGCGCTGAATATCCAGTGTCTAGCTTCCAGTAAGTGCTCAGTGACACTTTTATTATGACAACTTCAAGCGGACATAAAAACGGAGTTGGTAATTTAATGAACGATTGCCCCCCTTTCTACATTATCCTGCCATTCTTGTTTCATCTCACTGATTTGAGTCTCTTTCATGCTGTTGGGTTTCCTCAACTGTCTCACGATTCTTGGTGGATAGTTCCCATTTATGAGTAAAGAATCATGTTGCTTGCCGGAGGTTTCCTTTGCAGTTGTGTGAATTTGTTCCCCAAAGGCCTTCCGTCCCCTGCATGTGAGGTGTGATTTTCATCTCTGGGAAAGTGAGCAGACGGGGCCATTGCTTCCCCTTCCCATGTGAGCGAGGTTGCCTTGGGACAAGATATCTGCTGAAGAAGTGGGCCTTGACTCCAGCTCCAGACAGCGCTGTTGACCCATATGTTTCCTCCTGGTCATTGTGGAGGTCTATGAGTTTCCTCAGCTCTGTTCTGTCTCCCTCCAAACCTTCCACTGTTTAGAGAGTGATCCTCAGGGCTCCATGTGGGGCAAAGACTGCTGCGTCCATGGGCCTGTTCATAGCCTTCCAATTAGTCCATATTGCTGCCCATAGCACATGTGTCCTTTGTGTCCTTCATACCTACTGACTCTAAGCTCAAGGTCACTCTGAGCCGGGAAGTAGGTGGATATATGTGAACAGGAACCACAAACAGATATTCTTGGCATGATTATTTTTTCTATCCCACTTAAGGCCAAGGAGTTTCTCTTTTTCATCTGTGGTCTTCAGGGCTCATATGGAGCCTCATGGGCCTGGGTCCCCATCTTATAGGACCTTCCTCCAAGCTTAGAGACAGACACAGCCTCAGCCGGTGAGGCTGCCAGCGAGGCAGGAGTTCTGGCTCCGCAGGGCTCTTTTTCCAGGACCAAAGTTTTTTTTTTTAATTTATTTTATTTATTTATTTTTGTTTTGTTTTGGTTTGGTTTTTTTTGAGTTGGAGTCTCACTCTGTCATCCAGACTGGAGTGCAGTGGCCACTCCCGGCCACTACAGCCTTGACCCGCTGGGCTCCCACGATCCTTCCGCCTCAGCCTTCCAAGTAGCTGGAACTACAGGCGCGTGCTACCATGCCCGGCTCATTTTTTGATTTATTGTAGAGATGAGGTCTCGCCAAGTTGCCCAGGCAGGTCTCGAACCCGCGGGCTCAGGCAATCCACTCACCTCGGCCTCCCAAAGGGCTGGGATTACAGGCTGAGCCACCGAGCCCAGCCAATTTATTTATTTATTTATTTATTTATTTTTTTTTTTTTTGAGTTGGAGTCTCACTCTGCAACCCAAACTGGAGTGCAGTGGCCGTTCCCGGCCACCGCAGCCTTGGCCTGCTGGGCTCCAGCAATCCTTCCGCCTCAGCCTTCCAAGTAGCTGGCTG